>NW_026691750.1:611837-917756 GCF_020826845.1 Diceros bicornis minor
TGTGAATGTGCTTGCTTACAGCAACGTGCTATATGTTCTGAATGCCCGAATTGGGAATCTGTGTCAAAACTTTGTTAAGAATTATGTGATGCTTACTAGCTGGAAGTAAGGGAGATGGGGCATGAAGTTATTTCTAGGAGTTGGAGACATACCAAGTGTAGCTCAGTTCTGGGCATCTTTGAAATACATATACAAACTTGTTCCTACATAGTAACTTGCAAATTTCAATGAGAATGTGCTTGCTTACATCCACGTGCTATATGTTCTGAATGCCCGAATTGGGAATCCGTGTCAAATCTTTGTTGGAAATTATGTGGTCCTTACAAGCTGGAAGTAAGGGAGATGGGGCATGAAGTTATTTCTAGGAGTTGGAGACATTCCAAGTTTAGCTCAGTTCTGGGCATCGTTAAAAGTCCTATACAAACTTGTTCCTAAATAGTATCTTGGAACTTTGAATGAGAAAGTGCTTGCTTACAGCAACGTGCTATATGTTCTGAATGCCCGAATTGGGAATCTGTGTCAAAACTTTGTTAGGAATTATGTGATCCTTACTAGCTGGTAGTAAGGGAGATGGGGCATGAAGTTATTTCTAGGAGTTGGAGACATACCCAGTTTAGCTCAGTTCTGGGCATCTTTGAAATACCTATACAAACCTGTTCCTACATAGTAACTTACTACTTGGAATGGGAAAGTGCTTGCTTAAAGGAACGTGCCATAGGTTCTGAATGCCCGAATAGGGAATCTGTGTCAAAACTTTGTTAGTAATTATGTGATCCTTACTAGATGGAAGTAAGGGAGATGGGGCATGAAGTTATTTCTAGGAGTTGGAGACATACCAATTTTACTTCAGTTCTGGGCATCTTTGAAAGTCCTATACAAACTTGTTCCTACATAGTAACTTGCAACTTGGAATGAGAATGTGCTTGCTTACAGCAACGTGCTATGTGTTCTGAATGACCGAATTGGGAATCTGTGTCAAAACTTTGTTAGGAATTATGTTATCCTTACTACCTGGAAGTAAGGGAGATGGGGCAAGAAGTTATTTCTAGGAATTGGAGACATACCAAGTTTAGCTCAGTTCTGGGCATCTTTGAAATACCTATACAAACTTGTTCCTACATAGTAACTTGCAACTTTGAATGAGAATGTGCTTGCTTACAACAACGTGCTTTATGTTCTGAATGCCCGAATTGGGAATCTGTGTCAAAACTTTGTTAGGAATTATGTGATCCTTCCTAGATGATAGTAGGGAGATGTGGCATGAAGTTGTTTCCAGGAGTTGGAGACATACCCACTTTAGCTCAGTCCTGGGCATCTTTGAAATACCTATACAAACTTGTTCCTACATTGTAACTTGCAACTTTGAATGAGAATGTGCTTGCTTACAGCAACGTGCTATATGTTCTGAATGCCAGAATTGGGAATCTGTGTCAAAACTTTGTTAGGCATTATGTGATCCTTACCAGCTGGAAGTAAGGGAGATGAGGCATGAAGTTATTTCTAGGAGTTGGAGGCATACCAAGTTTAGCTCAGTTCTGGGCATCTTAAAATACCTATACAAACTTGTTCCTACATAGTAACTTGCATCTTTGAATGAGAATGTGCTTGCTTACAGCAACGTGCTATATGTTCTGAATGCCCGAATTGGGAATCTGTGTCAAAACTTTGTTAGGAATTATGTGATGATTACTAGCTGGAAGTAAGGGAGATGGGGCATGAAGTTATTTCTAGGAGTTGGAGACATACCCACTTTAGCTCAGTTCTGGGCATCTTTGAAATACCTATACAAACTTGTTCCTACATAGTAACTTGCAACTTTGAATGAGAATGTGCTTGCTTACAGCAACGTGCTATATGTTCTGAATGCCCGAATTGGGAATCTGTGTCAAAACTTTGTTAGGAATTATGTGATCCTTACTAGCTGGAAGTAAGGGAGATTGGGCATGAAGTTATTTCCCGGAATTGGTGACATACCCACTTTAGCTCAGTTCTGGGCATCTTTGTCCTATCGAAACATGTTCTTACATAGTAACTTGCAACGTTGAATGAGAATGTGCTTGCTTACAGCAACGTGCTACATGTTCTGAATGCCCGAATTGGGAATCTGTGTGAAAACTTTGTTAGGAATTATGTGATCCTTACTAGCTGGAAGTAAGGGAGATGGGGCATGATGTTATTTCTAGGAGTTGGAGACATACCAAGTTTAGCTCAGTTCTGGGCATCTTTGAAATACCTATACAAACTTGTTCCTACATAGTAACTTGCAACTTTGAATGAGAATGTGCTTGCTTACAGCAACGTGCTATATGTACTGAATGCCCGAATTGGGAATCTGTGTCAAAACTTTGTTAGGAATTATGTGATCCTTACTAGCTGTAAGTAAGGGAGATGGGGCATGATGTTATTTCTAGGAGTTGGAGACATACCAAGTTTAGCTCAGTTCTGGGTATATTTGAAAGTCCTATACAAACTAGTTCTTAAATAGTAACTTGCAACTTTGAATGAGAATGTGCTTGCTTACAGCAACGTGCTATATGTTCTGAATGCCCGAATTGGGAATCTGTGTCAAAACTTTGTTAGGAATTATGTGATCCTTACTAGCTGGAAGTAAGGGAGATGGGGCATGAAGTTATTTCTAGGAGTTGGAGACATACCAAGTTTAGCTCAGTTCTGGGCATATTTGAAATACCTATACAAACTTGGCCCTACATAGTAACTTGCAACTTTGAATGAGAATGTGCTTACTTACAGCAACGTGCTATATGTTCTGAATGACCGAATTGGGAATCTGTGTCAAAACTTTGTTAGGAATTATGTGATCCTTACTAGCTGGAAGTAAGGGAGTTGGGGCATGCAGTTATTTCTAGGATTTGGACACATACCAAGTTTAGCTCAGTTCTGGGCATCTTTGAAATACCTATACAAACTTGTTCCTACATAGTAACTTGCTACTTGGAATGAGAATGTGCTTGCTTACAGCAACGTGCTATATGTTCTGAATGCCCGAATTGGGAATCTGTGTCAAAACATTCTTAGGAATTATGTGATGATTACTAGCTGGAAGTAAGGGAGATGGGGCATGAAGTTATTTCTAGGAGTTGGAGACATACCCACTTCAGCTCAGTTCTTTGCATCTTTGAAATACCTATGCAAACTTGTTCCTACATAGTAACTTGCTACTTGGAATGAGAAAGTGCTTGCTTACAGCAACGTGCTATGTGTTCTGAATGCCCGAATTGGGAATCTGTGTCAAAACTTTCTTAGGAATTATGTGATCCTTACTAGCTGGAAGTAAGGGAGATGGGGCTGGAAGTTATTTCTAGGAGTTGGAGACATACCCACTTTAGCTCACTTCTGGGCATCTTTGAAATACCTATACAAACTTGTTCCTACATAGTTTCTTGCTACTTGGAATGAGAAAGTTCTTGCTTAAAGCAACATGCTATATGTTCTGAATGCCCGAATTGGGAATCTGTGTCAAATCTTTGTTAGGAATTATGTGATCCTTACTAGCTGGAAGTAAGGGAGATGGGGCATCAAGTTATTTCTAGGAGTTAGAGACATAGCAAGTTTAGCTCTGTTCTGGGCATCATTGAAATGCCTATACAAATTTGTTCCTACATAGTATCTTGCACTTTGAATGAGAATGTGCTTGCTTACAGCAACACTATATGTTCTGAATGCCCGAATTGGGAATCTGTGTCAAAATGTTGTTAGGAATTATGTGATCCTTACTAGCTGGAAGTAAGGGAGATGAGGCATGAAGTTATTTCTAGGAGTTGGACACATACCAAGTTTAGCTCATTTCTGGGCATCTTTGAAATACCTATACAAACTTGTTCCTACATAGTAACTTGCATCTTTGAATGAGAATGTGCTTGCTTACAGCAACGTGCTATATGTTCTGAATGCCCGAATTTTTAATCTGTGTCAAAACTTTGTTAGGAATTATGTGACCCTTACTAGATGGAAGTAAGGGAGTTGCGGCATGAAGTTATTTCTAGGAGTTGGAGACATACCAAGTTTAGCTCAGTTCTGGGCATCTTTGAATGTCCTATACAAACTTGTTCCTACATAGTAACTTGCAACTTTCAATGAGAATGTGCTTGCTTACAGCAACGTGCTACATATTCTGAATGCCCGAATTGGGAATCTGTGTCAAAACTTTGTTAGGAATTATGGGATCTTTACTAGTTGGAAGTAAGGGAGATGGGGCATGAAGTTATATCTAGGACTTGGAGACATACCAAGTTTAGCTCTGTTCTGGGCATCTTTGAAATACCTATAGAAACTTGTTCCTACATAGTAACTTGCATCTTTGAATGAGAATGTGCTTGCTTACAGCAACGTGCTATATGTTCTGAATGCCCGAATTGGGAATCTGTGTCAAAATTTTGTTAGGATTTATGTGATCCTTACTAGCTGGAAGTAAGGGAGATGGGGCATGAAGTTATTTCTAGGAGTTGGAGACATACCATGTTTAGCTCAGTTCTGGGCATCTTTGAAATACCTATACAAACTTGTTCCTACATAGTAACTTGCAACTTTGAATGAGAATGTGCTTACTTACAGCAACGTGCTATATGTTCTGAATGCCCGAATTGGGAATCTGTGTCAAAACTTTGTTAGGAATTATGTCATCCTTACTAGCTGGAAGGAAGGAAGTTGGGGCATGCAGTTATTTCTAGGAGTTGGACACATACCAAGTTTAGCTCAGTTCTGGGCATCTTTGAAATACCTATACAAACTTGTTCCTACATAGTAACTTGCTACTTGGAATGAGAATGTGCTTGCTTACAGCAACGTGCTATATGTTCTGAATGCCCGAATTGGGAATCTGTGTCAAAACTTTGTTAGGAATTATGTGATCCTTACTAGCTCGAAGTAAGGGAGATGGGGCATGAAGTTATTTCTAGGAGTTGGAGACATACCCACTTCAGCTCAGTTCTTTGCATCTTTGAAATACCTATACAAACTTGTTCCAACATAGTAACTTGCTACTTGGAATGAGAAAGTGCTTGCTCAAAGCAACATGCTATATGTTCTGAATGTCCGAATTGGGAATCTGTGTCAAAACTTTGTTAGGAATTATGTGATCCTTACTAGCTGGAAGTAAGGGAGATGGGGCATGAAGTTATCTCTAGGAGTTGGAGACATACCAAGTTTAGCTCAGTTCTGGGCATCTTTGAAGTACCTATACAAACTTGTTGCTGCATAGTAACATGCATCTTTGAATGAGAATGTGCTTTATTACATCAACGTGCTATATGTTCTGAATGCCCGAATTGGGAATCTGTGTCAAAACTTTGTTAGGAATTATGTGATCCTTACTAGCTGGAAGTAAGGGAGTTGGGACACGAAGTTATTTCTTGGAGTTGGAGACATACCCACTTTACCTCAGTTCTGGGAATCTTTGAAATACCTATACAAACCTGTTCCTACATAGTAACTTGCAACTTTGAATGAGAATGTGCTTGCTTAAAGCAACGTGCTATATGTTCTGAATGCCCGAATTGGGAATCTGTGTCAAAACTTTGTTAGGAATTATGTGTCCTTACTAGCTGGAAGTAAGGGAGTTGGGACAAGAAGTTATTTCTAGGAGTTGGAGACATACCCACTTTAGCTTAGTTCTGGGCATCTTTAAAAGTCCTATACAAACTTGTTCCTACATAGTAACTTGCAACTTTGAATGAAAATGTGCTTGCTTACAGCAACGTGCTATATGTACTGAATGCCCGAATTGGGAATCTGTGTCAAAACCTTGTGAGAAATGATGTGATCCTTACTAGCTGGAAGTAAGGGAGATGGGGCATGAAGTTATTTCTAGGAGTTGGAGACATACCCACTTTAGCTCAGTTCTGGGCATCTTTGAAATACCTATACAAACTTGTTCCTACATAGTTACTTGCAACTTTGAATGAGAAAGTGCTTGCTTAAAGCAACGTGCTACATGTTCTGAATGTCCGAATTGGGAATCTGTGTGAAAACTTTGTTAGGCATTATGTGATCCTTACTAGCTGGAAGTAAGGGAGATGGGGCATGAAGTTATTTGTAGGAGTTGGAGACATACAACGTTTAGCTCAGTTCTGGGCAACTTTGAAATAGCTATACAAACTTGTTCCTACATAGTAACTTGCAACAGTGAATGAGAATGTGCTTGCTTACAGCAACGTGCTATATGTTCTGAATGCCCGAATTGGGAATCTGTGTCAAATCTTTTTTAGGAATTATGTGATCCTTACTAGCTGGAAGTAAGGGAGATGGGGCATGAAGTTATTTCTAGGAGTTGGAGACATACCATGTTTAGCTCATTTCTGGGCATCTTTGAAATACCTATACAAACTTGTTCTTACATAGTAACTTGCAACTTTGAATGAGAATGTGCTTGCTTACAGCAACGTGCTATATGTTCTGAATGCCCGAATTGGGAATCTGTGTCAAAACTTTGTTAGGAATTATGTGATCCTTACTAGCTGGAAGTAAGGGAGTTGGGGCATGAAGTTATTTCTAGGAGTTGAACACATACCAAGTTTAGCTCAGTTCTCGGCATCCTTGATATACCTATACAAACTTGCTCTTACATAGTAACTTGCAGCTTTGAATGAGAATGTGCTTGCTTACAGCAACGTGCTATATGTTCTGAATGTCCGAATTGGGAATCTGTGTCAAAACTTTGTTTGGAATTATGTGATCCTTACCAGCTGAAAGTAAGGGAGTTGGGACATGAGTTATTTCTAGGAGTTGGAGACTTACCCAGTTTAGCTCAGTTCTGGGCATCTTTGAAATACCTATACAAACTTGTTCCTACATAGCAATTTGGAACTTTGACTGTGAATGTGCTTGCTTACAGCAACGTGCTATATGTTCTGAATGCCCGAATTGGGAATCTGTGTCAAAACTTTGTTAAGAATTATGTGATGCTTACTAGCTGGAAGTAAGGGAGATGGGGCATGAAGTTATTTCTAGGAGTTGGAGACATACCAAGTGTAGCTCAGTTCTGGGCATCTTTGAAATACATATACAAACTTGTTCCTACATAGTAACTTGCAAATTTCAATGAGAATGTGCTTGCTTAAAGCAACGTGCTATATGTTCTGAATACCCGAATTGGAAATCTGTGTCAAAACTTTGTTAGGAATTATGTGATCCTTACTAGCTGGAAGTAAGGGAGATGGGGTATGAAGTTATTTCTAAGAGTTGGAGACATACCTAGTTTAGCTCAGTTCTGGGCATCTTTGAAAGTCCTATACAAACTTGTTCCTACATAGTAACTTGCAACTTTGAATGAGAATCTGCTTGCTTACAGCAACGTGCTATATGTTCTGAATGCCCGAATTTGGAATCTGTGTCAAAACATTGTTAGAAATTATGTGATCCTTACTAGCTGGAAGTAAGGGAGATGGGGCATGAAGTTATTTCTAGGAGCTGGAGACATACCAAGTTTAGCTCAGTTCTGGGCATCTTTGAAATACCTATACAAACTTGTTCCTACATAGTAACTTGCAACTTTGAATGAGAATGTGCTTGCTTACAGCAACGTGCTATATGTTCTGAATGCCCGAATTGGGAATCTGTGTCAAAACTTTGTTAGGAATTATGTGATCCTTACAAGCTGGAAGTAAGGTAGATGGAACATGAAGTTATTTCTTGGAGTTGGAGACATACCCACTTTAGCTCAGTTCTGGGCATCTTTGAAATACCTATACAAACTTGTTCCTACATAGTAACTTGCAACTTTGAATGAGAATGTGCTTGCTTACAGCAACGTGCTATATGTTCTGAATGCCCGAATTGGGAATCTGTGTCAAATCTTTTTTAGGAATTATGTGATCCTTACTAGCTGGAAGTAAGGGAGATGGGGCATGAAGTTATTTCTAGGAGTTGGAGACATACCCAGTTTAGCTCAGTTCTGGGCATCTTTGAAATACCTATACAAACTTGTTCTTACATAGTATCTTGCAACTTTGAATGAGAATGTGCTTGCTTACACCAACGTGCTATATGTTCTGAATGCCCGAATTGGGAATCTGTGTGAAAACTTTGTTAGGAATTATGTGATCCTTGCTAGCTGGAAGTAAGGGAGTTGGGGCATGAAGTTATTTCTAGGAGTTGAACACATACCAAGTTTAGCTCAGTTCTCGGCATCCTTGATATACCTATACAAACTTGCTCTTACATAGTAACTTGCAACTTTGAATGAGAATGTGCTTGCTTACAGCAACGTGCTATATGTTCTGAATGTCCCAATTGGGAATCTGTGTCAAAACTTTGTTAGGAATTATGTGATCCTCACCAGCTAGAAGTAAGGGAGTTGGGACTTGAGTTATTTCTAGGAGTTGGAGACTTACCCAGTTTAGCTCAGTTCTGGACATCTTTGAAATACCTATAAAAAATTGTTCCTACATAGCAACTTGGAACTTTCATGAGAATGTGTTTGCTTACAGTACGTACTATATGTTCTGAATGCCCGAATTGGGAATCTGTGTCAAAACTTTGTTAGGAATTATGTGATCCTTACTAGCTGAAAGTAAGGGAGATGGGGCATGAAGTTATTTCTAGGAGTTGGAGACATACCAAGTGTAACTCAGTTCTGGGCATCTTTGAAATACCTATACAAACTTGTTCCTACATAGTAACTTGCAACTTTGAATGAGAATGTGCTTGCTTACAGCAACGTGCTATATATTCTGAATACCCGTATTGGTAATCTGTGTCAAAACTTTGTGAGGAATTATGTGATCCTTACTAGCTGGTAGTAAGGGAGTTGGGGCATCAAGTTATTTCTAGGAGTTGGAGACATACCCACTTTAGTTCCGATCTGGGCATCTTTGAAATACCTATACAAACTTGTTCCTACATAGTAACTTGCAACTTTGAATGAGAATGTGCTTGCTTACAGCAACGTGCTATATGTTCTGAATGCCCGAATTGGGAATCTGTGTCAAAACTTTGTTAGGAATTATGTGATCCTTACTAGCTGGTAGTAAGGGAGTTGGGGCATCAAGTTATTTCTAGGAGTTGGAGACATACCCAATTTACCTCAGTTCTGGGCATCTTTGAAATACCTATACAAACTTGTTCCTACATAGTAACTTGAAACTTTGAATGAGAATGTGCTTGCTTACAGCAACGTGCTATGTGTTCTGAATTCCCGAATTGGGAATCTGTGTCAAAACTTTGTTAGGAATTATGTGATCCTTAATAGATGGAAGTAAGGGAGATGGGGCATGAAGTTATTTCTAGGAGTTGGAGACATACCAAGTTTAGCTCAGTTCTGGGCATCTTTGAAATACCTATACAGACTTGTTCGTACATAGTAACTTGCAACTTTGAATGAGAATGTGCTTTCTTGCAGCAACGTGCTATATGTTCTGAATGCCCGAATTGGGAATCTGTGTCAAAACTTTGTTAGGAATTATGTGATCCTTACTAGCTGGAAGTAAGGGAGATGGGGCATGAAGTTATTTCTAGGAGTTTGAGACATACCCAGTTTAGCTCAGTTCTGGGCATCTTTGAAATACCTATACAAACTTGTTCTTACATAGTAACTTGCAACTTTGAATGAGAATGTGCTTGCTTACAGCAACGTGCTATATGTTCTGAATGTCCGAATTGGGAATCTGTGTCAAAACTTTGTTAGGAATTATGTGATCCTTACCAGCTGGAAGTAAGGGAGTTGGGACATGAATTTATTTCTAGGAGTTGGACACATACCAAGTTTAGCTCAGTTCTGGGCATCTTTGAAATACCTATACAAACTTGTTCCTACATAGCAACATGGAACTTTGAATGAGAATGTGCTTACTTACAGCAACATGCTATATGTTCTGAATGCCCGAATTGGGAATCTGTGTCAAAACTTTGTTAGGAATTATGTGATCCTTACTAGCTGAAAGTAAGGGATATGGGGCATGAAGTTATTTCTAGGAGTTGGAGACATACCAAGTGTAGGTCAGTTCTGGGCATCTTTGAAATACCTATACAAACTTGTTCCTACATAGTAACTTGAAACTTTGAATGAGAATGTGCTTGCTTAAAGCAACGTGCTATATGTTCTGAATGCCCGAATTGGTAATCTGTGTCAAAACTTTGTTAGGAATTATGTGATCCTTACTAGCTGGAAGTAAGGGAGATGGGGTATGAAGTTATTTCTAAGAGTTGGAGACATACCAATTTTAGCTCAGTTCTGGGCATCTTTGAAAGTCCTATACAAACTTGTTTCTACAAAGTAACTTGCAACTTTGAATGAGAATGTGCTTGCTTACAGCAACGTGCTATATGTTCTGAATGCCCGAATTGGGAATCTGTGTCAAAACTTTGTTAGGAATTATGTGATCCTTACTAGCCTGAAGTAAGGGAGATGGGGCATGAAGTTATTTCTATGAGTTGAAGACATGGCAAGTTTAGCTCAGTTCTGGGCATCTTTGAAAGTCCTATACAAACTTGTTCCTGCATAGTAACTTGCAACTTTGAATGAGAATGTGCTTGCTTACAGCAACGTGCCGTATGTTCTGAATGCCCGAATTGGGAATCTGTGTCAAAACTTTGTTAGGAATTATGTGATCCTTACTAGCTGGTAGTAAGGGAGTTGGGGCATCAAGTTATTTCTAGGAGTTGGAGACATACCCAATTTACCTCAGTTCTGGGCATCTTTGAAATACCTATACAAACTTGTTCTTACACAGTAACTTGCAACTTTGAATGAGAATGTGCTTGCTTAAAGCAACGTGCTATATGTTCTGAATGCCCGAATTGGGAATCTGTGTCAAAACTTTGTTAGGAATTATGTGATCCTTACCAGCTGGAAGTAAGGGAGATGGGGTATGAAGTTATTTCTAAGAGTTGGAGACATACCAAGTTTAGCTCAGTTCTGGGCATCTTTGAAAGTCCTATACAAACTTGTTCCTACATAGTAACTTGCAACTTTGAATGAGAATGTGCTTGCTTACAGCAACGTGGTATATGTTCTGAATGCCCGAATTGGGAATCTGTGTCAAAACTTTGTTAGGAATTATGTGATCCTTACTAGCCTGAAGTAAGGGAGATGGGGCATGAAGTTATTTCTATGAGTTGAAGACATGGCAAGTTTAGCTCAGTTCTGGGCATCTTTGAAAGTCCTATACAAACTTGTTCCTGCATAGTAACCTGCAACTTTGAATGAGAGTGTGCTTGCTTACAGCAACGTGCCGTATGTTCTGAATGCCCGAATTGGGAATCTGTGTCAAAACTTTGATAGGAATTATGTGATCCTTACTAGCTGGAAGTAAGGGATATGGGGCATGAAGTTATTTCTAGGAGTTGGAGACATACCACGTTTAGCTCAGTTCTGGGCATCTTTGAAAGTCCTATACAAACTTGTTCCTACATAGTAATTTGCAACTTTGAATGAGAATGTGCTTGCTTACAGCAACGTGCTATATGATCTGAATGCCCTAATTGGGAATTTGTGTCAAAACTTTGTGAGGAATTATGTGATCCTTACTAGCTGGAAGTAAGGGAGTTGGGGCATCAAGTTATTTCTAGGAGTTGGAGACATACCGACTTTAGCTCAGTTCTGGGCATCTTTGAAATACCTATACAAACTTGTTCCTACATAGTAACTTGCAACTTTGAATGAGAATGTGCTTGCTTACAGCAACGTGCTATATGTTCTGAATGCCCGAATTAGGAATCTGTGTCAAAACTTTGTTAGGAATTATGTGATCCTTACTAGCTGGAAGTAAGGGAGATGGGGCATGAAGTTATTTCTAGGAGTTGGAGACATACCAAGTTTAGCTCAGTTCTGGGCATTTTTGAAATACCAATACAAACTTGTTCCTACATAGTAACTTGCAACTTTTAATGAGAATGTGCTTGCTTACAGCAACGTGCTATATGTTCTGAATGTCCGAATTGGGAATCTGTGTCAAAACTTTGTTAGGAATTATGTGATCCTTACTAGCTGGAAGTAAGGGAGTTGGGACATGAATTTATTTCTAGGAGTTGGAGACATACCAAGTTTAGCTCAGTTCTGGGCATCTTTGAAATACCTATACAAACTTGTTCCTACATAGCAACATGGAACTTTGAATGAGAATGTGCTTACTTACAGCAACATGCTATATGTTCTGAATGCCCGAATTGGGAATCTGTGTCAAAACTTTGTTAGGAATTATGTGATCCTTACTAGCTGAAAGTAAGGGATATGGGGCATGAAGTTATTTCTAGGAGTTGGAGACATACCAAGTGTAGGTCAGTTCTGGGCATCTTTGAAATACCTATACAAACTTGTTCCTACATAGTAACTTGAAACTTTGAATGAGAATGTGCTTGCTTAAAGCAACGTGCTATATGTTCTGAATGCCCGAATTGGTAATCTGTGTCAAAACTTTGTTAGGAATTATGTGATCCTTACTAGCTGGAAGTAAGGGAGATGGGGTATGAAGTTATTTCTACGAGTTGGAGACATACCAATTTTAGCTCAGTTCTGGGCATCTTTGAAAGTCCTATACAAACTTGTTTCTACAAAGTAACTTGCAACTTTGAATGAGAATGTGCTTGCTTACAGCAACGTGCTATATGTTCTGAATGCCCGAATTGGGAATCTGTGTCAAAACTTTGTTAGGAATTATGTGATCCTTACTAGCCTGAAGTAAGGGAGATGGGGCATGAAGTTATTTCTATGAGTTGAAGACATGGCAAGTTTAGCTCAGTTCTGGGCATCTTTGAAAGTCCTATACAAACTTGTTCCTGCATAGTAACTTGCAACTTTGAATGAGAATGTGCTTGCTTACAGCAACGTGCCGTATGTTCTGAATGCCCGAATTGGGAATCTGTGTCAAAACTTTGTTAGGAATTATGTGATCCTTACTAGCTGGTAGTAAGGGAGTTGGGGCATCAAGTTATTTCTAGGAGTTGGAGACATACCCAATTTACCTCAGTTCTGGGCATCTTTGAAATACCTATACAAACTTGTTCCTACATAGTAACTTGCAACTTTGAATGAGAATGTGCTTGCTTACAGCAACGTGCTATGTGTTCTGAATTCCCGAATTGGGAATCTGTGTCAAAACTTTGTTAGGAATTATGTGATCCTTAATAGATGGAAGTAAGGGAGATGGGGCATGAAGTTATTTCTAGGAGTTGGAGACATACCAAGTTTAGCTCAGTTCTGGGCATCTTTGAAATACCTATACAGACTTGTTCGTACATAGTAACTTGCAACTTTGAATGAGAATGTGCTTTCTTGCAGCAACGTGCTATATGTTCTGAATGCCCGAATTGGGAATCTGTGTCAAAACTTTGTTAGGAATTATGTGATCCTTACTAGCTGGAAGTAAGGGAGATGGGGCATGAAGTTATTTCTAGGAGTTTGAGACATACCCAGTTTAGCTCAGTTCTGGGCATCTTTGAAATACCTATACAAACTTGTTCTTACATAGTAACTTGCAACTTTGAATGAGAATGTGCTTGCTTTCAGCAACGTGCTATATGTTCTGAATGTCCGAATTGGGAATCTGTGTCAAAACTTTGTTAGGAATTATGTGATCCTTACCAGCTGGAAGTAAGGGAGTTGGGACATGAAGTTATTTCTAGGAGTTGGAGATTTACCCAGTTTAGCTCAGTTCTGGGCATCTTTGAAATACCTATACAAACTTGTTCCTACATTGCAACTTGGAACTTTGAATAAGAATATGCTTGCTTACAGCAACGTGCTATATGTTCTGAAAGCCCGAATTGGGAATCTGTGTCAAAACTTTGTTAGGAATTATGTGATCCTTACTAGCTGGAAGTAAGGGAGATGGGGCATGAAGTTATTTCTAGGAGTTGGAGACATACCAAGTGTAGCTCAGTTCTGGGCATATTTGAAATACCTATACAAACTTGTTCTTACACAGTAACTTGCAACTTTGAATGAGAATGTGCTTGCTTAAAGCAACGTGCTATATGTTCTGAATGCCCGAATTGGGAATCTGTGTCAAAACTTTGTTAGGAATTATGTGATCCTTACCAGCTGGAAGTAAGGGAGATGGGGTATGAACTTATTTCTAAGAGTTGGAGACATACCAAGTTTAGCTCAGTTCTGGGCATCTTTGAAAGTCCTATACAAACTTGTTCCTACATAGTAACTTGCAACTTTGAATGAGAATGTGCTTGCTTACAGCAACGTGGTATATGTTCTGAATGCCCGAATTGGGAATCTGTGTCAAAACTTTGTTAGGAATTATGTGATCCTTACTAGCCTGAAGTAAGGGAGATGGGGCATGAAGTTATTTCTATGAGTTGAAGACATGGCAAGTTTAGCTCAGTTCTGGGCATCTTTGAAAGTCCTATACAAACTTGTTCCTGCATAGTAACCTGCAACTTTGAATGAGAGTGTGCTTGCTTACAGCAACGTGCCGTATGTTCTGAATGCCCGAATTGGGAATCTGTGTCAAAACTTTGATAGGAATTATGTGATCCTTACTAGCTGGAAGTAAGGGATATGGGGCATGAAGTTATTTCTAGGAGTTGGATACATACCACGTTTAGCTCAGTTCTGGGCATCTTTGAAAGTCCTATACAAACTTGTTCCTACATAGTAATTTGCAACTTTGAATGAGAATGTGCTTGCTTACAGCAACGTGCTATATGATCTGAATGCCCGAATTGGGAATTTGTGTCAAAACTTGGTGAGGAATTTTGTGATCCTTACTAGCTGGAAGTAAGGGAGTTGGGGCATCAAGTTATTTCTAGGAGTTGGAGACATACCGACTTTAGCTCAGTTCTGGGCATCTTTGAAATACCTATACAAACTTGTTCCTACATAGTAACTTGCAACTTTGAATGAGAATGTGCTTGCTTACAGCAACGTGCTATATGTTCTGAATGCCCGAATTAGGAATCTGTGTCAAAATTTTGTTAGGAATTATGTGATCCTTACTAGCTGGAAGTAAGGGAGATGGGGCATGAAGTTATTTCTAGGAGTTGGAGACATACCAAGTTTAGCTCAGTTCTGGGCATCTTTGAAATACCAATACAAACTTGTTCCTACATAGTAACTTGCAACTTTGAATGAGAATGTGCTTACTTACAGCAACGTGCTATATGATCTGAATGCCCGAATTGGGAATCTGTGTCAAAACTTTGTTAGGAATTATGTGATCCTTACTAGCTGGAAGTAAGGGAGATGGGGTATGAAGTTATTTCTAGGAGTTGGAGACATACCAAGTTTAGCTCAGTTCTGGGCATCTTTGAAATACCTAAACAAACTTGTTCCTACATAGTAACTTGCAACTTTGAAAGAGAATGTGCTTGCTTACAGCAACGTGCTAAATGTTCTGAATGCTCGAATTGGGAATCTGTGTCAAAATTTTGTTAGGAATTATGTGATCCTTACTAGCTGGATGTAAGGGAGATGGGGCATGAAGTTATTTCTAGGAGTTGGAGACATACCAAGTTTAGCTCAGATCTGAGCATCTTTGAAAAACCTATACAAACTTGTTCCTACATAGTATCTTGCAACTTTGAATGAGAATGTGCTTGCTTACAGCAACGTGCTATATGTTCTGAATGCCCGAATTGGGAAACTGTGTCAAAACTTTGTTAGGAATTATGTGTTCCTTACTAGCTGGAAGTAAGCGAGTTGGGGCATGAAGTTATTTCTAGGAGTTTGAGACATACCCACTTTAGCTCAGTTCTGCGCATCTTTGAAATACCTATACAAACTTGTTCCTACATAGTAACTTGCAACTTTGAATGAGAATGTGCTTGCTTACAGCAACGTGCTATATGTTCTGAATGCCTGAATTGGGAATCTGTGTCAAAACTTTGTTAGAAATTATGTGATCCTTACTAGCTGGAAGTAAGGGAGATGGGGCATGAAGTAATTTCTAGGAGTAGGAGACATACAACGTCTAGCTCAGTTCTGGGCATCTTTGAAATTCCAATACAAACTTGTTCCTACATAGTAACTTGCAACTTTGAATGAGAATGTGCTTACTTACATCAACGTGCTATATGATCTGAATGCCCGAATTGGGAATCTGTGTCAAAACTTTGTTAGGAATTATGTGATCCTTTCTAGCTGGAAGTAAGGGAGATGGGGCATGAAGTTATTTCTAGGAGTTGGACACATACACACTTTAGCTGAGTTATGGGCATCTTTGCAATATCTATACAAACTTGTTCCTACATAGTATCTTGCAACTTTGAAAGAGAATGTGCTTGCTTACAGCAACGTGCTATGTGTTCTGAATTCCCGAATTGGGAATCTGTGTCAAAACTTTGTTAGGAATTATGTGATCCTTAATAGATGGAAGTAAGGGAGATGGGGCATGAAGTTATTTCTAGGAGTTGGAGACATACCAAGTTTAGCTCAGTTCTGGGCATCTTTGAAATACCTATACAGACTTGTTCGTACATAGTAACTTGCAACTTTGAATGAGAATGTGCTTTCTTGCAGCAACGTGCTATATGTTCTGAATGCCCGAATTGGGAATCTGTGTCAAAACTTTGTTAGGAATTATGTGATCCTTACTAGCTGGAAGTAAGGGAGATGGGGCATGAAGTTATTTCTAGGAGTTTGAGACATACCCAGTTTAGCTCAGTTCTGGGCATCTTTGAAATACCTATACAAACTTGTTCTTACATAGTAACTTGCAACTTTGAATGAGAATGTGCTTGCTTACAGCAACGTGCTATATGTTCTGAATGTCCGAATTGGGAATCTGTGTCAAAACTTTGTTAGGAATTATGTGATCCTTACCAGCTGGAAGTAAGGGAGTTGGGACATGAAGTTATTTCTAGGAGATGGAGATTTACCCTGTTTAGCTCAGTTCTGGGCATCTTTGAAATACCTATACAAACTTGTTCCTACATTGCAACTTGGAACTTTGAATAAGAATATGCTTGCTTACAGCAACGTGCTATATGTTCTGAAAGCCCGAATTGGGAATCTGTGTCAAAACTTTGTTAGGAATTATGTGATCCTTACTAGCTGGAAGTAAGGGAGATGGGGCATGAAGTTATTTCTAGGAGTTGGAGACATACCAAGTGTAGCTCAGTTCTGGGCATCTTTGAAATACCTATACAAACTTGTTCTTACACAGTAACTTGCAACTTTGAATGAGAATGTGCTTGCTTAAAGCAACGTGCTATAGGTTCTGAATGCCCGAATTGGGAATCTGTGTCAAAACTTTGTTAGGTATTATGAGATCCTTACCAGCTGGAAGTAACGAGATGGGGTATGAAGTTATTTCTAAGAGTTGAAGACATACCAAGTTTAGCTCAGTTCTGGGCATCTTTGAAAGTCCTATACAAACTTGTTCCTACATAGTAACTTGCAACTTTGAATGAGAATGTGCTTGCTTACAGCAACGTGGTATATGTTCTGAATGCCCGAATTGGGAATCTGTGTCAAAACTTTGTTAGGAATTATGTGATCCTTACTAGCCTGAAGTAAGGGAGATGGGGCATGAAGTTATTTCTATGAGTTGAAGACATGGCAAGTTTAGCTCAGTTCTGGGCATCTTTGAAAGTCCTATACAAACTTGTTCCTGCATAGTAACCTGCAACTTTGAATGAGAGTGTGCTTGCTTACAGCAACGTGCCGTATGTTCTGAATGCCCGAATTGGGAATCTGTGTCAAAACTTTGATAGGAATTATGTGATCCTTACTAGCTGGAAGTAAGGGATATGGGGCATGAAGTTATTTCTAGGAGTTGGAGACATACCACGTTTAGCTCAGTTCTGGGCATCTTTGAAAGTCCTATACAAACTTGTTCCTACATAGTAATTTGCAACTTTGAATGAGAATGTGCTTGCTTACAGCAACGTGCTATATGATCTGAATGCCTGAATTGGGAATCTGTGTCAAAACTTTGTGAGGAATTATGTGATCCTTACTAGCTGGAAGTAAGGGAGTTGGGGCATCAAGTTATTTCTAGGAGTTGGAGACATACCGACTTTAGCTCAGTTCTGGGCATCTTTGAAATACCTATACAAACTTGTTCCTACATAGTAACTTGCAACTTTGAATGAGAATGTGCTTGCTTACAGCAACGTGCTATATGTTCTGAATGCCCGAATTAGGAATCTGTGTCAAAACTTTGTTAGGAATTATGTGATCCTTACTAGCTGGAAGTAAGGGAGATGGGGCATGAAGTTATTTCAAGGAGTTGGAGACATACCAAGTTTAGCTCAGTTCTGGGCATCTTTGAAATACCAATACAAACTTGTTCCTACATAGTAACTTGCAACTTTGAATGAGAATGTGCTTACTTACAGCAACGTGCTATATGATCTGAATGCCCGAATTGGGAATCTGTGTCAAAACTTTGTTAGGAATTATGTGATCCTTACTAGCTGGAAGTAAGGGAGATGGGGTATGAAGTTATTTCTAGGAGTTGGAGACATACCAAGTTTAGCTCAGTTCTGGGCATCTTTGAAATACCTAAACAAACTTGTTCCTACATAGTAACTTGCAACTTTGAAAGAGAATGTGCTTGCTTACAGCAACGTGCTAAATGTTCTGAATGCTCGAATTGGGAATCTGTGTCAAAACTTTGTTAGGAATTATGTGATCCTTACTAGCTGGATGTAAGGGAGATGGGGCATGAAGTTATTTCTTGGAGTTGGAGACATACCAAGTTTAGCTCAGTTCTGGGCATCTTTGAAAAACCTATACAAACTTGTTCCTACATAGTATCTTGCAACTTTGAATGAGAATGTGCTTGCTTACAGCAACGTGCTATATGTTCTGAATGCCCGAATTGGGAAACTGTGTCAAAACTTTGTTAGGAATTATGTGTTCCTTACTAGCTGGAAGTAAGCGAGTTGGGGCATGAAGTTATTTCTATGAGTTGGAGACATACCCACTTTAGCTCAGTTCTGCGCATCTTTGAAATACCTATACAAACTTGTTCCTACATAGTAACTTGCAACTTTGAATGAGAATGTGCTTGCTTACAGCAACGTGCTATATGTTCTGAATGCCCGAATTGGGAATCTGTGTCAAAACTTTGTTAGAAATTATGTGATCCTTACTAGCTGGAAGTAAGGGAGATGGGGCATGAAGTAATTTCTAGGAGTAGGAGACATACAACGTCTAGCTCAGTTCTGGGCATCTTTGAAATTCCAATACAAACTTGTTCCTACATAGTAACTTGCAACTTTGAATGAGAATGTGCTTACTTACAGCAACGTGCTATATGATCGGAATGCCCGAATTGGGAATCTGTGTCAAAACCTTGTTAGGAATTATGTGATCCTTTCTAGCTGGAAGTAAGGGAGATGGGGCATGAAGTTATTTCTAGGAGTTGGACACATACCCACTTTAGCTGAGTTATGGGCATCTTTGCAATATCTATACAAACTTGTTCCTACATAGTATCTTGCAAGTTTGAAAGAGAATGTGCTTGCTTACAGCAACGTGTTACATGTTCTGAGCCCGAATTGGGAATCAGTGTCAAATCTTTGTTAGAATTAATGTGATCCTTACTAGATGGAAGTATGTGAGATGGGGCATGAAGTTATTTCTAGGAGTTGGAGACATACAACGTTTAGCTCAGTTATGGGCATCTTTGACATACCTATACAAACTTGTTCCTTCATAGTAACTTGCAACTTTGAATGAGAATGTGCTTGCTTACAGCAACGTGCTATATGTTCTGAATGCCCGAATTGGGAATCTGTGTCAAATCTCTTGTTAGGAATTATGTGATCCTAACTAGCTGGAAGTAAGGGAGATGGGGCCTGAAGTTATTTCTAGGAGTTGGAGACATACCAAGTTTAGCTCAGTTCTGGGCATCTTTGAAATACCTATACAAACTTGTTCCTACATAGTAACTTGCAACTTTGAATGAGAATGTGCTTGCTTACAGCAACGTGCTATATGTTCTAAATGCCCGAATTGGGAATCTGTGTCAAAACTTTGTTAGAAATTATGTGATCCTTACTAGCTGGAAGAAAGGGAGATTGGGCCTGAAGTTATTTCCAGGAGTGGGAGACATACCCACTTTAGCTCAGTTATGGGCATCTTTGCAATACCTATACAAACTTGTTCCTACATAGTAACTTGCAACTTTGAAAGAGAATGTGCTTGCTTACAGCAACGTGTTATATGTTCTGAATGCCCGAATTTGGAATCAGTGTCAAATCTTTGTTAGAAATAATGTGATCCTTACTAGCTGGAAGTAAGGGAGATGGGGCATGAAGTTATTTCTAGGAGTTGGAGACATACCAAGTTTAGCTCAGATCTGGGCATCTTTGAAATACCTATACAAACTTGTTACTATATAGTAACTTGCAACTTTGAATGAGAATGTGCTTGCTGACAGCAACGTGCTATATGTTCTGAATGCCCTAATTGGGAATCTGTGTCAAAACTTTGTTAGGATTTATGTGATCCTTACTAGCTGGAAGTAAGGGAGATGGGGCATGAAGTTATTTCTAGGAGTTGGAGACATACAACGTTTAGCTCAGTTCTGGGCATCTTTGAAATACCTATACAGACTTGTTCGTACATAGTAACTTGCAACTTTAAATGAGAATGTGCTTGCTTACAGCAACGTGCTATATGTTCTGAATGCCCGAATTGGGAATCTGTGTCAAAACTTTTTTAGGAATTCTGTGATACTTACTAGCTGGAAGTAAGGGAGATGGCGCCTGAAGTTATTTCTAGGAGTTGGAGACATACCCACTTTACCTCAGTTCTGGGAATCTTTTAAATACCTATACAAACTTGTTCCTTCATAGTAACTTGCAATTTTGAATGAGAATGTGCTTGCTTACAGCAACGTGTTATATGTTCTGAATGCCCGAATTGGGAATCTGTGTCAAAACTTTGTTAGGAATTCTGTGATCCTTACTAGCTGGAAGTAAGGGAGTTGGGGCATGAATTTATATCTAGGAGTTGGAGACATACCCACTTTAGATCAGTTCTGGGCATCTTTGAAATACCTATACAAACGTGTTCCTACATAGTAACTTGCATCTTTGAATGAGAATGTGCTTGCTTACAGCAACGTGCTATATGTTCTGAATGCCCGAATTAGGAATCTGTGTCACAACTTTGTTAGGAATGATGTGATCCTTACTAGCTGGAAGTAAGGGAGATAGGGAATGAAGTTATTTCTAGGAGTTGGAGACATACCAAGTTTAGCTCAGTTCTGGGTATCTTTGAAATACATATACAAATTTGTTCCTACTTAGTAACTTGCAACTTTGAATGAGAATGTGCTTGCTTACAGCAACGTGCTATATGTTCTGAATGCCCGAATTGGGAATCTGTGTCAAAACTTTGTTAGAAATTATGTGATCCTTACTAGCTGGAAGTAAGGGAGATGGGGCATGAAGTTATTTCTAAGAGTTGGAGACATACAACGTTTAGCTCAGTTCTGGGCATCTTTGAAATACCAATACAAACTTGTTCCTACATAGTAACTTGCAACTTTGAATGAGAATGTGCTTACTTACAGCAACGTGCTATATGATCTGAATGCCTGTATTGGGAATCTGTGTCAAAACTTTGTTAGGAATTATGTGATCCTTACTAGCTGGAAGTAAGGGAGATGGGGCATGAAGTTATTTTAGGAGTTGGAGACATACCAAGGTTAGCTCAGTTAAGGGCATCTTTGAAATACCTATACAAACTTGTTCCTACATAGTAACTTGCAACTTTGAATGAGAATGTGCTTGCTTACAGCAACGTGCTATATGTTCTGAATGCCCGAATTGGGAATCTGTTTCAAAACTTTGTTAGGAATAATGTGATCCTTACTAGCTGGAAGTAAGGGAGTTGGGTCATGAAGATATTTCTAGGAGTTGGAGACATACCCACTTTAACTCAGTTCTGGGCATCTTTGAAATACCTATACAAACTTGTTCCTACATAGTAACTTGCAACTTTGAATGAGAATGTGCTTGCTTACAGCAACGTGCTATGTGTTCTGAATGACCGAATTGGGAATCTGTGTCAAAACTTTGTTAGGAATTATGTGATCCTTACTAGATGGAAGTAAGGGAGATGGGGCGTGAAGTTATTTCTAGGAGTTGGAGACATACCAAGTTTAGCTCAGTTCTGGGCATCTTTAAAATACCTATACAGACTTGTTCGTACATAGTAACTTGCAACTTTGAATGAGAATGTGCTTGCTTACAGCAACGTGCTATATGATCTGAATGCCCGGATTGGGAATCAGTGTCAAAACTTTGTTAGGAATGATGTGATCCTTACTAGCTGGAAGTAAGGGAGATGGGGAATGAAGTTATTTCTAGGAGTTGGAGACATACCCACTTTAGCTCAGTTCTGGGCATCTTTGAAATACCTATACAAACTTGTTCCTACATAGTAACTTGCAACTTTGAATGAGAATGTGCTTGCTTACAGCAACGTGCTATGTGTTCTGAATGCCCGAATTGGGAATCTGTGTCAAAACTTTGTTAGAAATTATGTGATCCTTACTAGCTTGAAGTAAGGGAGATGGGGCATGAAGTTATTTCTAGGAGTTGGAGACATACCAAGTTTAGCTCAGTTATGGGCATCTTTGAAATACCTATACAAACTTGTTCCTACATAGTAACTTGCAACTTTGAATGAGAATGTGCTTGCTTACAGCAACGTGCTATATGTTCTGAATGCCCGAATTGGGAATCTGTTTCAAAACATTGTTAGGAATAATGTGATCCTTACTAGCTGGAAGTAAGGGAGTTGGGTCATGAAGTTATTTCTAGGAGTTGGAGACATACCCACTTTAGCTCAGTTCTGGGCATCTTTGATATATCTATACAAACTTGTTCCTACATAGTAACTTGCAACTTTGAATGAGAATGTGCTTGCTTACAGCAACGTGCTATGTGTTCTGAATGCCCGAATTGGGAATCTGTGTCAAAACTTTGTTAGAAATTATGTGATCCTTACTAGCTTGAAGTAAGGGAGATGGGGCATGAAGTTATTTCTAGGAGTTGGAGACATACCAGTTTAGCTCAGTTATGGGCATCTTTGAAATACCTATACAAACTTGTTCCTACATAGTAACTTGCAACTTTGAATGAGAATGTGCTTGCTTACAGCAACGTGCTATGTGTTCTGAATGACCGAATTGGGAATCTGTGTCAAAACTTTGTTAGGAATTATGTGTTCCTTACTAGATGGAAGTAAGGGAGATGGGGCATGAAGTTATTTCTAGGAGTTGGAGACATACCAAGTTTAGCTCAGTTCTGGGCATCTTTGAAATACCTATACAGACTTGTTCGTACATAGTAACTTGCAACTTTGAATGAGAATGTGCTTGCTTACAGCAACGTGCTATATGATCTGAATGCCCGGATTGGGAATCAGTGTCAAAACTTTGTTAGGAATGAAGTGATCCTTACTAGCTGGAAGTAAGGGAGATGGGGCCTGAAGTTATTTCTAGGAGTTGGAGACATACCAAGTTTAGCTCAGTTCTGGGCATCTTTGAAATACCTATACAAACTTGTTCCTACATAGTAACTTGCAACTTTGAATGAGAATGTGCTTGCTTACAGCAACGTGCTATATGTTCTGAATGCCCGAATTGGGAATCTGTGTCAAAACTTTGTTAGAAATTATGTGATCCTTACTAGCTGGAAGTAAGGGAGATGGGGCCTGAAGTTATTTCTAGGAGTTGGAGACATACAACGTCTAGCTCAGTTCTGGTCATCTTTGAAATACCAATACAAACTTGTTCCTACATAGTAACTTGCAACTTTGAATGAGAATGTGCTTACTTACAGCAACGTGCTATATGATCTGAATGCCCGAATTGGGAATCTGTGTCAAAACTTTGTTAGGAATTATGTGATCCTTACTAGCTGGAAGTAAGGGAGATGGGGCATGAAGTTATTTCTAGGAGTTGGACACATACCCACTTTAGCTCAGTTATGGGCATCTTTGCAATACCTATACAAACTTGTTCCTACATAGTAACTTGCAACTTTGAAAGAGAATGTGCTTGCTTACAGCAACGTGTAATATGTTCTGAATGCCCGAATTGGGAATCAGTGTCAAAACTTGTTAGAAATAATGTGATCCTTACTAGCTGGAAGTAAGGGAGATGGGGCATGAAGTTATTTCTAGGAGTTGGAGACATACCAAGTTTAGCTCAGATCTGGACATCTTTGAAATACCTATACAAACTTGTTCCTATATAGTAACTTGCAACTTTGAATGAGAATGTGCTTGCTGACAGCAACGTGCTATATGTTCTGAATGCCCGAATTGGGAATCTGTGTCAAAACTTTGTTAGGATTTATGTGATCCTTACTAGCTGGAAGTAAGGGAGATGGAGCATGAAGTTATTTCTAGGAGTTGGAGACATACAACGTTTAGCTCAGTTCTGGGCATCTTTGAAATACCTATACAGACTTGTTCGTACATAGTAACTTGCAACTTTAAATGAGAATGTGCTTGCTTACAGCAACGTGCTATATGTTCTGAATGCCCGAATTGGGAATCTGTGTCAAAACTTTTTTAGGAATTCTGTGATACTTACTAGCTGGAAGTAAGGGAGATGGCGCCTGAAGTTATTTCTAGGAGTTGGAGACATACCCACTTTACCTCAGTTCTAGGAATCTTTTAAATACCTATACAAACTTGTTAATACATAGTAACTTGCAATTTTGAATGAGAATGTGCTTGCTTACAGCAACGTGCTTTATGTTCTGAATGCCCGAATTGGGAATCTGTGTCAAAACTTTGTTAGGAATTCTGTGATCCTTACTAGCTGGAAGTAACGGAGATGGGGCATGAAGTTATTTCTAGGAGTTGGAGACATACCCACTTTAATTCAGTTCTTTGCATCTTTGAAATACCTATACAAACTTGTTCCTACATAGTAACTTGCATCTTTGAATGATAATGTGCTTGCTTACAGCAACGTGCTATATGTTCTGAATGCCCGAATTGGGAATTGTGTCAAAACTTTGTTAGAAATTATGTGATCCTTACTAGCTGGAAGTAAGGGAGATGGGGCATGAAGTTATTTCTAAGAGTTGGAGACATACAACGTTTAGCTCAGTTCTGGGCATCTTTGAAATACCAATACAAACTTGTTCCTACATAGTAACTTGCAACTTTGAATGAGAATGTGCTTACTTACAGCAACGTGCTATATGATCTGAATGCCTGTTTTGGGAATCTGTGTCAAAACTTTGTTAGGAATTATGTGATCCTTACTAGCTGGAAGTAAGGGAGATGGGGCATGAAGATATTTCTAGGAGTTGGAGACATACCAAGGTTAGCTCAGTTAAGGGCATCTTTGAAATACCTATACAAACTTGTTCCTACATAGTAACTTGAAACTTTGAATGAGAATGTGCTTGCTTACAGCAACGTGCTATATGTTCTGAATGCCCGAATTGGGAATCTGTTTCAAAACTTTGTTAGGAATAATGTGATCCTTACTAGCTGGAAGTAAGGGAGTTGGGTCATGAAGATATTTCTAGGAGTTGGAGACATACCCACTTTAGCTCAGTTCTGGGCATCTTTGAAATACCTATACAAACTTGTTCCTACATAGTAACTTGCAACTTTGAATGAGAATGTGCTTGCTTACAGCAACGTGCTATATGTTCTGAATGCCCGAATTGGGAATCTGTGTCAAAACTTTGTTAGAAATTATGTGATCCTTACTAGCTGGAAGTAAGGGAGATGGGGCCTGAAGTTATTTCTAGGAGTTGGAGACATACAACGTCTAGCTCAGTTCTGGTCATCTTTGAAATACCAATACAAACTTGTTCCTGCATAGTAACTTGCAACTTTGAATGAGAATGTGCTTACTTACAGCAACGTGCTATATGATCTGAATGCCCGAATTGGGAATCTGTGTCAAAACTTTGTTAGGAATTATGTGATCCTTACTAGCTGGAAGTAAGGGAGATGGGGCATGAAGTTATTTCTAGGAGTTGGACACATACCCACTTTAGCTCAGTTATGGGCATCTTTGCAATACCTATACAAACTTGTTCCTACATAGTAACTTGCAACTTTGAAAGAGAATGTTCTTGCTTACAGCAACATGTTATATGTTCTGAATGCCCGAATTGGGAATCAGTGTCAAATCTTTGTTAGAAATAATGTGATCCTTACTTGCTGGAAGTAAGGGAGATGGGGCATGAAGTTATTTCTAGGAGTTGGAGACATACCAAGTTTAGCTCAGATCTGGGCATCTTGGAAATACCTATACAAACTTGTTCCTATATAGTAACTTGCAACTTTGAATGAGAATGTGCTTGCTGACAGCAACGTGCTATATGTTCTGAATGCCCGAATTGGGAATCTGTGTCAAAACTTTGTTAGGATTTATGTGATCCTTACTAGCTGGAAGTAAGGGAGATGGGGCATGAAGTTATTTCTAGGAGTTGGAGACATACAACGTTTAGCTCAGTTCTGGGCATCTTTGAAATACCTATACAGACTTGTTCGTACATAGTAACTTGCAACTTTAAATGAGAATGTGCTTGCTTACAGCAACGTGCTATATGTTCTGAATGCCCGAATTGGGAATCTGTGTCAAAACTTTGTTAGGAATTCTGTGATACTTACAAGCTGGAAGTAAGGGAGATGGCGCCTGAAGTTATTTCTAGGAGTTGGAGACATACCCACTTTACCTCAGTTCTGGGAATCATTTAAATACCTATACAAACTTGTTCCTACATAGTAACTTGCAATTTTGAATGAGAATGTGCTTGCTTACAGCAACGAGCTATATGTTCTGAATGCCCGAATTGGGAATCTGTGTCAAAACTTTGTTAGGAATTATGTGATCCTTACTAGCTGGAAGTAAGGGAGATGGGGCATGAAGTTATTTCTGGGAGTTGGAGACATACCCACTTTAGCTCAGTTCTTGGCATCTTTGAAATACCTATACAAAATTGTTCCTACATAGTAACTTGCATCTTTGAATGAGAATGTGCTTGCTCACAGCAACGTGCTATGTGTTCTGAATGCCCGAATTGGGAATCTGTGTCAAATCTTTGTTAGGAATTATGTTATCCTTACTTGATGGAAGTAAGGAAGATGGGGCATGAAGTTATTTCTAGGAGTTGGAGACGTACCAAGTTTAGGTCAGTTCTGGGCATCTTTGAATTACCTATACAAACTTGTTCCTACATAGAAACTTGCAATTTTGAATGAGAATGTGCGTGCTTACAGCAACGTGCTATTGGTTCTGAGTGCCCTAATTGGGAATCTGTGTCAAAACTTTGTTAGGAATTATGTGATCCTTACTAGCTGAAAGTAAAGGAGATGGGGCAAGAAGTTATTTCTAGGAGTTGGAGACATACCAAGTTTAGCTCAGTTCTGGGCATCTTTGAAATACCTATAAAAACTTGTTCCTACATAGAAACTTGCTACTTGGAATGAGATAGTGCTTATTTAAAGCAACATGCTATATGTTCTGAATGCCCGAATTGGGAATCTGTGTCAAAACTTTGTTAGGAATTAGTTGATCCTTACTAGCTGGAAGTAAGGGAGATGGCGCCTGAAGTTATTTCTAGGAGTTGGAGACATACCCACTTTACCTCAGTTCTGGGAATCTTTTAAATACCTATACAAACTTGTTCCTACATAGTAACTTGCAATTTTGAATGAGAATGTGCTTGCTTACAGCAACGAGCTATATGTTCTGAATGCCCGAATTGGGAATCTGTGTCAAAACTATGTTAGGAATTATGTGATCCTTACTAGCCTGAAGTAAGTGAGATGGGGCATGAAGTAATTTCTAGGAGTTGAAGACATAGCAAGTTTAGCTCAGTTCTGGGCATCTTTGAAAGTCCTATACAAACATGTTCCTGCATAGTAACTTGCAACTTTGAATGAGAATGTGCTTGCTTACAGCAACGTGCCGTATGTTCTGAATGCCCGAATTGGGAATCTGTGTCAAAACTTTGTTAGGAATTATGTGATACTTACTAGCTGGAAGTAAGGGAGATGTGGCATGAAGTTATTTCTAGGAGTTGGAGACATACCCACTTTGCCTCAGTTCTGCGCATCTTTGAAATACCTATACAAACTTGTTCCTACATATTAACTTGCAACTTTGAATGAGAATTAGCTTGCTTACAGCAACGTGCTATATTTTCTGAATGCCCGAATTGGGAATCTGTGTCAAAACTTTGTTAGGAATTATGTGATCCTTACTAGCCTGAAGTAAGGAAGATGGGGCATGAAGTTTTTTCTAGGAGTTGGAGACATAGCCACTTTACCTCAGTTCTGGGCATCTTTGAAATACCTATACAAACTTGTACCTACATAGTAACTTGCTACGTGGAATGAAAAAGTGCTTGCTTAAAGGAACGTGCCATATGTTCTGAATGCCCGAATTGGGAATCCCTGTCAAAACTTTGTTAGGAATTATGTGATCCTTACTAGCTGGAAGTAAGGGAGATGGGGCATGAAGTTATTTCTAGGAGTTGGACACATACCAAGTTTAGCTCAGTTCTGGGCATCTTTGAAATACCCATACAAACTTGTTCCTAAATAGTAACTTGCATCTTTGAATGAGACTGTGCTTGCTTACAGCAACGTGCTATATGTTCTGAATGCCCGAATTGGGAATCTGTGTCAAATCTTTGTTAGGAATTATGTTATCCTCACTTGATGGAAGTAAGGAAGATGGGGCATGAAGTTATTTCTAGGAGTTGGAGACGTACCAAGTTTAGGTCAGTTCTGGGCATCTTTGAATTACCTATACAACCTTGTTCCTACATAGTAACTTGCAATTTTGAATGAGAATGTGCGTGCTTACAGCAACGTGCTATGTGTTCTGAATGCCCGAATTGGGAATCTGTGTCAAAACTTTGTTAGGAATTATGTGATCCTTACTAGCTGAAAGTAAAGGAGATGGGGCAAGAAGTTATTTCTAGGAGTTGGAGACATACCAAGTTTAGCTCAGTTCTGGGCATCTTTGAAATACCTATACAAACTTGTTCCTACGTAGTAACTTGCTACCTGGAATAAGAAAGTGCTTGCTTAAAGGAACGTGTTATATGTTCTGAATGCCCTAATTGGGAATCTGTGTCAAAACTTTCTTAGGAATTATGTGATCCTTACTAGCTGGAAGTAAGGGAGATGGGGCATGAAGTTATTTCTAGGAGTTGGAGACATACCCACTTTAGCTCAGTTCTTTGCATCTTTGAAATACCTATACAAACTTGTTCCTATATAGTAACTTGCTACTTGAAAAGAGAAAGTGCTTGCTTAGAACAACATGTTATATGTTCTGAATGCCCGAATTGGGAATCTGTGTCAAATCTTTGATAGGAATTATGTGATCCTTACTACCTGGAAGTAAGGGAGATGAGGCATGAAGTTATTTCTAGGAGTTGGAGACATAACAAGTTTAGCTCAGTTCTGGGCATCTTTGAAATACCTATACAAACATGTTCCTACATAGGAACTTGCATCTTTGAATGAGAATGTGCTTGCTTACAGCAACGTGCTATATGTTCTGAATGCCCGAATTGGGAATCTGTGTTAAAACTTTGTTAGGAATTATGTGATCCTTACTAGCTGAAAGTAAGGGAGATGGAGCATGAAGTTATTTCTAGAGGTTGGAGACAAACCAAGTTTAGCTCAGTTCTTGGCATCTTTGAAAGTCCTATACAAACTTGTTCCTACATTATAACTTGCAACTTTGAATGAGAATGTGCTTGCTTACAGCAACGTGCTATATGTTCTGAATGTCCGAATTGGGAATCTGTGTCAATACTTTGTTAGGAATTATGTGATCCTTACTAGTTGGAAGTAAGGGAGATGGGGCAGGAAGATATTTCTAGGAGTTGGAGACATATCAAGTTTCGCTCAGTTCTGGGCATCTTTGAAATACCTATAGAAACTTGTTCCTTCATAGCAACTTGCATCTTTGATTGAGATTGTGCTTGCTTACAGCAACGTGCTATATGTTCTGAATGACCGAATTGGGATTCTGTGTCAAAACTTTGTTAGGAATTATGTGATCCTTACTAGCTGGAAGTAAGGGAGATGGGGCATGAAGTTATTTCTAAGAGTTGGAGACATACCAAGTTTAGCTCAGTTCTGGGCATCTTTGAAAGTCCTATATAAACTTGTTCTTACATAGTAACATGCAACTTTGAATGAGAATGTGCTGGCTTACAGCAACGTGCTATGTGTTCTGAATGCCCGAATTGGGAATCTGTGTCAAAATTTTGTTAGGAATTATGTGATCCTTACTAGCTGGAAGTAAGGGAGATGGGGCATGAAGTTATTTCTAGGAGTTGGAGACATACACACTTTGACTCAGTTCTGGGCATCTTTGAAATACCTATACAAACTTGTTCCTACATAGTAACTTGCAACTTTGAATGAGAATGTGCTCGCTTACAGCAACGTGCTATATGTTCTGAATGCCCGTATTGGGAATCTGTGTCAAAACTTTTTTAGGAATTATGTGATCCTTACTAGCTGGAAGTAAGGGAGATGGGGCATGAAGTTATTTCTAGGAGTTGGAGACATACAACGTTTAGCTCAGTTCTGGGCATCTTTAAAGTCCTATACAAACTTATTACTACATAGTAACTTGCAACTTTGAATGAGAATGTGCTTGCTTACAGCAACGTGCTATATGTTCTGAATGCCCGTATTGGGAATATGTGTCAAATCTTTGTTAGGAATTATGTGATCCTTACTAGCTGGATGTAAGGGAGATAGGGCATGAAGTTATTTCTAGGAGTTGGAGACATACACACTTTGACTCAGTTCTGGGCATCTTTGAAATACCTATACAAACTTGTTCCTACATAGTAACTTGCAACTTTGAATGAGAATGTGCTTGCTTACAGCAACGTGCTATCTGTTCTGAATGCCCGTATTGGGAATCTGTGTCAAAACTTTGTTAGGAATTATGTGATCCTTACTAGCTGGAAGTAAGGGAGATGGGGCATGAAGTTATTTCTAGGAGTTGGAGACATACAACGTTTAGCTCAGTTCTGGGCATCTTTAAAGTCCTATACAAACTTATTACTACATAGTAACTTGCAACTTTGAATGAGAATGTGCTTGCTTACAGCAACGTGCTATATGTTCTGAATGCCCGTATTGGGAATATGTGTCAAATCTTTGTTAGGAATTATGTGATCCTTACTAGCTGGATGTAAGGGAGATAGGGCATGAAGTTATTTCTAGGAGTTGGAGACATACACACTTTGACTCAGTTCTGGGCATCTTTGAAATACCTATACAAACTTGTTCCTACATAGTAACTTGCAACTTTGAATGAGAATGTGCTTGCTTACAGCAACGTGCTATATGTTCTGATTGCCCGAATTGGGAATCTGTGTCAAAACTTTGTTAGGAATTATGTGATCCTTACTAGCCTGAAGTAAGGGAGATGGGGCATGAAGTTATTTCTACGAGTTGAAGACATAGCAAGTTTAGCTCAGTTCTAGGCATCTTTGAAAGTCCTATACAAACTTGTTCCTGCATAGTAACTTGCAACTTTGAATGAGAATGTGCTTGCTTACAGCCACGTGCCGTATGTTCTGAATGCCCGAATTGGGAATCTGTGTCAAAACTTTGTTAGGAATTATGTGATCCTTACTAACTGGAAGTAAGGGAGATGGGGCATGAAGTTATTTCTAGGAGTTGGAGACATACCCAGTTTACCTCAGTTCTGGGCATCTTTGAAATACCTATACAAACTTGTTCCTACATAGTATCTTGCTACTTGGAATGAAAAAGTGCTTGCTTACAGCAACGTGCCATATGTTCTGAATGCCCGCATTGGGAATCTGTGTCAAAATTTGTTAGGAATTATGTGATCCTTACTAGCTGGAAGTAAGGGAGATGGGGCATGAAGTTATTTCTAGGAGTTGGACACATACCAAGTTTAGCTCAGTTCTGGGCATCTTTGAATTACCTATACAACCTTGTTCCTACATAGTAACTTGCAACTTTGAATGAGAATGTGCTTGCTTACAGCAACGTGCAATATGTTGTAAATGCCCGAATTGGAAAACTGTGTCAAAACTTTCTTAGGAATTATGTGCTCCTTACTAGCTGGAAGTAAGGGAAATGGGACATGAAATTATTTCTAGGAGTTGGATACATACCAAGTTTAGCTCAGTTCTGGGCATCTTTGAAATACCTATACAAACTTGTTCCTACATAGTAACTTGCTACTTGGAATGAGATAGTGCTTACTTAAAGCAACATGCTATATGTTCTGAATGCCCGAATTGGGAATCTGTGTCAAAACTTTTTAGGAATTATGTGATCCTTACTAGCTGGAAGTAAGGGAGATGGGGCATAAAGTTATTTCTAGGAGTTGGAGACATACCAAGTTTAGCTCAGTTCTTGGCATCTTTGAAAGTCCTATACAAACTTGTTCCTACATAGTAACTTGCAACTTTGAATGACAATGTGCTTCCTTACAGCAACGTGCTATATTTTCTGAATGCCCGTATTGGGAATATGTGTCAAAACTTTGTTAGGAATTATGTGATCCTTACTAGCTGGAAGTAAGGGAGATGGGGCATGAAGTTATTTCTAGGAGTTGGAGACATACAAGGTTTAGCTCAGTTCTGGGCATCTTTGAAATACCTATACAAACTTGTTCCTACATAGTAACTTGCAACTTTGAATGAGAATGTGCTTACTTACAGCAGCGTGCTATATGATCTGAATGCCCTAATTGGTAATCTGTGAAAAATCTTTGTTAGGAATTATGTGATCCTTACTAGATGGAAGTAAGGGAGATGGGGCATGAAGTTATTTCCAGGAGTTGGATACATACTCAATTTAGTTTAGTTCTTTGCATCTTTGAAATACCTATACAAACCTGTTCCTACATAGTAACTTGCAACTTTGAATGAGAATGTGCTTGCTTACAGCAACGTGCTATATGTTCTGAATGCCGAATTGGGAATCTGTGTCAAAACTTTGTTATGAATTATGTGATCCTTACTAGCTGGAAGTAAGGGAGATGGGGCATGAAGTTATTTCTAGGAGTTGGAGACATACCAAGTTTAGCACAGTTCTGGGCATCTTTGAAAGTCCTATACAAACTTGTTCCTACATAGTAACTTGCAACTTTGAATGAGAATGTGCTTGTTTACAGCAACGTGCTACATGTTCTGAATGCCCGAATTGGGAATCTGTGTCAAAACTTTGTTAGGAATTATGTGATCTTTACTAGTTGTAAGTAAGAGAGATGGGGCATGAAGTTATTTCTAGGAGTTGGAGACATACCAAGTTTGGCTCAGTTCTGGGCATCTTTGAAATGCCTATAGAAACTTGTTCCTACATAGTAACTTGCAACTTTGAATGAGAATGTGATTGCTTAAAGCAACGTGCTACATGTTCTGAATGCCCGAATTGAGAATCTGTGTGAAAACTTTGTTAAGAATTATGTGATCCTTACTAGCTGGAAGTAAGGGAGATGGGGCATGAAGTTATTTCTAGGAGTTGGAGACATACCAAGTTTAGCTCAGTTCTGGGCATCTTTGAAATACCTATACAAACTTGTTCCTACATAGTAACTTGCAACTTTGAATGAGAATGTGCTTGCTTACAGCAACGTGCTATATGTTCTGAATGCCCGAATAGGGAATCTGTGTCAAAACTTCGTTAGGAATTATGTGATCCTTACTAGATGGTAGTAAGGGAGATGGGGCATGAAGTTATTTCTAGGAGTTGGAGACATACCAAGTTTATCTCACTTCTGGGCATCTTTGAAATACCTATACAAACTTGTTCCTACATAGTAACTTGCTACTTGGAATGAGAAAGTGCTTGCTTAAAGCAACGTGCTACATGTTCTGAATGCCGGAATTGGGAATCTGTGTCAAAACTTTGTTAGGAATTATGTGATCCTTACTAGCCTGAAGTAAGGGAGATGGGGCATGAAGTTATTTCTAGGAGTTGAAGACATTGCAAGTTTAGCTCAGTTCTGGGCATCTTTGAAAGTCCTATACAAACTTGTTCCTGCATAGTAACTTGCAACTTTGAATGAGAATGTGCTTGCTTACAGCAACGTGCCGTATGTTCTGAATGCCCGAATTGGGAATCTGTGTCAAAACTTTGTTAGGAATTATGTGATACTTACTAGCTGGAAGTAAGTGAGATGAGGCATGAAGTTATTTCTAGGAGTTGGAGACATACCCACTTTAGCTCAGTTTCTTGCATCTTTGAAATACCTATACAAACTTGTTCCTACATAGTAACTTGCTACTTGGAATGAGAAAGTGCTTGCTTAAAGCAACATGCTATATTTTCTGAATGCCCGAATTGGGAATCTGTGTCAAACTTTGATAGGAATTATGTGATCCTTAATAGCTGGAAGTAAGGGAGATGGGGCATCAAGTTATTTCTAGGAGTTAGAGACATACCAAGTTTAGCTCTGTTCTGGGGATCTTTGAAATACCTATACAAACTAGTTCCTACATAGTATCTTGCAACTTTGAATGAGAATGTGCTTGCTTACAGCAACGTGCTATATGTTCTGAATGCCCGAATTGGGAATCTGTGTCAAAACTTTGTTAGGAATTATGTGATCCTTACTAGCTGGTATTAAGTGAGACTGGGCATGAAGTTATTTTTAGGATTTGGAGACATACACACTTTAGCTCAGTTCTGGGCATCTTTGAAATAACTATAGAAACATGTTCCTACATAGTAACTTGCAACTTTGAATGAGAATGTGGTTGCTTAAAGCAACGGGCTACATGTTCTGAATTCCCGAATTGGGAATCTGTGTCAAAACATTCTTAGGAATTATGTGATCCTTACTAGCTGGAAGTAAGGGAGATGGGGCATGATGTTTTTTCTAGGAGTTGGAGACATACCAAGTTTAGCTCAGTTCTGGGAATCTTGGAAATACCTATACAAACTTGGTCCTACATAGTAACTTGCAACTTTGAATGAGAATGTGCCTACTTACAGCAACGTGCTATATGATCTGAATGCCCGAATTAGGAATCTGTGTCAAAACTTTGTTAGGAATTATGTGATCCTTACTAGATGAAAGTAAGGCAGTCGGGGCATGAAGATATTTCTAGGAGTTGAAGACATACCATGTTTAGCTCACTTCTGGGCATCTTTGAATTACCTATACAAACTTGTTCCTACATAGTAATTTGCAACTTTGAATGAGAATGTGCTTGCTTACAGCAACGTGCTATATGTTCTGAATGCCCGAATTTGGAATCTGTGTCAAAACTTCGTTTGGAATTATGTGATCATTACTAGATGGAAGTAAGGGAGATGGGGCATGAAGTTATTTCTAGGAGTTGCAGACATACCAAGTTTATCCCACTTCTGGGCATCTTTCAAATACCTATACAAACTTGTTCCTACATAGTAACTTGCTACTTGGAATGAGAAAGTGCTTGCTTAAGGCAACGTGCTACATGATCTGAATGCCGGAATTGGGAATCTGTGTCAAAACTTTGTTAGGAATTATGTGATCCTTACTAGCTGGAAGTAAGGGAGATGGGGCATGAAGTTATTTCTACGTGTTGGAGACATACCCACTTTAGCTCAGTTCTTTGCATCTTTGAAATACCTATACAAACTTGTTCCTACATAGTAACTTGCAACTTTGAATGAGAATGTGCTTGCTTACAGCAACGTGCTATATGTTCTGAATGCCCGAATTGGGAATCTGTGTCAAAACTTTCTTAGGAATTATGTGATCCTTACTAGCTTGAAGTAAGGGAGATAGGGCAGGAAGTTATTTCTAGGAGTTGGAGACATACCCACTTTAGCTCAGTTCTTTGCATCTTTGAAATACCTATACAAACTTCTTCCTACATAGTTACTTGCTACTTGGAATGAGAAAGTTCTTGCTTAAAGCAACATGCTATATGTTCTGAATGCCCGAATTGGGAATCTGTGTCATATTTTTGTTAGGAATTATGTGATCCTTACTAGCTGGAAGTAAGAGAGATGGGGCATCAAGTTTTTTCTGGGAGTTAGAGACATACCAAGTTTAGCTCTGTTCTGGGCATCTTTGAAATACCTATACAAACTTGTTCCTACATAGTATCTTGCAACTTTGAATGAGAATGTGCTTGCTTACAGCAACGTGCTATATGTTCTGAATGCCCGAATTGGGAATCTGTGTCAAAACTTTGATAGGAATTATGTGATCCTTACTAGCTGGAAGTAAAGGAGATGGGGCATGAAGTTATTTCTAGGAGTTGGAAACATACCAAGTTTAGCTCACTTCTGGGCGTCTTTGAAATACCTATACAAACTTGTTCCTACATAGTAACTTGCAAGTTTGAATGAGAATGTGCCTACTTACAGCAACGTGCTATATGATCTGAATGCCCGAATTGGGAATCTGTGTCAAAACTTTGTTAGGAATTATGTGATCCTTAATAGATGGAAGTAAGGCAGATGGGGCATGAAGTTATTTCTAGGAGTTGGAGACATACCAAGTTCAGCTCACTTCTGGGCATCTTTGAAATACCTATACAAACTTGTTCCTACATAGTAACTTGCAATTTTGAATGAGAATGTGCCTACTTACAGCAACGTGCTATATGTTCTGAATGCCCAGTTGGGAATCTGTGTCAAAACTTTGTTAGGAATTATGTGATCCTTACTATATGGAAGTAAGGCAGATGGGGCATGAAGTTATTTCTAGGAGTTGGAGACATACCCACTTTAGCTCAGTTCTTTGCATCTTTGAAAGACCTATACAAACTTGTTCCTACATAGAAATTGCTACTTGGAAAGAGAAAGTGCTTGCTTAAAGCAACATGCTATTTGTTCTGAATGCCCGAATTGGGAATCTGTGTCAAAACTTTGTTAGGAATTATGTGATCCTTACTAGCTGGAAGTAAGGGAGACGGGGCATGAAGTTATTTCTAGGAGTTGGAGACATACCCACTTTACCTCAGTTCTGGGCATCTTTGAAATACCTATACAAACTTGTTCCTACATAGTAACTTGCAATTTTGAAAGAGAATGTGCTTACTTACAGCAACGTGCTATATTTTCTGAATGCCCGAATTGGGAATCTGTGTCAAAACTTTGTTAGGATTTATGTGATCCTTACTAGATGGAAGTAAGGGAGATGGGGCATGAAGTTATTTCTAGGAGTTGGAGACATACCAAGTTTAGCTTACTTCTGGGCATCTTTGAAATACCTATACAAACTTTTTCCTACATAGTAAGTTGCAACTTTGAATGAGAATGTGCTTGCTTACAGCAACGTGCTATATGTTCTGAATGCCCGAATTGGGTATCTGTGTCAAATCTTTGTTAGGAATTATGTGATCCTTACTAGCTGGAAGTAAGGGTGATGGGCCATGAAGTTATTTCTAGGAGTTGGAGACATACCAAGTTTAGCTCAGTTCTGGGCATCTTTGAAATACCTATACAAACTTGTTCCTACATAGTAACTTGCAACTTTGAATGAGAATGTGCTTGCTTAAAGCAACGTGCTATATGTTCTGAATGTCCGAATTGGGAATCTGTGTCAAAACTTTGTTAGGAATTATGTGATCCTTACTAGCTGTAAGTAAGGGAGATGTTTCATGATGTTATTTCTAAGAGTTGGAGACATACTAAGTTTAGCTCAGTTCTGGGCATATTTGAAAGTCCTATACAAACTTGTTCTTATATAGTAACTTGCAACTTTGAATGAGAATGTGCTTGCTTACAGCAACGTGCTATATGTTCTGAATGCCCGAATTCGGAATCTGTGTCAAAAATTTGTTAGGAATTATGTGATCCTTAATAACTGGAAGTAAGGGAGTTGGGACATGAAGATATTTCTAGGAGTTGGACACATACCAAGTTTAGCTCAGTTCTGGGCATCTTTGAAATACATATACAAACTTGTTCCTACATAGTAACTTGCAAATTTGAATGAGAATGTGCTTGCTTAAAGCAACGTGCTATATGTTCTGAAAGTAAGAATTCGGAATCTGTGTCAAAACTTTGTTAGGAATTATGTGATCCTTACTAGCTGGAAGTAAGTGAGATGAGGCATGAAGTTATTTCTAGGAGTTGGAGACATACCCACTTTAGCTCAGTTTTTTGCATCTTTGAAATACCTATACAAACTTGTTCCTACATAGTAACTTGCTACTTGGAATGAGAAAGTGCTTGCTTAAAGCAACATGCTATATTTTCTGAATGCCCGAATTGGGAATCTGTGTCAAACTTTGATAGGAATTATGTGATCCTTAATAGCTGGAAGTAAGGGAGATGGGGCATCAAGTTATTTCTAGGAGTTAGAGACATACCAAGTTTAGCTCTGTTCTGGGGATCTTTGAAATACCTATACAAACTTGTTCCTACATAGTATCTTGCAACTTTGAATGAGAATGTGCTTGCTTACAGCAACGTGCTATATGTTCTGAATGCCCGAATTGGGAATCTGTATCAAAACTTTGTTAGGAATTATGTGATCCTTACTAGCTGGAATTAAGTGAGACTGGGCATGAAGTTATTTTTAGGATTTGGAGACATACACACTTTAGCTCAGTTCTGGGCATCTTTGAAATAACTATAGAAACATGTTCCTACATAGTAACTTGCAACTTTGAATGAGAATGTGGTTGCTTAAAGCAACGGGCTACATGTTCTGAATTCCCGAATTGGGAATCTGTGTCAAAACATTCTTAGGAATTATGTGATCCTTACTAGCTGGAAGTAAGGGAGATGGGGAATGAAGTTTTTTCTAGGAGTTGGAGACATACCAAGTTTAGCTCAGTTCTGGGAATCTTGGAAATACCTATACAAACTTGGTCCTACATAGTAACTTGCAACTTTGAATGAGAATGTGCCTACTTACAGCAACGTGCTATATGATCTGAATGCCCGAATTAGGAATCTGTGTCAAAACTTTGTTAGGAATTATGTGATCCTTACTAGATGAAAGTAAGGCAGTCGGGGCATGAAGTTATTTCTAGGAGTTGAAGACATACCATGTTTAGCTCACTTCTGGGCATCTTTGAATTACCTATACAAACTTGTTCCTACATAGTAATTTGCAACTTTGAATGAGAATGTGCTTGCTTACAGCAACGTGCTATATGTTCTGAATGCCCGAATTTGGAATCTGTGTCAAAACTTCGTTTGGAATTATGTGATCATTACTAGATGGAAGTAAGGGAGATGGGGCATGAAGTTATTTCTAGGAGTTGCAGACATACCAAGTTTATCCCACTTCTGGGCATCTTTCAAATACCTATACAAACTTGTTCCTACATAGTAACTTGCTACTTGGAATGAGAAAGTGCTTGCTTAAAGCAACGTGCTACATGATCTGAATGCCGGAATTGGGAATCTGTGTCAAAACTTTGTTAGGAATTATGTGATCCTTACTAGCTGGAAGTAAGGGAGATGGGGCATGAAGTTATTTCTAGGAGTTGGAGACATACCCACTTTAGCTCAATTCTTTGCATCTTTGAAATACCTATACAAACTTGTTCCTACATAGTAACTTGCAATTTTGAATGAGAATGAACCTACTTACAGCAACGTGCTATAGGTTCTGAATGCCCGAATTGGGAATCTGTGTCAAAACTTCGTTAGGAATTATGTGATCCTTACTAGCTGGAAGTAAGGGAGATGGGGCATGAAGTTATTTCTAGGAGTTGGAGACATACCCACTTTAGCTCAGTTCTTTGCATCTTTGAAATCCCTATACAAACTTGTTCCTACATAGTAACTTGCAACTTTGAATGAGAATGTGCTTGCTTACAGCAACGTGCTATATGTTCTGAATGCCCGAATTGGGAATCTGTGTCAAATCTTTGTTAGGAATTATGTGATCCTTACTAGCTTGAAGTAAGGGAGATGGGGCAGGAAGTTATTTCTAGGAGTTGGAGACATACCCACTTTAGCTCAGTTCTTTGCATCTTTGAAATACCTATACAAACTTGTTCCTACATAGTTACTTGCTACTTGGAATGAGAAAGTTCTTGCTTAAAGCAACATTCTATATGTTCTGAATGCCCGAATTGGGAATCTGTGTCACATCTTTGTTAGGAATTATGTGATCCTTACTAGCTGGAAGTAAGGGAGATGGGGCATCAAGGTATTTCTAGGAGTTAGAGACATGCCAAGTTTAGCTCTGTTCTGGGCATCTTTGAAATACCTATACAAACTTGTTCCTACATAGTATCTTGCAACTTTGAATGAGAATGTGCTTGCTTACAGCAACGTGCTATATGTTCTGAATGCCCGAATTGGGAATCTGTGTCAAAACTTTGTTAGGAATTATGTGATCCTTACTAGCTGGAAGTAAAGGAGATGGGGCATGAAGTTATTTCTAGGAGTTGGAGACATACCAAGTCTAGCTCAGTTCTGGGCATATTTGAAATACCTATACAACCTTGTTCCTACCTAGTAACTTGCTACTTGGAATAAGAAAGTGCTTGCTTAAAGAACGTGCTATATGTTCTGTATGCCCGAATTGGGAATCTGTGTCAAATCTTTGTTAGGAATTATGTGATCCTTACTATCTGGAAGTAACGGAGATGAGGCATGAAGTTTTTTCTAGGAGTTGGAGACATATCAATTTTAGCTCTCTTCTGGGCATCTTTGAAATACCTATACAAACTTGTTCCTACATAGTAACTTGCAAGTTTGAATGAGAATGTGCCTGCTTACACCAACGTGCTATATGTTCTGAATGCCCCAATTGGGAATCTGTGTCAAAACTTTGTTAGGAATTATGTGATCCTTACTAGATGGAAGTAAGGGAGATGGGGCATGAAGTTATTTCTAGGAGTTGGTGACACACCAAGTTTATCTCACTTCTGGGCATCTTTGAAATACCTATACAAACTTGTTCCTACATAGTAACTTGCTACATGGAATGAGAAAGTGCTTGCTTACAGCAACGTGCTACATGTTCTGAATGCCCGAATTGGGAATCTGTGTCAAAACTTTGTTAGGAATTATGTGATCCTTACTAGCTGGAAGTAAATTAGATGGGGCATGAAGTTATTTCTAGGAGTTGGAGACATACCCACATTAGCTCAATTCTTTGCATCTTTGAAATACCTATACAAACTTGTTCCTACATAGTAACTTGCAATTTTGAATGAGAATGAGCCTACTTACAGCAACGTGCTGTAGGTTCTGAATGCCCGAATTGGGAATCTGTGCCAAAACTTTGTTAGGAATTATGTGATCCTTACTAGATGGAAGTAAGGCAGATGGGGCATGAAGTTATTTCTAGGAGTTGGAGACATAGCAAGTTTAGCTCTCTTCTGGGCATCTTTGAAATACCTATCCAAACTTGTTCTTACATAGTAACTTGCAATTTTGAATGAGAATGTGCCTACTTACAGCAACATGCTATAGGTTCTGAATGCCCGAATTGGGAATCTGTGTCAAAACTTTGTTAGGAATTATGTGATCCTTACTAGCTGGAAGTAAGGGAGATGGGGCATGAAGATATTTCTAGGAGTTGGAGACATACCAAGTTTAGCTCAGTTCTGGGCATCTATGAAATACCTATAGAAACTTGTTCCTACATAAAACTTGCAATTTTGCATGAGAATGTGCCTACTTACAGCAACGTGCTATAGGTTCTGTATGCCCGAATTGGGAATCTGTGTCAAAACTTTGTTAGGAATTATGTGATCCTTACTAGATTGAACGAAGGCAGAGGGGGCATGAAGTTATTTCTAGGAGTTGGAGACATACCAAGTCTAGCTCACTTCCGGGCATCTTTGAAATACCTATACAATCTAGTTCCTACATAGTAACTTGCAACTTTGAATGAGAATGTGCCTGCTTACAGCAACGTGCTATATGTTCTGAATGCCCGAATTGGGAATTTGTGTCAAAACTTTGTTAGGAATTATGTGATCCTTACTAGCTGGAAGTAAGGGAGATGGGGCATGAAGTTATTTCTTGGAGTTGGTGACAAACCCACGTTAGCTCAGTTCCGGGCATCTTTGAAATACATATAGAAACTTGTTCCTACATAGTAAATTGCAACTTTGAATGAGAATGTGCTTGCTTAAAGCAACGTGCTACATGTTCTGAATGCCCGAATTGGGAATCTGTGTCAAAACTTTGTTAGGAATTTTGTGATCCTTACTAGCTGGAAGTAAGGGAGATGGGGCATGAAGTTATTTCTAGGAGTTGGAGACATACCAAGTTTAGCTCAGTTCTGGGCATCTTTGGATTACCTACACAAACTTGGTCCTACATAGTAACTTGCAACTTTGAATGAGAATGTGCTTACTTACAGCAACGTGCTATATTTTCTGAATGCCCTAATTGGGAATCTGTGTCAAAACTTTGTTTGGAATTATGTGATCCTTACTAGCTGGAAGTAAGGGAGTTGGGGCATACAGTTATTTCTAGGAGTTGGAGACATACCCACTTTAGCTCAGTTCTTTGCAGCTTTGAAATACCTATACAAACTTGTTCCTACATAGTAACTTGCAACTTTGAATGAGAATGTGCTTGCTTACAGCAACGTGCTATATGTTCTGAATGCCCGAATTTGGAATCTGTGTCAAAACTCTGATAGGAATTATGTGATTCTTACTAGCTGGAAGTAAGGGAGATGGGGTATGAAGTTATTTCTAGGAATTGGAGACATACCAAATTTAGCTCACTTCTGGGCATCTTTGAAATACCTATACAAACTTGTTCCTACCTAGTAACTTGCTACTTGGAATGAGAAAGTGCTTGCTTAAAGCAACATGCTATATATTCTGAATGCCCGAATTTGGAATCTGTGTCAAAACTTTGATAGGAATTATGTGATCCTTACTAGCTGGAAGTAAGGGAGATGAGGCATGAAGTTATTTCTAGGAATTGGAGACATACCAAGTTTAGCTCAGTTCTGGGCATCTTTGAAATACCTATACTAACTTGTTCCTACCTAGTAACTTGCTATTTGTAATGAGAAAGTGCTTGCTTAAAGGAACGTGCTATATGTTCTGAATGCCCGAATTGGGAATCTGTGTCAAAACATTGTTAGGAATTATGAGATCCTTACTAGCTGGAAGTAAGGGAGATGAGGCATGAAGTTATTTCTAGGAGTTGGAGACATACCAAGTTTAGCTCAGTTCTGGGCATCTTTGAAATACCTATACAAACTTGTTCCTACATAGTAACTTGCCACTTTGAATGAGAATGTGCTTGCTTACAGCAACGTGCTATATGTTCTAAAAGCCCGAATTGGGAATCTGTGTCAAAACTTTGTTAGGAATTATGTGATCCTTACTAGCTGGAAGTAAGGGAGATGGGGCATGAAGTTATTTCTAATAATTGGAGACATACCAAGTTTAGCTCAGTTCTGGGCATCTTTGAAAGTCCTATGCAAACTTGTTCTTACATAGTAACTTGCAACTTTGAATGAGAATGTGCTTGCTTACAGCAACGTGCTATATGTTCTGAATGCTCAAATTGGGAATCTGTGTCAAAACTTTGTTAGGAATTATGTGATTCTTACTAGCTGGAAGTAAGGGAGATGGGGCATGAAGTTCTTTCTAGGAGTTGGAAACATACCAAGTTTAGCTCACTTCTGGGCATCTTTGAAATACCTATACAAACTTGTTCCTACATAGTAACTTGCAATTTTGAATGAGAATGTGCCTACTTACAGCAACGTGCTATAGGTTCTGAATGCCCGAAATGGGAATCTGTGTCAAAACTTTGTTAGGAATTATGTGATCCTTACTAGCTGGAAGTAAGGGAGTTGGGGCATGCAGTTATTTCTATGAGTTGGACACATACCAAGTTTATCTCACTTCTGGGCATCTTTGAAATACCTATACAAACTTGTTCCTACCTAGTAACTTGCTACTTGGAATAAGAAAGTGCTTGCTTAAAGAACGTGCTATATGTTCTGTATGCCCGAATTGGCAAACTGTGTCAAAACTTTGTTAGGAATTATGTGATCCTTACTAGCTGGAAGTAAGGGAGATGAGGCATGAAGTTATTTCTAGGAGTTGGACACATACCAAGTTTAGCTCAGTTCTGGGCATCTTTGAAATACCTATATAAACTTGTTCCTACATAGTAACTTGCATCTTTGAATGAGAATGTGCTTGCTTACAGCAACGTGCTATATGTTCTGAATGCCCGAATTGGGAATCTGTGTCAAAACTTTGTTAGGAATTATGTGATCCTTACTAGCTGGAAGAAAGGGAATTGGGGCATGAAGTTATTTCTAGGAGTGAGAGACATACCGAGTTTAGCCCAGTTCTGGGCATCTTTGAAATACCTATACAAACTTGTTCCTACATAGTAACTTGCAACTTTGAATGAGAATGTGCTTGCTTTCAGCAACGTGCTATATGTACTGAATGCCCGAATTGGGAATCTGTGTCAAAACGTTGTTAGGAATTATGTGCTCCTTACTAGCTGGAAGTAAAGGAGATGGGGCATGAAGTTATTTCTAGGAGTTGGAGACATATCAAGTTTAGCTCAGTTCTGGGCATCTTTGAAATACCTATAGAAACTTGTTCCTACATAGTAACTTGCAACTTTGAATGAGAATGTGCTTGCTTACAGCAACGTGCTATATTTTCTAAATGCCCGAATTGGGAATCTGTGTCAAAACTTGTTAGGAATTATGTGATCCTTACTAGCTGGAAGTAAGGGAAATGGGGCATGATGTTATTTCTTAGAGTTGGAGACATACCAAATTTAGCTCAGTTCTGGGCATCTTTGAAAGTCCTATCCAAACTTGTTCTTACATAGTAACTTGCAACTTTGAATGAGAATGTGCTTGCTTACAGCAACGTGCTATATGTTCTGAATGCTCGAATTGGGAATCTGTGTCAAAACTTTGTTAGGAATTATGTGATTCTTACTAGCTGGAAGTAAGGGAGTTGGGGCATGAAGTTATTTCTAGGAGTTGGAAACATACCAAGCTAGCTCACTTCTGGGCATCTTTGAAATACCTATACAAACTTGTTCCTACATAGTAACTTGCAATTTTGAATGAGAATGTGCCTACTTACAGCAACGTGCTATAGGTTCTGAATGCCCGAATTGGGAATCTGTGTCAAAACTTTGTTAGGAATTATGTGATCCTTACTAGATTGAAGTAAGGCAGATGGGGCATGAAGTTATTTCTATGAGTTGGAGACATACCAAGTTTAGCTCACTTCTTGGCATCTTTGAAATACCTATACAAACTTGTTCCTACATAGTAACTTGCATCTTTGAATGAGAATGTGCTTGCTTACAGCAACGTGCTATATGTTCTGAATGCCCGAATTGGGAATCTGTGTCAAAACTTTGTTAGGAATTATGTGATCCTTACTAGCTGGAAGTAAGGGAGATGGGACATGAAGTTATTTCTAAGAGTTGGAGACATACCAAGTTAAGCTCAGTTCTGGGCATCTTTGAAAGTCCTATACAAACTTGTTCTTACATAGTAACATGCAACTTTGAATGAGAATGTGCTTGCTTACAGCAACGTGCTATATGTTCTGAATGCCCGAATTGGGAATCTGTGTCAAAACGTTGTTAGGAATTATGTGATCCTTACTAGCTGGAAGTAAGGGAGATGGGGCATGAAGTTATTTCAGGGAGTTGGAGACATACCCACTTTAGCTCAGTTCTGGGCATCTTTGAAATACCTATAGAAACTTGTTCCTACATAGTAACTTGCTACAGGATGAGAAAGTGTTTGCTTAAAGCAACGTGCTACATGTTCTGAATGCCCGAATTGGGAATCTGTGTCAAAACTTTGTTAGGAATTATGTGATCCTTACTAGCAGGAAGTAAGGGATATGGGGCATGAAGTTATTTCTAGGAGTTGGAGACATATCAAGTTTAGATCAGTTCTGGGCATCTTAGAAATACATATACAAACTTGTTCCTACATAGTAACTTGCAACTTTGAATGAGAATGTGCTTGCTTACAGCAACGTGTTACATGTTCTGAATACCCGAATTGGGAATCTGTGTCAAAACTTTGTTAGGAATTATGTGATTCTTAATAGCTGGAAGTAAGGGAGTTGGGGCATGAAGTTATTTCTAGGAGTTGGAGACATACCAAGTTTAGCTCAGTTCTGGGCATCTTTGAAATACCTATACAAACTTGTTCCTACATAGTAACTTGCAACTTTGAATGAGAATGTGCTTACTTACAGCAACGTGCTATATGTTCTGAATGCCCGAATTGGGAATCAGTGTCAAAACACTGTTAGGAATTATGTGATCCTTACTAGCTGGAAGTAAGGGAGATGGGGCATGAAGTTATTTCTAGGAGTTGGAGACATAACCCTTTAGCTCAGTTCTGGGCATCTTTGAAATCCCTATACAAACTTGTTCCTACATAGTAACTTGCAACTTTGAATGAGCATGTGCTTGCTTAAAGCAACGTGCTACATGTTCTGAATCCCAGAATTGGGAATCTGTGTCAAAACTTTGTTAGGAATTATGGGATCCTTACTAGATGGAAGCAACGGAGATGGGGCATGAGGTTATTTCTAGGAGTTGGAGACATACCAAGTTTAGCTCAGTTCTGGGCATCGTTTAAAGTCCTATACAAACTTGTTCCTACATAGTAACTTGCAACTTTGAATGAGAAGGTGCTTCCTTACAACAACGTGCTACATGTTCTGAATGCCCGAATTGGGAATCTGTGTCAAAACTTTGTTAGGAATTATGTGATCCTTACTAGATGGAAGTAAGGGAGATGGGGCATGAAGTTATTTCTAGGAGTTGGATACATACCCCCTTTAGCTCATTTCTGGGCATCTTTGAAATACCTATAGAAACTTCTTCCTACAGAGTAACTTGCTAATTGGAATGAGAAAGTGCTTGCTTAAAGCAACGTGCTACATGTTCTGAATGCCCGAATTGGGAATCTGTGTCAAAACTTTGTTAGGAATTATGTGATCCTTACTAGCTGGAAGTAAGGGAGATGGGGCATGAAGTTATTTCTAGGAGTTGGAGACATACCAAATTTAGCTCAGTTCTGGGCATCTTTGAAATACCTATACAAACTTGTTCCTACATAGTAACTTGCCACTTTGAATGAGAATGTGCTTGCTTACCGCAACGTGCTATATGTTCTGAATGCCCGAATTGGGAATCTGTGTCAAAACTTTGTTAGGAATTATGTGATCCTTACTAGCTGGAAGTAAGGGAGATGGGGCATGAAGTTATTTCTAGGAGTTGGAGACATACCTAGTTTACCTCAGTTCTGGGCATCTTTTAAATACCTATACAAACTTGTTCCTACATAGTAACTTACCACTTTGAATGAGAATGTGCTTGCTTACAGCAACGTGCTATATGTTCTGAATACGCGAATTGGGAACCTGTGTCAAAACTTTGTTAGGAATTATGTGATCCTTACTAGCTGGAACTAAGGGAGATGGGGCATGAAGTTATTTCTCGGAGTTGGAGACATACCAAGTTTAGCTCAGTTCTGGGCACCTTTGAAATACCTATACAAACTTGTTCCTACATAGTAACTTGCAACTTTGAATGAGAATGTGCTTGCTTACAGCAACGTGCTACATGTTCTGAATGCCCGAATTGGGAATCTGTGTCAAAACATTGTTAGGAATTATCTGATCCTTACTAGCTGGAAGTAAGGGAGATGGGGCATGAAGTTATTTCTAGGAGTTGGAGATATACCAAGTTTAGCTCAGTTCTGGGCTTCTTTGAAATACCTATACCAACTTGTTCCTACATAGTAAGTTGCAACTTTGAACGAGAATGTGCTTGCTTAGAGCAACGTGCTATATGTTCTGAATGCCCGAATTGGGAATCTCTGTCAAAACATTGTTAGCACTTATGTGATCCTTACAAGCTGGAGGTAAGGGAGTTGGGGCATGAAGTTATTTCTAGGAGTTGGAGACATACCAAGTTTAGCTCAGTTCTGGGCATCTTTGAAATACCCATACAAACTTGTTCCTACATAGTAACTTGCAACTTTGAATGAGAATGTGCTTGCTTACAGCAACGTGCTATATGTTCTGAATGCCCGAATTGGGAATCTGTGTCAAATCATTGTTAGGAATTATGTGATCCTTACTAGCTGGAAGTAAGGGAGATGGGGCATGAAGTTCTTTCTAGGAGTTGGAGAGATACCAAGTTTAGCTCAGTTCTGGGCATCTTTGAAATACCTATACAAACTTGTTCCTACATAGTAACTTGCAACTTTGAATGAGAATGTGCTTGCTTACAGCAACATGTTATATGTTCTGAATGCCCGAATTGGGAATGTGTGTCAAAACTTTGTTAGAAATTATGTGATCCTTGGTAGATTGAAGTAAGGGAGATGGGTCATGAAGTTATTTCTAGGTGTTGGAGACATACAACGTTTAGCTCAGTTCTGGGCATCTTTGAAATACCTATACAAACTTGTTCCTACATAGTAACTTGCAACTTTGAATGAGAAGGTGCTTGCTTACAGCAACGTGCTATATGTTCTGAATGCCCGAATTGGGAATCTGTGTCAAAACTTTGTTAGAAATTATGTGATCCTTACTAGCTGGAAGTAAGGAAGCTGCGGCATGAAGTTATTTCTAGGAGTTGGACACATACCAAGTTTAGCTCAGTTCTGGGCATCTTTGAAATACCTATACAAACTTGTTCCTACATAGTAACTTGCAACTTTGAATGAGAATGTGCTTGCTTACAGCAACGTGCTATAAGTTCTGAATGCCCGAATTGTGAATCTGTGTCAAAACTTTGTTAGGAATTATGTGATCCTTACTACCAGGAAGTAAGGGAGTTGGGACATGAAGTTATTTCTAGGAGTTGGAGACATACCAAGTTTAGCTCAGTTCTGGGCATCTTTGAAATACCTATACAAACTTGTTCCTACATAGTAACTTGCAACTTTGAATGAGAATGTGCTTGCTTACAGCAACGTGCTATATGTTCTGAATGCCCGAATTGGGAATCTGTGTCAAAACTTTGTCAGGAATTCTGTGATCCTTACTAGCTGGAAGTAAGGGAGATGGGGCATGAAGTTATTTCTAGGAGTTGGAGACATAACCACTTTAGCTCAGTTCTGGGCATCTTTGATATACCTATACAAACTTGTTCCTACATAGTAACTTGCTACTTGGAATGAGAAAGTGCTTGCTTAAAGCAACGTGCTACATGTTCTGAATGCCCGAATTGGGAATCTGTGTGAAAACTTTGTTAGGAATTATATGATCCTTACTAGCTGGAAGTAAGGGAGATGGGGCATGATGTTATTTCTAGGAGTTGGAGACATACCAAGTTTAGCTCAGTTCTGGGCATCTTTGAAATACCTATACAAACTTGTTCCTATATAGTAACATGCAACTTTGAATAAGAATGTCCTTACTTACAACAACGTGCTATATGTTCTGAATGCCCGAGTTGGGAAACTGTGTCAAAACCTTTTGAGGAATTATGTAATCCTTACTAGCTGGAAGTAATGGAGTTTGGACATGAAGTTATTTCTAGGAGTTGGAGACATACAAAGATTAGCTCAGTTCTGGGCATCTTTGAAATACCTATACAAACTTGTTCCTACATAGTAACTTGCAACTTTGAATGAGAATGTGCTTGCTTACAGCAACGTGCTATATTTTCTGAATGCCCGAATTGGGAATCAGTGTCAAAACATTGTTAGGAATTATGTGATCCTTACTAGCTGGAAGTAAGGGAGATGGGGCATGAAGTTATTTCTAGGAGTTGGAGACATACCCCCTTTAGCTCAGTTCTGGGCATCTTTGAAATACCTATACAAACTTGGTCCTACATAGTAACTTGCAACTTTGAATGAGCATGTGCTTGCTTAAAGCAACGTGCTACATGTTCTGAATCCCAGAATTGGGAATCTGTGTCAAAACTTTGTTAGGAATTATGTGATCCTTACTAGATGGAAGCAACGGAGATGGGGCATGAGGTTATTTCTAGGAGTTGGAGACATACCAAGTTTAGCTCAGTTCTGGGCATCGTTGAAAGTCCTATACAAACTTGTTCCTACATAGTAACTTGCAACTTTGAATGAGAAGGTGCTTCCTTACAACAACGTGCTACATGTTCTGAATGCCCGAATTGGGAATCTCTGTCAAAACTTTGTTAGGAATTATGTGATCCTTACTAGATGGAAGTAAGGGAGATGGGGCATGAAGTTATTTCTAGGAGTTGGAGACATACCCCCTTTAGCTCAGTTCTGGGCATCTTTGAAATACCTATAGAAACTTCTTCCTACAGAGTAACTTGCTAATTGGAATGAGAAAGTGCTTGCTTAAAGTAACGTGCTACATGTTCTGAATGCCCGAATTGGGAATCTGTGTCAAAACTTTGTTAGGAATTATGTGATCCTTACTAGCTGGAAGTAAGGGAGATGGGGCATGAAGTTTTTTCTAGGAGTTGGAGACATACCAAGTTTAGCTCAGTTCTGGGCATCTTTGAAATACCTATACAAACTTGTTCCTACATAGTAACTTGCCACTTTGAATGAGAATGTGCTTGCTTACAGCAACGTGCTATATGTTCTGAATGCCCGAATTGGGAATCTGTGTCAAAACTTTGTTAGGAATTATGTGATCCTTACTAGCTGGAAGTAAGGGAGATGGGGCATGAAGTTATTTCTAGGAGTTGGAGACATACCTAGTTTACCTCAGTTCTGGGCATCTTTTAAATACCTATACAAACTTGTTCCTACATAGTAACTTACCACTTTGAATGAGAATGTGCTTGCTTACAGCAACGTGCTATATGTTCTGAATACGCGAATTGGGAACCTGTGTCTAAACTTTGTTAGGAATTATGTGATCCTTACTAGCTGGAACTAAGGGAGATGGGGCATGAAGTTATTTCTCGGAGTTGGAGACATACCAAGTTTAGATCAGTTCTGGGCACCTTTGAAATACCTATACAAACTTGTTCCTACATAGTAACTTGCAACTTTGAATGAGAATGTGCTTGCTTACAGCAACGTGCTACATGTTCTGAATGCCCGAATTGGGAATCTGTGTCAAATTTATGTTAGGAATTATGTGATCCTTACTAGATGGAAGTAAGGGAGATGGGGCATGAAGTTATTTCTAGGAGTTGGAGACATACCAAGTTTAGCTCAGTTCTGGGCATCTTTGAAATACCTAAACAAACTTGTTCCTACATAGTAACTTGCAACTTTGAATGAGAATGTGCTTGCTTACAGCAACGTGCTATATGTTCTGAATGCCCGAATTGGGAATCTGTGTCAAAACATTGTTAGGAATTATCTGATCCTTAATAGCTGGAAGTAAGGGAGATGGGGCATGAAGTTATTTCTAGGAGTTGGAGATATACCAAGTTTAGCTCAGTTCTGGGCTTCTTTGAAATACCTATACCAGCTTGTTCCTACATAGTAAGTTGCAACTTTGAACGAGAATGTGCTTGCTTACAGCAACGTGCTATATGTTCTGAATGCCCGAATTGGGAATCTCTGTCAAAATATTGTTAGCACTTATGTGATCCTTACAAGCTGGAGGTAAGGGAGTTGGGGCATGAAGTTATTTCTAGGAGTTGGAGACATACCAAGTTTAGCTCAGTTCTGGGCATCTTTGAAATACCCATACAAACTTGTTCCTACATAGTAACTTGCAACTTTGAATGAGAATGTGCTTGCTTACAGCAACGTGCTATATGTTCTGAAGGCCCGAATTGGGAATCTGTGTCAAAACTTTGTTAGGAATTATGTGATCCTTACGAGCTGGAAGGAAGGGAGAAGGGGTATGAAGATATTTCTAGGAGTTGGAGACATACCCACATTAGCTCAGTTCTGGGCATCTTTGAAATACCTATACAAACTTGTTCCTACATAGTAACTTGCCACTTTGAATGAGAATGTGCTTGCTTACAGCAACGTGCTATATGTACTGAATGCCAGAAATGGGCATCTGTGTCAAAATTTTTTTAGGAATTATGTGATCCTTACAAGCTGGAAATAAGGGAGTTGGGGCATGAAGTTATTTCTAGAGGTTGAAGACATATCAAGTTTAGCTCAGTTCTGGGCATCTTTGAAATACCTATACAAACTTGTTCCTACATAGTAACTTGCAACTTTGAACGAGAATGTGCTTGCTTACAGCAACGTGCTATATGTTCTGAATGCCAGAATTGGGAATCTGTGTCAAAACATTGTTAGGAATTATGTGATCCTTACTAGCTGGAAGTAAGGGAGATGAGGCATGAAGTTATTTCTAGGAGTTGGAGACATACAACGTTTAGCTCAGTTCTGGGCATCTTTGAAATACCTATACAAACTTTTTCCTACATAGTAACTTGCAACTTTGAATGAGAATGTGCTTGCTTACAGCAACGTGCTATATGTTCTGAATGCCAGAATTGGGAATCTGTGTCAAAACTTTGTTAGGAATTATGTGATCCTTACTAGCTGGAAGTAAGGAAGATGGGGTATGAAGATATTTCTAGGAGTTGGAGACATACCAACTTTAGCTCACTTCTGGGCATTTTTGAAATACCTATACAAACTTGTTACTACATAGTAACTTGCCACTTTGAATGAGAATGTGCTTGCTTACAGCAACGTGCTATATGTTCTGAATGCACGAATTGGGAATCTGTGTAAAAACTTTGTTAGGAATTATGTGATCCTTACTAGCTGGAAGTAAGTGAGATGGGGTATGAAGATATTTCTTGGAGTTGGAGACATACCAACTTAAGCTCACTTCTGGGCATCTTTGAAATACCTATACAAACTTGTTCCTACATAGTAACTTGCCACTTTGAATGAGAATGTGCTTGCTTACAGCAACGTGCTATATGTTCTGAATGCCCGAATTGGGAATCTGTGTCAAAACTTTGTTAGGAATGATGTGATCCTTACTAGCTGGAAGTAAGGGAGATGGGGCATGAAGTTATTTCTAGGAGTTGGAGACATACAATGTTTAGCTCAGTTCTGAGCATCTTTGAAATACCTATACAAACTTGTAGCTACATAGTAACTTGCCACTTTGAATGAGAATGTGCTTGCTTACAGCAACGTGCTATATGTTCTGAATGCCCGAATTGGGAATCTGTGTCAAAACTTTGTTAGGAATTATGTGATCCTTACTAGCTGGAAGTAAGGGAGATGGGGCATGAAGTTATTTCTAGGAGTTGGAGACATACAACGTTTAGCTCAGTTCTGGGCATCTTTGAAATACCTATACAATCTTGTTCCTACATAGTAACTTGCAACTTTGAATGAGAATGTGCTTGCTTACAGCAACGTGCTATATGTTCTGAATGCCCGAATTGGGAATCTGTGTCAAAACTTTGTTAGAAATTATGTGATCCTTACTAGCTGGAAGTAAGGAAGCTGCGGCATGAAGTTATTTCTAGGAGTTGGACACATACCAAGTTTAGCTCAGTTCTGGGCATCTTTGAAATACCTACACAAACTTGTTCCTACATAGTAACTTGCAACTTTGAATGAGAATGTGCTTGCTTACAGCAACGTGCTATAAGTTCTGAATGCCCGAATTGGGAATCTGTGTCAAAACTTTGTTAGGAATTATGTGATCCTTACTACCAGGAAGTAAGGGAGTTGGGACATGAAGTTATTTCTAGGAGTTGGAGACATACCAAGTTTAGCTCAGTTCTGGGCATCTTTGAAATACCTATACAAACTTGTTCCTATATAGTAACATGCAACTTTGAATAAGAATGTCCTTACTTACAACAACGTGCTATATGTTCTGAATTCCCGAGTTGGGAATCTGTGTCAAAACCTTTTGAGGAATTATGTGATCCTTACTAGCTGGAAGTAATGGAGTTTGGACATGAAGTTATTTCTAGGAGTTGGAGACATACAAAGTTTAGCTCAGTTCTGGGCATCTTTGAAATACCTATACAAACTTGTTCCTACATAGTAACTTGCAACTTTGAATGAGAATGTGCTTGCTTACAGCAACGTGCTATATTTTCTGAATGCCCGAATTGGGAATCAGTGTCAAAACATTGTTAGGAATTATGTGATCCTTACTAGCTGGAAGTAAGGGAGATGGGGCATGAAGTTATTTCTAGGAGTTGGAGACATACCCCGTTTAGCTCAGTTCTGGGCATCTTTGAAATACCTATACAAACTTGGTCCTACATAGTAACTTGCAACTTTGAATGAGCATGTGCTTGCTTAAAGCAACGTGCTACATGTTCTGAATCCCAGAATTGGGAATCTGTGTCAAAACTTTGTTAGTAATTATGTGATCCTTACAAGATGGAAGCAACGGAGATGGGGCATGAGGTTATTTCTAGGAGTTGGAGACATACCAAGTTTAGCTCAGTTCTGGGCATCGTTGAAAGTCCTATACAAACTTGTTGCTACATAGTAACTTGCAACTTTGAATGAGAAGGTGCTTCCTTACAACAACGTGCTACATGTTCTGAATGCCCGAATTGGGAATCTGTGTCAAAACTTTGTTAGGAATTATGTGATCCTTACTAGATGGAAGTAAGGGAGATGGGGCATGAAGTTATTTCTAGGAGTTGGAAACATACCCCCTTTAGCTCAGTTCTGGGCATCTTTGAAATACCTATAGAAACTTCTTCCTACAGAGTAACTTGCTAATTGGAATGAGAAAGTGCTTGCTTAAAGCAACGTGCTACATGTTCTGAATGCCCGAATTGGGAATCTGTGTCAAAACTTTGTTAGGAATTATGTGATCCTTACTAGCTGGAAGTAAGGGAGATGGGGCATGAAGTTATTTCTAGGAGTTGGAGACATACCAAGTTTAGCTCAGTTCTGGGCATCTTTGAAATACCTATACAAACTTGTTCCTACATAGTAACTTGCCACTTTGAATGAGAATGTGCTTGCTTACAGCAACGTGCTATATGTTCTGAATGACCGAATTGGGAATCTGTGTCAAAACTTTGTTAGGAATTATGTGATCCTTACTAGCTGGAAGTAAGGGAGATGGGGCATGAAGTTATTTCTAGGAGTTGGAGACATACCTATTTTACCTCAGTTCTGGGCATCTTTTAAATACCTATACAAACTTGTTCCTACATAGTAACTTACCACTTTGAATGAGAATGTGCTTGCTTACAGCAACGTGCTATATGTTCTGAATACGCGAATTGGGAACCTGTGTCAAAACTTTGTTAGGAATTATGTGATCCTTACTAGCTGGAAGTAAGGGAGATGGGGCATGAAGTTATTTCTCGGAGTTGGAGACATACGAAGTTTAGCTCAGTTCTGGGCACCTTTGAAATACCTATACAAACTTGTTCCTACATAGTAACTTGCAACTTTGAATGAGAATGTGCTTGCTTACAGCAACGTGCTACATGTTCTGAATGCCCGAATTGGGATTCTGTGTCAAAAAATATGTTAGGAATTATGTGATCCTTACTAGATGGAAGTAAGGGAGATGGGGCATGAAGTTATTTCTAGGAGTTGGAGACATACCAAGATTAGCTCAGTTCTGGGCATCTTTGAAATACCTATACAAACTTGTTCCTACATAGTAACTTGCCACTTTGAATGAGAATGTGCTTGCTTACAGCAACGTGCTATATGTTCTGAATGCACGAATTGGGAATCTGTGTCAAAACTTTGTTAGGAATTATGTGATCCTTACTAGCTGGAAGTAAGTGAGATGGGGTATGAAGATATTTCTTGGAGTTGGAGAAATACCAACTTTAGCTCACTTCTGGGCATCTTTGAAATACCTATACAAACTTGTTCCTACATAGTAACTTGCCACTTTGAATGAGAATGTGCTTGCTTACAGCAACGTGCTATATGTTCTGAATGCCCGAATTGGGAATCTGTGTCAAAACTTTGTTAGGAATGATGTGATCCTTACTAGCTGGAAGTAAGGGAGATGGGGCATGAAGTTATTTCTAGGAGTTGGAGACATACAATGTTTAGCTCAGTTCTGGGCATCTTTGAAATACCTATACAAACTTGTTCCTACATAGTAACTTGCCACTTTGAATGAGAATGTGCTTGCTTACAGCAACGTGCTATATGTTCTGAATGCCCGAATTGGGAATCTGTGTCAAAACTTTGTTAGGAATTATGTGATCCTTACTAGCTGGAAGTAAGGGAGATGGGGCATGAAGTTTTTCTAGGAGTTGGAGACATACAACGTTTAGCTCAGTTCTGGGCATCTTTGAAATACCTATACAATCTTGTTCCTACATAGTAACTTGCAACTTTGAATGAGAAGGTGCTTGCTTACAGCAACGTGCTATATGTTCTGAATGCCCGAATTGGGAATCTGTGTCAAAACTTTGTTAGAAATTATGTGATCCTTACAAGCTGGAAGTAAGGAAGCTGCGGCATGAAGTTATTTCTAGGAGTTGGACACATACCAAGTTTAGCTCAGTTCTGGGCATCTTTGAAATACCTACACAAACTTGTTCCTACATAGTAACTTGCAACTTTGAATGAGAATGTGCTTGCTTACAGCAACGTGCTATAAGTTCTGAATACACGAATTGGGAATCTGTGTCAAAACTTTGTTAGGAATTATGTGATCCTTACTACCAGGAAGTAAGGGAGTTGGGACATGAAGTTATTTCTAGGAGTTGGAGACATACCAAGTTTAGCTCAGTTCTGGGCATCTTTGAAATACCTATACAAACTTGTTCCTACATAGTAACTTGCAACTTTGAATGAGAATGTGCTTGCTTACAGCAACGTGCTATATGTTCTGAATGCCCGAATTGGGAATCTGTGTCAAAACTTTGTCAGGAATTATGTGATCCTTACTAGCTGGAAGTAAGGGAGATGGGGCATGAAGTTATTTCTAGGAGTTGGAGACATAACCACTTTAGCTCAGTTCTGGGCATCTTTGATATACCTATACAAACTTGTTCCTACATAGTAACTTGCTACTTGGAATGAGAAAGTGCTTGCTTAAAGCAACGTGCTACATGTTCTGAATGCCCGAATTGGGAATCTGTGTGAAAACTTTGTTAGGAATTATATGATCCTTACTAGCTGGAAGTAAGGGAGATGGGGCATGATGTTATTTCTAGGAGTTGGAGACATACCAAGTTTAGCTCAGTTCTGGGCATCTTTGAAATACCTATACAAACTTGTTCCTATATAGTAACATGCAACTTTGAATAAGAATGTCCTTACATACAACAACGTGCTATATGTTCTGAATGCCCGAGTTGGGAATCTGTGTCAAAACCTTTTGAGGAATTATGTGATCCTTACTAGCTGGAAGTAATGGAGTTTGGACATGAAGTTATTTCTAGGAGTTGGAGACATACAAAGTTTAGCTCAGTTCTGGGCATCTTTGAAATACCTATACAAACTTGTTCCTACATAGTAACTTGCCACTTTGAATGAGAATGTGCTTGCTTACAGCAACGTGCTATATGTTCTGAATGACCGAATTGGGAATCTGTGTCAAAACTTTGTTAGGAATTATGTGATCCTTACTAGCTGGAAGTAAGGGAGATGGGGCATGAAGTTATTTCTAGGAGTTGGAGACATACCTATTTTACCTCAGTTCTGGGCATCTTTTAAATACCTATACAAACTTGTTCCTACATAGTAACTTACCACTTTGAATGAGAATGTGCTTGCTTACAGCAACGTGCTATATGTTCTGAATACGCGAATTGGGAACCTGTGTCAAAACTTTGTTAGGAATTATGTGATCCTTACTAGCTGGAAGTAAGGGAGATGGGGCATGAAGTTATTTCTCGGAGTTGGAGACATACGAAGTTTAGCTCAGTTCTGGGCACCTTTGAAATACCTATACAAACTTGTTCCTACATAGTAACTTGCAACTTTGAATGAGAATGTGCTTGCTTACAGCAACGTGCTACATGTTCTGAATGCCCGAATTGGGATTCTGTGTCAAAAAATATGTTAGGAATTATGTGATCCTTACTAGATGGAAGTAAGGGAGATGGGGCATGAAGTTATTTCTAGGAGTTGGAGACATACCAAGATTAGCTCAGTTCTGGGCATCTTTGAAATACCTATACAAACTTGTTCCTACATAGTAACTTGCCACTTTGAATGAGAATGTGCTTGCTTACAGCAACGTGCTATATGTTCTGAATGCACGAATTGGGAATCTGTGTCAAAACTTTGTTAGGAATTATGTGATCCTTACTAGATGGAAGCAACGGAGATGGGGCATGAGGTTATTTCTAGGAGTTGGAGACATACCAAGTTTAGCTCATTTCTGGGCATCGTTGAAAGTCCTATACAAACTTGTTCCTACATAGTAACTTGCAACTTTGAATGAGAAGGTGCTTCCTTACAACAACGTGCTACATGTTCTGAATGCCCGAATTGGGAATCTGTGTCAAAACTTTGTTAGGAATTATGTGATCCTTACTAGATGGAAGTAAGGGAGATGGGGCATGAAGTTATTTCTAGGAGTTGGAGACATACCCCCTTTAGCTCAGTTCTGGGCATCTTTGAAATACCTATAGAAACTTCTTCCTACAGAGTAACTTGCTAATTGGAATGAGAAAGTGCTTGCTTAAAGCAACGTGCTACATGTTCTGAATGCCCGAATTGGGAATCTGTGTCAAAACTTTGTTAGGAATTATGTGATCCTTACTAGCTGGAAGTAAGGGAGATGGGGCATGAAGTTATTTCTAGGAGTTGGAGACATACCAAGTTTAGCTCAGTTCTGAGCACCTTTGAAATACCTATACAAACTTGTTCCTACATAGTAACTTGCCACTTTGAATGAGAATGTGCTTGCTTACAGCAACGTGCTATATGTTCTGAATGCCCGAATTGGGAATCTGTGTCAAAACTTTGTTAGGAATTATGTGATCCTTACTAGCTGGAAGTAAGTGAGATGGGGTATGAAGATATTTCTTGGAGTTGGAGACATACCAACTTTAGCTCACTTCTGGGCATCTTTGAAATACCTATACAAACTTGTTCCTACATAGTAACTTGCCACTTTGAATGAGAATGTGCTTGCTGACAGCAACGTGCTATATGTTCTGAATGCCCGAATTGGGAATCTGTGTCAAAACTTTGTTAGGAATGATGTGATCCTTACTAGCTGGAAGTAAGGGAGATGGGGCATGAAGTTATTTCTAGGAGTTGGAGACATACAATGTTTAGCTCAGTTCTGGGCATCTTTGAAATACCTATACAAACTTGTTCCTACATAGTAACTTGCAACTTTGAATGAGAATGTGCTTGCTTACAGCAACGTGCTATATGTTCTGAATGCCCGAATTGGGAATCTGTGTCAAAACTTTGTCAGGAATTATGTGATCCTTACTAGCTGGAAGTAAGGGAGTTGGGGCATGAAGTTATTTCTAGGAGTTGGAGACATACAACGTTTAGCTCAGTTCTGGGCATCTTTGAAATACCTATACAAACTTGTTCCTACATAGTAACTTGCAACTTTGAATGAGAATGTGCTTGCTTACAGCAACGTGCTATATGTTCTGAAAGACCGAATTGGGAATCTGTGTCAAAATTTTTTTAGGAATTATGTGATCCTTACAAGCTGGAAATAAGGGAGTTGGGGCATGAAGTTATTTCTAGAGGTTGAAGACATATCAAGTTTAGCTCAGTTCTGGGCATCTTTGAAATACCTATACAAACTTGTTCCTACATAGTAACTTGCAACTTTGAACGAGAATGTGCTTGCTTACAGCAACGTGCTATATGTTCTGAATGCCAGAATTGGGAATCTGTGTCAAAACATTGTTAGGAATTATGTGATCCTTACTAGCTGGAAGTAAGGGAGATGAGGCATGAAGTTATTTCTAGGAGTTGGAGACATACAACGTTTAGCTCAGTTCTGGGCATCTTTGAAATACCTATACAAACTTTTTCCTACATAGTAACTTGCAACTTTGAATGAGAATGTGCTTGCTTACAGCAACGTGCTATATGTTCTGAATGCCAGAATTGGGAATCTGTGTCAAAACTTTGTTAGGAATTATGTGATCCTTACTAGCTGGAAGTAAGGAAGATGGGGTATGAAGATATTTCTAGGAGTTGGAGACATACCAACTTTAGCTCACTTCTGGGCATTTTTGAAATACCTATACAAACTTGTTCCTACATAGTAACTTGCCACTTTGAATGAGAATGTGCTTGCTTACAGCAACGTGCTATATGTTCTGAATGCACGAATTGGGAATCTGTGTCAAAACTTTGTTAGGAATTATGTGATCCTTACTAGCTGGAAGTAAGTGAGATGGGGTATGAAGATATTTCTTGGAGTTGGAGACATACCAACTTTAGCTCACTTCTGGGCATCTTTGAAATACCTATACAAACTTGTTCCTACATAGTAACTTGCCACTTTGAATGAGAATGTGCTTGCTTACAGCAACGTGCTATATGTTCTGAATGCCCGAATTGGGAATCTGTGTCAAAACTTTGTTAGGAATGATGTGATCCTTACTAGCTGGAAGTAAGGGAGATGGGGCATGAAGTTATTTCTAGGAGTTGGAGACATACTCACTTAAGCTCAGTTCTGGGCATCTTTGAAATACCTATACAAACTTGTACTTACATAGTAACTTGCCACTTTGAATGAGAATGTGCTTGCTTACAGCAACGTGCTATATGTTCTGAATACGCGAATTGGGAACCTGTGTCAAAACTTTGTTAGGAATTATGTGATCCTTACTAGCTGGAAGTAAGGGAGATGGGGCATGAAGTTATTTCTCGGAGTTGGAGACATACGAAGTTTAGCTCAGTTCTGGGCACCTTTGAAATACCTATACAAACTTGTTCCTACATAGTAACTTGCAACTTTGAATGAGAATGTGCTTGCTTACAGCAACGTGCTACATGTTCTGAATGCCCGAATTGGGATTCTGTGTCAAAAAATATGTTAGGAATTATGTGATCCTTACTAGATGGAAGTAAGGGAGATGGGGCATGAAGTTATTTCTAGGAGTTGGAGACATACCAAGATTAGCTCAGTTCTGGGCATCTTTGAAATACCTATACAAACTTGTTCCTACATAGTAACTTGCCACTTTGAATGAGAATGTGCTTGCTTACAGCAACGTGCTATATGTTCTGAATGCACGAATTGGGAATCTGTGTCAAAACTTTGTTAGGAATTATGTGATCCTTACTAGCTGGAAGTAAGTGAGATGGGGTATGAAGATATTTCTTGGAGTTGGAGAAATACCAACTTTAGCTCACTTCTGGGCATCTTTGAAATACCTATACAAACTTGTTCCTACATAGTAACTTGCCACTTTGAATGAGAATGTGCTTGCTTACAGCAACGTGCTATATGTTCTGAATGCCCGAATTGGGAATCTGTGTCAAAACTTTGTTAGGAATGATGTGATCCTTACTAGCTGGAAGTAAGGGAGATGGGGCATGAAGTTATTTCTAGGAGTTGGAGACATACAATGTTTAGCTCAGTTCTGGGCATCTTTGAAATACCTATACAAACTTGTTCCTACATAGTAACTTGCCACTTTGAATGAGAATGTGCTTGCTTACAGCAACGTGCTATATGTTCTGAATGCCCGAATTGGGAATCTGTGTCAAAACTTTGTTAGGAATTATGTGATCCTTACTAGCTGGAAGTAAGGGAGATGGGGCATGAAGTTTTTCTAGGAGTTGGAGACATACAACGTTTAGCTCAGTTCTGGGCATCTTTGAAATACCTATACAATCTTGTTCCTACATAGTAACTTGCAACTTTGAATGAGAAGGTGCTTGCTTACAGCAACGTGCTATATGTTCTGAATGCCCGAATTGGGAATCTGTGTCAAAACTTTGTTAGAAATTATGTGATCCTTACAAGCTGGAAGTAAGGAAGCTGCGGCATGAAGTTATTTCTAGGAGTTGGACACATACCAAGTTTAGCTCAGTTCTGGGCATCTTTGAAATACCTACACAAACTTGTTCCTACATAGTAACTTGCAACTTTGAATGAGAATGTGCTTGCTTACAGCAACGTGCTATAAGTTCTGAATACACGAATTGGGAATCTGTGTCAAAACTTTGTTAGGAATTATGTGATCCTTACTACCAGGAAGTAAGGGAGTTGGGACATGAAGTTATTTCTAGGAGTTGGAGACATACCAAGTTTAGCTCAGTTCTGGGCATCTTTGAAATACCTATGCAAACTTGTTCCTACATAGTAACTTGCAACTTTGAATGAGAATGTGCTTGCTTACAGCAACGTGCTATATGTTCTGAATGCCCGAATTGGGAATCTGTGTCAAAACTTTGTCAGGAATTATGTGATCCTTACTAGCTGGAAGTAAGGGAGATGGGGCATGAAGTTATTTCTAGGAGTTGGAGACATAACCACTTTAGCTCAGTTCTGGGCATCTTTGATATACCTATACAAACTTGTTCCTACATAGTAACTTGCTACTTGGAATGAGAAAGTGCTTGCTTAAAGCAACGTGCTACATGTTCTGAATGCCCGAATTGGGAATCTGTGTGAAAACTTTGTTAGGAATTATATGATCCTTACTAGCTGGAAGTAAGGGAGATGGGGCATGATGTTATTTCTAGGAGTTGGAGACATACCAAGTTTAGCTCAGTTCTGGGCATCTTTGAAATACCTATACAAACTTGTTCCTATATAGTAACATGCAACTTTGAATAAGAATGTCCTTACATACAACAACGTGCTATATGTTCTGAATGCCCGAGTTGGGAATCTGTGTCAAAACCTTTTGAGGAATTATGTGATCCTTACTAGCTGGAAGTAATGGAGTTTGGACATGAAGTTATTTCTAGGAGTTTGAGACATACAAAGTTTAGCTCAGTTCTGGGCATCTTTGAAATACCTATACAAACTTGTTCCTACATAGTAACTTGCCACTTTGAATGAGAATGTGCTTGCTTACAGCAACGTGCTATATGTTCTGAATGACCGAATTGGGAATCTGTGTCAAAACTTTGTTAGGAATTATGTGATCCTTACTAGCTGGAAGTAAGGGAGATGGGGCATGAAGTTATTTCTAGGAGTTGGAGACATACCTATTTTACCTCAGTTCTGGGCATCTTTTAAATACCTATACAAACTTGTTCCTACATAGTAACTTACCACTTTGAATGAGAATGTGCTTGCTTACAGCAACGTGCTATATGTTCTGAATACGCGAATTGGGAACCTGTGTCAAAACTTTGTTAGGAATTATGTGATCCTTACTAGCTGGAAGTAAGGGAGATGGGGCATGAAGTTATTTCTCGGAGTTGGAGACATACGAAGTTTAGCTCAGTTCTGGGCACCTTTGAAATACCTATACAAACTTGTTCCTACATAGTAACTTGCAACTTTGAATGAGAATGTGCTTGCTTACAGCAACGTGCTACATGTTCTGAATGCCCGAATTGGGATTCTGTGTCAAAAAATATGTTAGGAATTATGTGATCCTTACTAGATGGAAGTAAGGGAGATGGGGCATGAAGTTATTTCTAGGAGTTGGAGACATACCAAGATTAGCTCAGTTCTGGGCATCTTTGAAATACCTATACAAACTTGTTCCTACATAGTAACTTGCCACTTTGAATGAGAATGTGCTTGCTTACAGCAACGTGCTATATGTTCTGAATGCACGAATTGGGAATCTGTGTCAAAACTTTGTTAGGAATTATGTGATCCTTACTAGCTGGAAGTAAGTGAGATGGGGTATGAAGATATTTCTTGGAGTTGGAGAAATACCAACTTTAGCTCACTTCTGGGCATCTTTGAAATACCTATACAAACTTGTTCCTACATAGTAACTTGCCACTTTGAATGAGAATGTGCTTGCTTACAGCAACGTGCTATATGTTCTGAATGCCCGAATTGGGAATCTGTGTCAAAACTTTGTTAGGAATGATGTGATCCTTACTAGCTGGAAGTAAGGGAGATGGGGCATGAAGTTATTTCTAGGAGTTGGAGACATACAATGTTTAGCTCAGTTCTGGGCATCTTTGAAATACCTATACAAACTTGTTCCTACATAGTAACTTGCCACTTTGAATGAGAATGTGCTTGCTTACAGCAACGTGCTATATGTTCTGAATGCCCGAATTGGGAATCTGTGTCAAAACTTTGTTAGGAATTATGTGATCCTTACTAGCTGGAAGTAAGGGAGATGGGGCATGAAGTTTTTCTAGGAGTTGGAGACATACAACGTTTAGCTCAGTTCTGGGCATCTTTGAAATACCTATACAATCTTGTTCCTACATAGTAACTTGCAACTTTGAATGAGAAGGTGCTTGCTTACAGCAACGTGCTATATGTTCTGAATGCCCGAATTGGGAATCTGTGTCAAAACTTTGTTAGAAATTATGTGATCCTTACAAGCTGGAAGTAAGGAAGCTGCGGCATGAAGTTATTTCTAGGAGTTGGACACATACCAAGTTTAGCTCAGTTCTGGGCATCTTTGAAATACCTACACAAACTTGTTCCTACATAGTAACTTGCAACTTTGAATGAGAATGTGCTTGCTTACAGCAACGTGCTATAAGTTCTGAATACACGAATTGGGAATCTGTGTCAAAACTTTGTTAGGAATTATGTGATCCTTACTACCAGGAAGTAAGGGAGTTGGGACATGAAGTTATTTCTAGGAGTTGGAGACATACCAAGTTTAGCTCAGTTCTGGGCATCTTTGAAATACCTATACAAACTTGTTCCTACATAGTAACTTGCAACTTTGAATGAGAATGTGCTTGCTTACAGCAACGTGCTATATGTTCTGAATGCCCGAATTGGGAATCTGTGTCAAAACTTTGTCAGGAATTATGTGATCCTTACTAGCTGGAAGTAAGGGAGATGGGGCATGAAGTTATTTCTAGGAGTTGGAGACATAACCACTTTAGCTCAGTTCTGGGCATCTTTGATATACCTATACAAACTTGTTCCTACATAGTAACTTGCTACTTGGAATGAGAAAGTGCTTGCTTAAAGCAACGTGCTACATGTTCTGAATGCCCGAATTGGGAATCTGTGTGAAAACTTTGTTAGGAATTATATGATCCTTACTAGCTGGAAGTAAGGGAGATGGGGCATGATGTTATTTCTAGGAGTTGGAGACATACCAAGTTTAGCTCAGTTCTGGGCATCTTTGAAATACCTATACAAACTTGTTCCTATATAGTAACATGCAACTTTGAATAAGAATGTCCTTACATACAACAACGTGCTATATGTTCTGAATGCCCGAGTTGGGAATCTGTGTCAAAACCTTTTGAGGAATTATGTGATCCTTACTAGCTGGAAGTAATGGAGTTTGGACATGAAGTTATTTCTAGGAGTTGGAGACATACAAAGTTTAGCTCAGTTCTGGGCATCTTTGAAATACCTATACAAACTTGTTCCTACATAGTAACTTGCAACTTTGAATGAGAATGTGCTTGCTTACAGCAACGTGCTATATTTTCTGAATGCCCGAATTGGGAATCAGTGTCAAAACATTGTTAGGAATTATGTGATCCTTACTAGCTGGAAGTAATTGAGATGGGGCATGAAGTTATTTCTAGGAGTTGGAGACATACCAAGTTTAGCTCAGTTCTGGGCATCTTTGAAATACCTATACAAACTTGGTCCTACATAGTAACTTGCAACTTTGAATGAGCATGTGCTTGCTTAAAGCATCGTGCTACATGTTCTGAATCCCAGAATTGGGAATCTGTGTCAAAACTTTGTTAGGAATTATGTGATCCTTACTAGATGGAAGCAACGGAGATGGGGCATGAGGTTATTTCTAGGAGTTGGAGACATACCAAGTTTAGCTCATTTCTGGGCATCGTTGAAAGTCCTATACAAACTTGTTCCTACATAGTAACTTGCAACTTTGAATGAGAAGGTGCTTCCTTACAACAACGTGCTACATGTTCTGAATGCCCGAATTGGGAATCTGTGTCAAAACTTTGTTAGGAATTATGTGATCCTTACTAGATGGAAGTAAGGGAGATGGGGCATGAAGTTATTTCTAGGAGTTGGAGACATACCCCCTTTAGCTCAGTTCTGGGCATCTTTGAAATACCTATAGAAACTTCTTCCTACAGAGTAACTTGCTAATTGGAATGAGAAAGTGCTTGCTTAAAGCAACGTGCTACATGTTCTGAATGCCCGAATTGGGAATCTGTGTCAAAACTTTGTTAGGAATTATGTGATCCTTACTAGCTGGAAGTAAGGGAGATGGGGCATGAAGTTATTTCTAGGAGTTGGAGACATACCAAGTTTAGCTCAGTTCTGAGCACCTTTGAAATACCTATACAAACTTGTTCCTACATAGTAACTTGCCACTTTGAATGAGAATGTGCTTGCTTACAGCAACGTGCTATATGTTCTGAATGCCCGAATTGGGAATCTGTGTCAAAACTTTGTTAGGAATTATGTGATCCTTACTAGCTGGAAGTAAGTGAGATGGGGTATGAAGATATTTCTTGGAGTTGGAGACATACCAACTTTAGCTCACTTCTGGGCATCTTTGAAATACCTATACAAACTTGTTCCTACATAGTAACTTGCCACTTTGAATGAGAATGTGCTTGCTGACAGCAACGTGCTATATGTTCTGAATGCCCGAATTGGGAATCTGTGTCAAAACTTTGTTAGGAATGATGTGATCCTTACTAGCTGGAAGTAAGGGAGATGGGGCATGAAGTTATTTCTAGGAGTTGGAGACATACAATGTTTAGCTCAGTTCTGGGCATCTTTGAAATACCTATACAAACTTGTTCCTACATAGTAACTTGCAACTTTGAATGAGAATGTGCTTGCTTACAGCAACGTGCTATATGTTCTGAATGCCCGAATTGGGAATCTGTGTCAAAACTTTGTCAGGAATTATGTGATCCTTACTAGCTGGAAGTAAGGGAGTTGGGGCATGAAGTTATTTCTAGGAGTTGGAGACATACAACGTTTAGCTCAGTTCTGGGCATCTTTGAAATACCTATACAAACTTGTTCCTACATAGTAACTTGCAACTTTGAATGAGAATGTGCTTGCTTACAGCAACGTGCTATATGTTCTGAAAGACCGAATTGGGAATCTGTGTCAAAATTTTTTTAGGAATTATGTGATCCTTACAAGCTGGAAATAAGGGAGTTGGGGCATGAAGTTATTTCTAGAGGTTGAAGACATATCAAGTTTAGCTCAGTTCTGGGCATCTTTGAAATACCTATACAAACTTGTTCCTACATAGTAACTTGCAACTTTGAACGAGAATGTGCTTGCTTACAGCAACGTGCTATATGTTCTGAATGCCAGAATTGGGAATCTGTGTCAAAACATTGTTAGGAATTATGTGATCCTTACTAGCTGGAAGTAAGGGAGATGAGGCATGAAGTTATTTCTAGGAGTTGGAGACATACAACGTTTAGCTCAGTTCTGGGCATCTTTGAAATACCTATACAAACTTTTTCCTACATAGTAACTTGCAACTTTGAATGAGAATGTGCTTGCTTACAGCAACGTGCTATATGTTCTGAATGCCAGAATTGGGAATCTGTGTCAAAACTTTGTTAGGAATTATGTGATCCTTACTAGCTGGAAGTAAGGAAGATGGGGTATGAAGATATTTCTAGGAGTTGGAGACATACCAACTTTAGCTCACTTCTGGGCATTTTTGAAATACCTATACAAACTTGTTCCTACATAGTAACTTGCCACTTTGAATGAGAATGTGCTTGCTTACAGCAACGTGCTATATGTTCTGAATGCACGAATTGGGAATCTGTGTCAAAACTTTGTTAGGAATTATGTGATCCTTACTAGCTGGAAGTAAGTGAGATGGGGTATGAAGATATTTCTTGGAGTTGGAGACATACCAACTTTAGCTCACTTCTGGGCATCTTTGAAATACCTATACAAACTTGTTCCTACATAGTAACTTGCCACTTTGAATGAGAATGTGCTTGCTTACAGCAACGTGCTATATGTTCTGAATGCCCGAATTGGGAATCTGTGTCAAAACTTTGTTAGGAATGATGTGATCCTTACTAGCTGGAAGTAAGGGAGATGGGGCATGAAGTTATTTCTAGGAGTTGGAGACATACAATGTTTAGCTCAGTTCTGAGCATCTTTGAAATACCTATACAAACTTGTAGCTACATAGTAACTTGCCACTTTGAATGAGAATGTGCTTGCTTACAGCAACGTGCTATATGTTCTGAATGCCCGAATTGGGAATCTGTGTCAAAACTTTGTTAGGAATTATGTGATCCTTACTAGCTGGAAGTAAGGGAGATGGGGCATGAAGTTATTTCTAGGAGTTGGAGACATACAACGTTTAGCTCAGTTCTGGGCATCTTTGAAATACCTATACAATCTTGTTCCTACATAGTAACTTGCAACTTTGAATGAGAATGTGCTTGCTTACTGCAACGTGCTATATGTTCTGAATGCCCGAATTGGGAATCTGTGTCAAAACTTTGTTAGAAATTATGTGATCCTTACTAGCTGGAAGTAAGGAAGCTGCGGCATGAAGTTATTTCTAGGAGTTGGACACATACCAAGTTTAGCTCAGTTCTGGGCATCTTTGAAATACCTACACAAACTTGTTCCTACATAGTAACTTGCAACTTTGAATGAGAATGTGCTTGCTTACAGCAACGTGCTATAAGTTCTGAATGCCCGAATTGGGAATCTGTGTCAAAACTTTGTTAGGAATTATGTGATCCTTACTACCAGGAATTAAGGGAGTTGGGACATGAAGTTATTTCTAGGAGTTGGAGACATACCAAGTTTAGCTCAGTTCTGGGCATCTTTGAAATACCTATACAAACTTGTTCCTATATAGTAACATGCAACTTTGAATAAGAATGTCCTTACTTACAACAACGTGCTATATGTTCTGAATTCCCGAGTTGGGAATCTGTGTCAAAACCTTTTGAGGAATTATGTGATCCTTACTAGCTGGAAGTAATGGAGTTTGGACATGAAGTTATTTCTAGGAGTTGGAGACATACAAAGTTTAGCTCAGTTCTGGGCATCTTTGAAATACCTATACAAACTTGTTCCTACATAGTAACTTGCAACTTTGAATGAGAATGTGCTTGCTTACAGCAACGTGCTATATTTTCTGAATGCCCGAATTGGGAATCAGTGTCAAAACATTGTTAGGAATTATGTGATCCTTACTAGCTGGAAGTAAGGGAGATGGGGCATGAAGTTATTTCTAGGAGTTGGAGACATACCCCGTTTAGCTCAGTTCTGGGCATCTTTGAAATACCTATACAAACTTGGTCCTACATAGTAACTTGCAACTTTGAATGAGCATGTGCTTGCTTAAAGCAACGTGCTACATGTTCTGAATCCCAGAATTGGGAATCTGTGTCAAAACTTTGTTAGTAATTATGTGATCCTTACAAGATAGAAGCAACGGAGATGGGGCATGAGGTTATTTCTAGGAGTTGGAGACATACCAAGTTTAGCTCAGTTCTGGGCATCGTTGAAAGTCCTATACAAACTTGTTGCTACATAGTAACTTGCAACTTTGAATGAGAAGGTGCTTCCTTACAACAACGTGCTACATGTTCTGAATGCCCGAATTGGGAATCTGTGTCAAAACTTTGTTAGGAATTATGTGATCCTTACTAGATGGAAGTAAGGGAGATGGGGCATGAAGTTATTTCTAGGAGTTGGAGACATACCCCCTTTAGCTCAGTTCTGGGCATCTTTGAAATACCTATAGAAACTTCTTCCTACAGAGTAACTTGCTAATTGGAATGAGAAAGTGCTTGCTTAAAGCAACGTGCTACATGTTCTGAATGCCCGAATTGGGAATCTGTGTCAAAACTTTGTTAGGAATTATGTGATCCTTACTAGCTGGAAGTAAGGGAGATGGGGCATGAAGTTATTTCTAGGAGTTGGAGACATACCAAGTTTAGCTCAGTTCTGGGCATCTTTGAAATACCTATACAAACTTGTTCCTACATAGTAACTTGCCACTTTGAATGAGAATGTGCTTGCTTACAGCAACGTGCTATATGTTCTGAATGCCCGAATTGGGAATCTGTGTCAAAACTTTGTTAGGAATTATGTGATCCTTACTAGCTGGAAGTAAGGGAGATGGGGCATGAAGTTATTTCTAGGAGTTGGAGACATACCTATTTTACCTCAGTTCTGGGCATCTTTTAAATACCTATACAAACTTGTTCCTACATAGTAACTTACCACTTTGAATGAGAATGTGCTTGCTTACAGCAACGTGCTACATGTTCTGAATGCCCGAATTGGGATTCTGTGTCAAAAAATATGTTAGGAATTATGTGATCCTTACTAGATGGAAGTAAGGGAGATGGGGCATGAAGTTATTTCTAGGAGTTGGAGACATACCAAGATTAGCTCAGTTCTGGGCATCTTTGAAATACCTATACAAACTTGTTCCTACATAGTAACTTGCCACTTTGAATGAGAATGTGCTTGCTTACAGCAACGTGCTATATGTTCTGAATGCACGAATTGGGAATCTGTGTCAAAACTTGGTTAGGAATTATGTGATCCTTACTAGCTGAAAGTAAGTGAGATGGGGTATGAAGATATTTCTTGGAGTTGGAGACATACCAACTTTAGCTCACTTCTGGGCATCTTTGAAATACCTATACAAACTTGTTCCTACATAGTAACTTGCCACTTTGAATGAGAATGTGCTTGCTTACAGCAACGTGCTATATGTTCTGAATGCCCGAATTGGGAATCTGTGTCAAAACTTTGTTAGGAATGATGTGATCCTTACTAGCTGGAAGTAAGGGAGATGGGGCATGAAGTTATTTCTAGGAGTTGGAGACATACAATGTTTAGCTCAGTTCTGGGCATCTTTGAAATACCTATACAAACTTGTTCCTACATAGTAACTTGCCACTTTGAATGAGAATGTGCTTGCTTACAGCAACGTGCTATATGTTCTGAATGCCCGAATTGGGAATCTGTGTCAAAACTTTGTTAGGAATTATGTGATCCTTACTAGCTGGAAGTAAGGGAGATGGGGCATGAAGTTATTTCTAGGAGTTGGAGACATACAACGTTTAGCTCAGTTCTGGGCATCTTTGAAATACCTATACAATCTTGTTCCTACATAGTAACTTGCAACTTTGAATGAGAAGGTGCTTGCTTACAGCAACGTGCTATATGTTCTGAATGCCCGAATTGGGAATCTGTGTCAAAACTTTGTTAGAAATTATGTGATCCTTACAAGCTGGAAGTAAGGAAGCTGCGGCATGAAGTTATTTCTAGGAGTTGGACACATACCAAGTTTAGCTCAGTTCTGGGCATCTTTGAAATACCTACACAAACTTGTTCCTACATAGTAACTTGCAACTTTGAATGAGAATGTGCTTGCTTACAGCAACGTGCTATAAGTTCTGAATACCCGAATTGGGAATCTGTGTCAAACCTTTTTAGGAATTATGTGATCCTTACTACCAGGAAGTAAGGGAGTTGGGACATGAAGTTATTTCTAGGAGTTGGAGACATACCAAGTTTAGCTCAGTTCTGGGCATCTTTGAAATACCTATACAAACTTGTTCCTACATAGTAACTTGCAACTTTGAATGAGAATGTGCTTGCTTACAGCAACGTGCTATATGTTCTGAATGCCCGAATTGGGAATCTGTGTCAAAACTTTGTTAGGAATTATGTGATCCTTAATAGCTGGAAGTAAGGGAGATGGGGCATGAAGTTATTTCTAGGAGTTGGAGACATAACCACTTTAGCTCAGTTCTGGGCATCTTTGATATACCTATACAAACTTGTTCCTACATAGTAACTTGCTACTTGGAATGAGAAAGTGCTTGCTTAAAGCAACGTGCTACATGTTCTGAATGCCCGAATTGGGAATCTGTGTGAAAACTTTGTTAGGAATTATATGATCCTTACTAGCTGGAAGTAAGGGAGATGGGGCATGATGTTATTTCTAGGAGTTGGAGACATACCAAGTTTAGCTCAGTTCTGGGCATCTTTGAAATACCTATACAAACTTGTTCCTATATAGTAACATGCAACTTTGAATAAGAATGTCCTTACTTACAACAACGTGCTATATGTTCTGAATGCCCGAGTTGGGAATATGTGTCAAAACATTTGAGGAATTATGTGATCCTTACTAGCTGGAAGTAATGGAGTTTGGACATGAAGTTATTTCTAGGAGTTGGAGACATACAAAGTTTAGCTCAGTTCTGGGCATCTTTGAAATACCTATACAAACTTGTTCCTACATAGTAACTTGCAACTTTGAATGAGAATGTGCTTGCTTACAGCAACGTGCTATATTTTCTGAATGCCCGAATTGGGAATCAGTGTCAAAACATTGTTAGGAATTATGTGATCCTTACTAGCTGGAAGTAATTGAGATGGGGCATGAAGTTATTTCTAGGAGTTGGAGACATACCAAGTTTAGCTCAGTTCTGGGCATCTTTGAAATACCTATACAAACTTGGTCCTACATAGTAACTTGCAACTTTGAATGAGCATGTGCTTGCTTAAAGCAACGTGCTACATGTCCTGAATCCCAGAATTGGGAATCTGTGTCAAAACTTTGTTAGGAATTATGTGATCCTTACTAGATGGAAGCAACGGAGATGGGGCATGAGGTTATTTCTAGGAGTTGGAGACATACCAAGTTTAGCTCAGTTCTGGGCATCGTTGAAAGTCCTATACAAACTTGTTCCTACATAGTAACTTGCAACTTTGAATGAGAAGGTGCTTCCTTACAACAACGTGCTACATGTTCTGAATGCCCGAATTGGGAATCTGTGTCAAAACTTTGTTAGGAATTATGTGATCCTTACTAGATGGAAGTAAGGGAGATGGGGCATGAAGTTATTTCTAGGAGTTGGAGACATACCCCCTTTAGCTCAGTTCTGGGCATCTTTGAAATACCTATAGAAACTTCTTCCTACAGAGTAACTTGCTAATTGGAATGAGAAAGTGCTTGCTTAAAGCAACGTGCTACATGTTCTGAATGCCCGAATTGGGAATCTGTGTCAAAACTTTGTTAGGAATTATGTGATCCTTACTAGCTGGAAGTAAGGGAGATGGGGCATGAAGTTATTTCTAGGAGTTGAAGACATAACCACTCTAGCTCAGTTCTGGGCATCTTTGATATACCTATACAAACTTGTTCCTACATAGTAACTTGCTACTTGGAATGAGAAAGTGCTTGCTTAAAGCAACGTGCTACATGTTCTGAATGCCCGAATTGGGAATCTGTGTGAAAACTTTGTTAGGAATTATATGATCCTTACTAGCTGGAAGTAAGGGAGATGGGGCATGATGTTATTTCTATGAGTTGGAGACATACCAAGTTTAGCTCAGTTCTGGGCATCTTTGAAATACCTATACAAACTTGTTCCTATATAGTAACATGCAACTTTGAATAAGAATGTCCTTACTTACAACAACGTGCTATATGTTCTGAATGCCCGAGTTGGGAATCTGTGTCAAAACCTTTTGAGGAATTATGTGATCCTTACTAGCTGGAAGTAATGGAGTTTGGACATGAAGTTATTTCTAGGAGTTGGAGACATACAAAGTTTAGCTCAGTTCTGGGCATCTTTGAAATACCTATACAAACTTGTTCCTACATAGTAACTTGCAACTTTGAATGAGAATGTGCTTGCTTACAGCAACGTGCTATATTTTCTGAATGCCCGAATTGGGAATCAGTGTCAAAACATTGTTAGGAATTATGTGATCCTTACTAGCTGGAAGTAATTGAGATGGGGCATGAAGTTATTTCTAGGAGTTGGAGACATACCAAGTTTAGCTCAGTTCTGGGCATCTTTGAAAAACCTATACAAACTTGTTCCTACATAGTAACTTGCAACTTTGAATGAGCATGTGCTTGCTTAAAGCAACGTGCTACATGTTCTGAATCCCAGAATTGGGAATCTGTGTCAAAACTTTGTTAGGAATTATGTGATCCTTACTAGATGGAAGCAACGGAGATGGGGCATGAGGTTATTTCTAGGAGTTGGAGACATACCAAGTTTAGCTCAGTTCTGGGCATCGTTGAAAGTCCTATACAAACTTGTTCCTACATAGTAACTTGCAACTTTGAATGAGAAGGTGCTTCCTTACAACAACGTGCTACATGTTCTGAATGCCCGAATTGGGAATCTGTGTCAAAACTTTGTTAGGAATTATGTGATCCTTACTAGATGGAAGTAAGGGAGATGGGGCATGAAGTTATTTCTAGGAGTTCGAGACATACCCCTTTAGCTCAGTTCTGGGCATCTTTGAAATACCTATATAAACTTCTTCCTACAGAGTAACTTGCTAATTGGAATGAGAAAGTGCTTGCTTAAAGCAACGTGCTACATGTTCTGAATGCCCGAATTGGGAATCTGTGTCAAAACTTTGTTAGGAATTATGTGATCCTTACTAGCTGGAAGTAAGGGAGATGGGGCATGAAGTTATTTCTAGGAGTTGGAGACATACCAAGTTTAGCTCAGTTCTGGGCATCTTTGAAATACCTATACAAACTTGTTCCTACATAGTAACTTGCCACTTTGAATGAGAATGTGCTTGCTTACAGCAACGTGCTATATGTTCTGAATGCCCGAATTGGGAATCTGTGTCAAATCTTTGTTAGGAATTATGTGATCCTTACTAGCTGGAAGTAAGGGAGATGGGGCATGAAGTTATTTCTAGGAGTTGGAGACATACCTAGTTTACCTCAGTTCTGGGCATCTTTTAAATACCTATACAAACTTGTTCCTACATAGTAACTTACCACTTTGAATGAGAATGTGCTTGCTTACAGCAACGTGCTATATGTTCTGAAATCGCGAATTGGGAACCTGTGTCAAAACTTTGTTAGGAATTATGTGATCCTAACTAGCTGGAACTAAGGGAGATGGGGCATGAAGTTATTTCTCGGAGTTGGAGACATACCAAGTTTAGCTGAGTTCTGGGCACCTTTGAAATACCTATACAAACTTGTTCCTACATAGTAACTTGCAACTTTGAATGAGAATGTGCTTGCTTACAGCAACGTGTTACATGTTCTGAATGCCCGAATTGGGAATATGTGTCAAAAATTATGTTAGGAATTATGTGATCCTTACTAGATGGAAGTAAGGGAGATGGGGCATGAAGTTATTTCTAGGAGTTGGAGACATACCAAGATTAGCTCAGTTCTGGGCATCTTTGAAAAACCTAAACAAACTTGTTCCTACATAGTAACTTGCAACTTTGAATGAGAATGTGCTTGCTTACAGCAACGTGCTATATGTTCTGAATGCCCGAATTGGGAATCTGTGTCAAAACATTGTTAGGAATTATCTGATCCTTACTAGCTGGAAGTAAGGGAGATGGGGCATGAAGTTATTTCTAGGAGTTGGAGATATACCAAGTTTAGCTCAGTTCTGGGCTTCTTTGAAATACCTATACCAGCTTGTTCCTACATAGTAAGTTGCAACTTTGAACGAGAATGTGCTTGCTTACAGCAACGTGCTATATGTTCTGAATGCCCGAATTGGGAATCTCTGTCAAAACATTGTTAGCACTTATGTGATCCTTACAAGCTGGAAGTAAGGGAGTCGGGGCATGAAGTTATTTCTAGGAGTTGGAGACATACAACGTTTAGCTCAGTTCTGGGCATCTTTGAAATACCTATACAAACTTGTTCCTACATAGTAAGTTGCAACTTTGAATGAGAATGTGCTTGCTTACAGCAACGTGCTATATGTTCTGAAAGACCGAATTGGGAATCTGTGTCACAATTTTTTTAGGAATTATGTGATCCTTACAAGCTGGAAATAAGGGAGTTGGGGAATGAAGTTATTTCTAGAGGTTGAAGACATATCAAGTTTAGCTCAGTTCTGGGCATCTTTGAAATACCTATACAAACTTGTTCCTACATAGTAACTTGCAACTTTGAACGAGAATGTGCTTGCTTACAGCAACGTGCTATATGTTCTGAATGCCAGAATTGGGAATCTGTGTCAAAACTTTGTTAGGAATTATGTGATCCTTACTAGCTGGAAGTAAGGGAGATGAGGCATGAAGTTATTTCTAGGAGTTGCAGACATACAACGTTTAGCTCAGTTCTGGGCATCTTTGAAATACCTATACAAACTTGTTCCTACATAGTAACTTGCAACTTTGAATGAGAATGTGCTTGCTTACAGCAACGTGCTATATTTTCTGAATGCCCGAATTGGGAATCAGTGTCAAAACATTGTTAGGAATTATGTGATCCTTACTAGCTGGAAGTAATTGAGATGGGGCATGAAGTTATTTCTAGGAGTTGGAGACATACCAAGTTTAGCTCAGTTCTGGGCATCTTTGAAATACCTATACAAACTTGTTCCTACATAGTAACTTGCAACTTTGAATGAGCATGTGCTTGCTTAAAGCAACGTGCTACATGTTCTGAATCCCAGAATTGGGAATCTGTGTCAAAACTTTGTTAGGAATTATGTGATCCTTACTAGATGGAAGCAACGGAGATGGGGCATGAGGTTATTTCTAGGAGTTGGAGACATACCAAGTTTAGCTCAGTTCTGGGCATCGTTGAAAGTCCTATACAAACTTGTTCCTACATAGTAACTTGCAACTTTGAATGAGAAGGTGCTTCCTTACAACAACGTGCTACATGTTCTGAATGCCCGAATTGGGAATCTGTGTCAAAACTTTGTTAGGAATTATGTGATCCTTACTAGATGGAAGTAAGGGAGATGGGGCATGAAGTTATTTCTAGGAGTTCGAGACATACCCCCTTTAGCTCAGTTCTGGGCATCTTTGAAATACCTATAGAAACTTCTTCCTACAGAGTAACTTGCTAATTGGAATGAGAAAGTGCTTGCTTAAAGCAACGTGCTACATGTTCTGAATGCCCGAATTGGGAATCTGTGTCAAAACTTTGTTAGGAATTATGTGATCCTTACTAGCTGGAAGTAAGGGAGATGGGGCATGAAGTTATTTCTAGGAGTTGGAGACATACCAAGTTTAGCTCAGTTCTGGGCATCTTTGAAATACCTATACAAACTTGTTCCTACATAGTAACTTGCCACTTTGAATGAGAATGTGCTTGCTTACAGCAACGTGCTATATGTTCTGAATGCCCGAATTGGGAATCTGTGTCAAATCTTTGTTAGGAATTATGTGATCCTTACTAGCTGGAAGTAAGGGAGATGGGGCATGAAGTTATTTCTAGGAGTTGGAGACATACCTAGTTTACCTCAGTTCTGGGCATCTTTTAAATACCTATACAAACTTGTTCCTACATAGTAACTTACCACTTTGAATGAGAATGTGCTTGCTTACAGCAACGTGCTATATGTTCTGAAATCGCGAATTGGGAACCTGTGTCAAAACTTTGTTAGGAATTATGTGATCCTAACTAGCTGGAACTAAGGGAGATGGGGCATGAAGTTATTTCTCGGAGTTGGAGACATACCAAGTTTAGCTGAGTTCTGGGCACCTTTGAAATACCTATACAAACTTGTTCCTACATAGTAACTTGCAACTTTGAATGAGAATGTGCTTGCTTACAGCAACGTGTTACATGTTCTGAATGCCCGAATTGGGAATATGTGTCAAAAATTATGTTAGGAATTATGTGATCCTTACTAGATGGAAGTAAGGGAGATGGGGCATGAAGTTATTTCTAGGAGTTGGAGACATACCAAGATTAGCTCAGTTCTGGGCATCTTTGAAAAACCTAAACAAACTTGTTCCTACATAGTAACTTGCAACTTTGAATGAGAATGTGCTTGCTTACAGCAACGTGCTATATGTTCTGAATGCCCGAATTGGGAATCTGTGTCAAAACATTGTTAGGAATTATCTGATCCTTACTAGCTGGAAGTAAGGGAGATGGGGCATGAAGTTATTTCTAGGAGTTGGAGATATACCAAGTTTAGCTCAGTTCTGGGCTTCTTTGAAATACCTATACCAGCTTGTTCCTACATAGTAAGTTGCAACTTTGAACGAGAATGTGCTTGCTTACAGCAACGTGCTATATGTTCTGAATGCCCGAATTGGGAATCTCTGTCAAAACATTGTTAGCACTTATGTGATCCTTACAAGCTGGAAGTAAGGGAGTCGGGGCATGAAGTTATTTCTAGGAGTTGGAGACATACAACGTTTAGCTCAGTTCTGGGCATCTTTGAAATACCTATACAAACTTGTTCCTACATAGTAAGTTGCAACTTTGAATGAGAATGTGCTTGCTTACAGCAACGTGCTATATGTTCTGAAAGACCGAATTGGGAATCTGTGTCACAATTTTTTTAGGAATTATGTGATCCTTACAAGCTGGAAATAAGGGAGTTGGGGAATGAAGTTATTTCTAGAGGTTGAAGACATATCAAGTTTAGCTCAGTTCTGGGCATCTTTGAAATACCTATACAAACTTGTTCCTACATAGTAACTTGCAACTTTGAACGAGAATGTGCTTGCTTACAGCAACGTGCTATATGTTCTGAATGCCAGAATTGGGAATCTGTGTCAAAACTTTGTTAGGAATTATGTGATCCTTACTAGCTGGAAGTAAGGGAGATGAGGCATGAAGTTATTTCTAGGAGTTGCAGACATACAACGTTTAGCTCAGTTCTGGGCATCTTTGAAATACCTATACAAACTTGTTCCTACATAGTAACTTGCAACTTTGAATGAGAATGTGCTTGCTTACAGCAACGTGCTATATTTTCTGAATGCCCGAATTGGGAATCAGTGTCAAAACATTGTTAGGAATTATGTGATCCTTACTAGCTGGAAGTAATTGAGATGGGGCATGAAGTTATTTCTAGGAGTTGGAGACATACCAAGTTTAGCTCAGTTCTGGGCATCTTTGAAATACCTATACAAACTTGTTCCTACATAGTAACTTGCAACTTTGAATGAGCATGTGCTTGCTTAAAGCAACGTGCTACATGTTCTGAATCCCAGAATTGGGAATCTGTGTCAAAACTTTGTTAGGAATTATGTGATCCTTACTAGATGGAAGCAACGGAGATGGGGCATGAGGTTATTTCTAGGAGTTGGAGACATACCAAGTTTAGCTCAGTTCTGGGCATCGTTGAAAGTCCTATACAAACTTGTTCCTACATAGTAACTTGCAACTTTGAATGAGAAGGTGCTTCCTTACAACAACGTGCTACATGTTCTGAATGCCCGAATTGGGAATCTGTGTCAAAACTTTGTTAGGAATTATGTGATCCTTACTAGATGGAAGTAAGGGAGATGGGGCATGAAGTTATTTCTAGGAGTTCGAGACATACCCCCTTTAGCTCAGTTCTGGGCATCTTTGAAATACCTATAGAAACTTCTTCCTACAGAGTAACTTGCTAATTGGAATGAGAAAGTGCTTGCTTAAAGCAACGTGCTACATGTTCTGAATGCCCGAATTGGGAATCTGTGTCAAAACATTGTTAGGAATTATGTGATCCTTACTAGCTGGAAGTAAGGGAGATGGGGCATGAAGTTATTTCTAGGAGTTGGAGACATACCAAGTTTAGCTCAGTTCTGGGCATCTTTGAAATACCTATACAAACTTGTTCCTACATAGTAACTTGCCACTTTGAATGAGAATGTGCTTGCTTACAGCAACGTGCTATATGTTCTGAATGCCCGAATTGGGAATCTGTGTCAAATCTTTGTTAGGAATTATGTGATCCTTACTAGCTGGAAGTAAGGGAGATGGGGCATGAAGTTATTTCTAGGAGTTGGAGACATACCTAGTTTACCTCAGTTCTGGGCATCTTTTAAATACCTATACAAACTTGTTCCTACATAGTAACTTACCACTTTGAATGAGAATGTGCTTGCTTACAGCAACGTGCTATATGTTCTGAATGCCCGAATTGGGAATCTGTGTCAAAACTTTGTTAGGAATTATGTGATCCTTACTAGATGGAAGTAAGGGAGATGGGGCATGAAGTTATTTCTAGGAGTTGGAGACATACAACGTTTAGCTCAGTTCTGGGCATCTTTGAAATACCTATACAAACTTGTTCCTACATAGTAACTTGCAACTTTGAACGAGAATGTGCTTGCTTACAGCAACGTGCTATATGTTCTGAATGCCCGAATTGGGAATCTGTGTCAAAACTTTGTTAGGAATTATGTGATCCTTACTAGCTGGAAGTAAGGGAGATTGGGCATGAAGTTATTTCTAGGAGTTGGAGACATACAACGTTTAGCTCAGTTCTGGGCAACTTTGAAATACCTATACAAACTTGTTCCTACATAGTAACTTGCAACTTTGAATGAGAATGTGCTTGCTTACAGCAACGTGCTATATGTTCTGAATGCCCGAATTGGGAATCTGTGTCAAAACTTTGTTAGGTATTATGTGATCCTTACTAGCTGGAAGTAAGGGAGATGGGGCATGAAGTTATTTCTAGGAGTTGGAGACATACCAAGTTTAGCTCAGTTCTGGGCATCTTTGAAATACCTATAGAAATTTCTTCCTACATATGAACTTGCTACTTGGAATGAGAATGTGCTTGCTTAAAGCAACGTGCTACATGTTCTGAATGCCCGAAGTGGGAATCTGTGTCAAAACTTTGTTAGGAATTATGTGATCCTTACTAGCTGGAAGTATGGGAGATGGGGTATGAAGATATTTCTAGGAGTTGGAGACATACCCACTTTAGCTCAGTTCTGGGCATCTTTGAAATACCTATACAAACTTGTTTCTACATAGTAACTTGCCACTTTGAATGAGAATCTGCTTGCTTACAGCAACGTGCTATATGTTCTGAATGCCCGAATTGGGAATCTGTGTCAAAACTTTGTTAGGAATTATGTGATCCTTACTAGCTGGAAGTAAGGGAGATGAGGCATGAAGTTATTTCTAGGAGTTGCAGACATACAACGTTTAGCTCAGTTCTGGGCATGTTTGAAATACCTATACAAACTTTTTCCTACATAGTAACTTGCAACTTTGAATGAGAATGTGCTTGCTTACAGCAACGTGCTATATGTTCTGAATGCCAGAATTGGGAATCTGTGTCAAAACATTGTTAGGAATTATGTGATCCTTACTAGCTGGAAGTAAGGAAGATGGGGTATGAAGATATTTCTAGGAGTTGGAGACATACCAACTTTAGCTCACTTCTGGGCATCTTTGAAATACCTATACAAACTTGTTCCTACATAGTAACTTGCCACTTTGAATGAGAATGTGCTTGCTTACAGCAACGTGCTATATGTTCTGAATGCACGAATTGGGAATCTGTGTCAACACTTTTTTAGGAATTATGTGATCCTTACTAGCTGGAAGTAAGTGAGATGGGGTATGAAGATATTTCTTGGAGTTGGAGACATACAATGTTTAGCTCAGTTCTGGGCATCTTTGAAATACCTATACAAACTTGTTCCTACATAGTAACTTGCCACTTTGAATTAGAATGTGCTTGCTTACAGCAACGTGCTATATGTTCTGAAGGCCCGAATTGGGAATCTGTGTCAAAACTTTGTTAGGAATTATGTGATCCTTACTAGCTGGAAGTAAGGGAGATGGGGCATGAAGTTATTTCTAGGAGTTGGAGACATACCAAGTTTAGCTCAGTTCTGGGCATCTTTGAAATACCTATAGAAATTTCTTCCTACATATTAACTTGCTACTTGGAATGAGAATGTGCTTGCTTACAGCAACGTGCTACATGTTCTGAATGCCCGAATTGGGAATCTGTGTCAAAACTTTGTTAGGAATTATGTGATCCTTACTAGCTGGAAGTAAGGGAGATGGGGCATGAAGTTATTTCTAGGAGTTGGAGACATACAACGTTTAGCTCAGTTCTGGGCATCTTTGAAATACCTATATAAACTTGTTCCTACATAGTAACTTGCAACTTTGAATGAGAATGTGCTTGCTTACAGCAACGTGCTATATGTTCTGAATGCCCGAATTGGGAATCTGTGTCAAAACTTTGTTAGGAATTATGTGATCCTTACTAGCTGGAAGTAAGGGAGATGGGGCATGAAGTTATTTCTAGGAGTTGGAGACATACAAAGTTTAGCTCAGTTCTGGGCATCTTTGAAATACCTATAGAAATTTCTTCCTACATATTAACTTGCTACTTGGAATGAGAATGTGCTTGCTTACAGCAACGTGCTATATGTTCTGAATGCCCGAATTGGGAATCTGTGTCAAAACTTTGTTAGGAATTATGTGATCCTTACTAGCTGGAAGTATGGGAGAAGGGGTATGAAGATATTTCTAGGAGTTGGAGACATACCCACTTTAGCTCAGTTCTGGGCATCTTTGAAATACCTATACAAACTTGTTCCTACATAGTAACTTGCCACTTTGAATGAGAATGTGCTTGCTTACAGCAACGTGCTATATGTTCTGAATGCCCGAATTGGGAATCTGTGTCAAAATTTTGTTAGGAATTATGTGATCCTTACTAGCTGGAAGTAAGGGAGTTGGGGCATGAAGTTATTTCTAGGAGTTGGAGACATACCCACTTTAGCTCAGTTCTGCGCATCTTTGAAATACTTATAGAAACTTCATCCTACATAGTAACTTGCTACTTGGAATGAGAAAGTGCTTGCTTAAAGCAACGTGCTATATGTTCTGAATTCCCGAATTGGGAATCTGTGTCAAAACTTTGTTAGGAATTATGTGATCCTTACTAGCTGGAAGTAAGGGAGATGGGGCATGAAGTTATTTCTAGGAGTTGGAGACATACCAAGTTTAGCTCAGTTCTGGGCATCTTTGAAATACCTATACAAACTTGTTCCTACATAGTAACTTGCAACTTTGAATGAGAATGTGCTTGCTTACAGCAACGTGCTATATGTTCTGAATGCCCGAATTGGGAATCTGTGTCAAAACTTTGTTAGGAATTATGTGATCCTTACTAGCTGGAAGTAAGGGAGATGGGGCATGAAGTTATTTCTAGGAGTTGGAGACATACCAAGTTTAGCTCAGTTCTGGGCATCTTTGAAATACCTATAGAAATTTCTTCCTACATATGAACTTGCTACTTGGAATGAGAATGTGCTTGCTTAAAGCAAGGTGCTACATGTTCTGAATGCCCGAAGTGGGAATCTGTGTCAAAACTTTGTTAGGAATTATGTGATCCTTACTAGCTGGAAGTATGGGAGATGGGGTATGAAGATATTTCTAGGAGTTGGAGACATACCCACTTTAGCTCAGTTCTGGGCATCTTTGAAATACCTATACAAACTTGTTTCTACATAGTAACTTGCCACTTTGAATGAGAATCTGCTTGCTTACAGCAAAGTGCTATATGTTCTGAATGCCCGAATTGGGAATCTGTGTCAAAACTTTGTTAGGAATTATGTGATCCTTACTAGCTGGAAGTAAGGGAGTTGGGGCATGAAGTTATTTCTAGGAGTTGGAGACATACCCACTTTAGCTCAGTTCTGGGCATCTTTGAAATACCTATAGAAACTTCATCCTACATAGTAACTTGCTACTTGGAATGAGAAAGTGCTTGCTTAAAGCCACGTGCTACATATACTGAATGCCCGAATTGGGAATCTGTGTCAAATCTTTTTTAGGAATTATGTGATCCTTACTAGCTGGAAGTAAGGGAGATGGGGCATGAAGTTATTTCTAGGAATTAGAGACATACCAAGTTTAGCTCAGTTCTGGACATCTTTGAAATACCTATACAAACTAGTTCCTACATAGTAACTGGCAACTTTGAATGAGAATGTGCTTGCTTACAGCAACGTGCTATATGTTCTGAATGCCCGAATTGGGAATCTGTGTCAAAACTTTGTTAGGAATTATGTGATCCTTACTAGCTGGAAGTAAGGGAGATGGGGCATGAAGTTATTTTATGAGTTGGAGACATACCAAGTTTAGCTCCGTTCTAGACATATTTGAAATACCTATACAAACTTGTTCCTACATAGTAACTTGCAACTTTGAATGAGAATGTGCTTGCTTAGAGCAACGTGCTATATGTTCTGAATGCCCGAATTGGGAATCTGTGTCAAAACTTTTTTAGGCATTATGTGATCCTTACTAGCTGGAAGTGTGGGAGATGGGGCATGAAGTTATTTCTAGGAGTTGGAGACATACCCTCTTTAGCTCAGTTCTGGGCATCTTTGAAATACCTATAGAAACTTATACCTACATAGTAACTTGCTACTTGGAATGAGAAAGTGCTTGCTTAAAGCAATGTGCTACATATTCTGAATGCCCGAATTGGGAATCTGTGTCAAAACTTTGTTAGGAATTATGTGATCCTTACTAGCTGGAAGTATGGGAGATGGGACATGAAGATATTTCTAGGAATTGGAGACATACCCACTTTAGCTCAGTTCTGGGCATCTTTGAAATACCTATACAAACTTGTTCCTACATAGTAACTTGCCACTTTGAATGAGAATGTGCTTGCTTACAGCAACGTGCTATAAGTTCTGAATGCCCGAATTGGGAATCTGTGTCAAAACTTTTTTAGGAATTATGTGATCCTTACTAGCTGGAAGTATGGGAGATGGGGCATGAAGTTATTTCTAGGAGTTGGAGACATACCCACTTTAGCTCAGTTCTGGGCATCTTTGAAATACCTATAGAAACTTATACCTACATAGTAACTTGCTACTTGGAATGAGAAAGTGCTTGCTTAAAGCAACGTGCTACATATTCTGAATACCCGAATTGGGAATCTGTGTCAAAACTTTGTTAGGAATTATGTGATCATTACTAGCTGGAAGTATGGGAGATGGGACATGAAGTTATTTCTAGGAGTTGGAGACATACCAATTTAGCTCAGTTCTGGGCATCTTTGAAATACCTATACAAACTTGTTCCTACATAGTAACTGGCAACTTTTAATGAGAATGTGCTTGCTTACAGCAACGTGCTACATGTTCTGAATGCCCGAATTGGGAATCTGTGTCAAAACTTTGTTAGGAATTGTGTGATCCTTACTAGATGGAAGTAAGCGAGATGGGGCATGAAGTTATTTCTAGGAGTTGGAGACATACCCACTTTAGCTCAGTTCTGGGCATCGTTGAAATACCTATAAAAACTTCTTCCTACATAGTAACTTGCTACTTGGAATGAGAAAGTGCCTGCTTAAAGCAACGGGCTACATGTTCTGAATGATCGAATTGGGAATCTGTGTCAAAATTTTGTTAGGAATATGTGATCCTTACTAGCTGGAAGTAAGGGAGATGGGGCATGAGGTTATTTCTAGGAGTTGGAGACATACAACGTTTAGCTCAGTTCTGGGCATCTTTGAAATACCTATACAAACTTGTTCCTACATAGTAACTTGCAACTTTGAATGAGAATGTGCTTGCTTACAGCAACGTGCTATATGTTCTGAATGCGCGAATTGTTAATCTGTGTCAAAACTTTGTTAGGAATTATGTGATCCTTACAAGCTGGAAGTAAGGGACATGGGGCATGAAGTTATTTGTAGGCGTTGGAGACATACAACGTTTAGTTCAGTCCTGGTATCTTTGAAATACCTATACAAACTTGTTCCTACATAGTAACTTGCAACTTTGAATGAGAATGTGCTTGCTTACAGCAACGTGATACATGTTCTACATGCCCGAATTGGGAATCAGTGTCAAAAATTTTGTTAGGAATTATGTGATACTTACTAGCTGGAAGTAAGGGAGATGGGGCATGAAGTTATTTCTAGGAGTTGGACACATACCAAGTTTAGCTCAGTTCTGGGCATCTTTGAAATACCTATAAAAACTTGTTCCTACATAGTAACTTGCAACTTTGAATGAGAATGTGCTTGCTTAAAGCAAGCGTGCTACATGTTCTGAATGCCCGAATTGGGAATCTGTGTCAAAACTTTGTTAGGAATTATGTGATCCTTACTAGCTGGAAGTATGGGAGATGGGGTATGAAGATATTTCTAGGAGTTGGAGACATACTCACTTTAGCTCAGTTCTTGGCATCTTTGAAATACCTATACAAACTTGTACCTACATAGTAACTTGCCACTTTGAATGAGAATGTGCTTGCTTACAGCAACGTGCTATATGTTCTGAATGCCCGAATTGGGAATCTGTGTCAAAACTTTGTTAGGAATTATGTGATCCTTACTAGCTGGAAGTAAGGGAGATGGGGCATGAAGTTATTTCTAGGAGTTGGAGACATACGGACTTAGCTCAGTTCTGGGCATCTTTGAAATACCTATAGAAACTTCTTCCTACATAGTAACTTGCTACTTGGAATGAGAAAGTGCTTGCTTACAGCAACGTGCTACATGTTCTGAATGCCCGAATTGGGAATCTGTGTCAAAACTTTGTTAGGAAATATGTGATCCTTACTAGCTGGAAGTAAGGGAGATGGGGCATGAAGTTATTTCTAGGAGTTGGAGACATACCCACTTTAGCTCAGTTCTGGTCATCTTTGAAATACGTATAGAAACTTCTTCCTAAATAGTAACTTGCTACTTGGAGTGAGAAAGTGCTTGCTTAAAGCAACGTGCTACATTTTCTGAATGCCCGAATTGGGAATCTGTGTCAAAACTTTGTTAGGAATTATGTGATCCTTACTAGCTGGAAGTATGGGAGATGGGGTATGAAGATATTTCTAGGAGTTGGAGACATACTCACTTTAGCTCAGTTCTTGGCATCTTTGAAATACCTATACAAACTTGTACCTACATAGTAACTTGCCACTTTGAATGAGAATGTCCTTGCTTACAGCAACGTGCTATATGTTCTGAATGCCCGAATTGGGAATCTGTGTCAAAACTTTGTTAGGAATTATGTGATCCTTACTAGCTGGAAGTAAGGGAGATGGGGCATGAAGTTATTTCTAGGAGTTGGAGACATACGGACTTTAGCACAGTTCTGGGCATCTTTGAAATACCTATAGAAACTTCTTCCTACATAGTAACTTGCTACTTGGAATGAGAAAGTGCTTGCTTACAGCAACGTGCTACATGTTCTGAATGCCCGAATTGGGAATCTGTGTCAAAACTTTGTTAGGAATTATGTGATCCTTACTAGCTGGAAGTAAGGGAGATGGGGCATGAAGATATTTCTAGGAGTTGGAGACATACCAAGTTTAGCTCAGTTCTGTGCATCTTTGAAATACCTATACAAACTTGTTCCTACATAGTAACTTGCAACTTTGAATGAGAATGTGCTTGCTTACAGCAACGTGCTATATGTTCTGAATGCACGAATTGGGAATCTGTGTCAAAACTTTGTTAGAAATTATGTGATCCTTACTAGATGGAAGTAAGGGAGATGGGGCATGAAGTTATTTCTAGGAGTTGGAGACATACAACGTTTAGCTCAGGTTCTGGGCATCTTTGAAATACCTAAACAAACTTGTTCCTACATAGTAACTGGCAACTTTGTATGAGAATGTGCTTTGTTACAGCAACGTGGTATATGATCTGAATGCCCGAATTGGGAATCTGTGTCAAAAATTTGTTAGGAATTATGTGATCCTTACTAGATGGAAGTAAGGGAGATGGGGCATGAAGTTATTTCTAGGAGTTGGAGACATACCCACTTTAGCTCAGTTCTGGGCATCGTTGAAATACCTATAGAAACTTCTTCCTACACAGTAACTTGCTACTTGGAATGAGAAAGTGCTTGCTTAAAGCAACGTGCTACATGTTCTGAATGCCCGAATTGGGAATCTGTGTCAAAACTTTGTTAGGAATTATGTGATCCTTACTAGCTGGAAGTAAGGGAGATGGGGCATGAAGTTATTTCTAGGAGTTGGAGACATACCAAGTTTAGCTCAGTTCTGGGCATCTTTGAAATACCTATACAAACTTGTTCCTACATAGTAACTTGCAACTTTGAATGAGAATGTGCTTGCTTAAAGCAACGTGCTACATGTTCTGAATGCCCGAATTGGGAATCTGTGTCAAAATTTTGTTAGGAATAATGTGATCCTTACTAGCTGGAAGTATGTGAGATGGGGTATGAAGATATTTCTAGGAGTTGGAGACATACTCACTTAAGCTCAGTTCTGGGCATCTTTGAAATACCTATAGTAACTTCTTCCTACATAGTAACTTGCTACTTGGAATGAGAAAGTGCTTGCTTAAAGCAACGTGCTACATGTTCTGAATGCCCGAATTGGGAATCTGTGTCAAAACTTTTTTAGGAATTATGTGATCCTTACTAGCTGGAAATAAGGGAGATGGGGCATGAAGTTATTTCTAGGAGTTGGAGACATACCCACTTTAGCTCAGTTCTGGACATCTTTGAAATAAGTATAGAAACTTCTTCCTACATAGTAACTTGCTACTTGGAGTGAGAAAGTGCTTGCTTAAAGCAACGAGCTACATGTTCTGAATGCCCGAATTGGGAATCTGTGTCAAAACTTTGTTAGGAATTATGTGATCCTTACTAGCTGGAAGTAAGGGAGATGGGGCATGAAGTTATTTCTAGGAGTTGGAGACATACCAATTTAGCTCAGTTCTGGGCATCTTTGAAATACCTATACAAACATGTTCCTACCTAGTAACTGGCAACTTTTAATGAGAATGTACTTGCTTACAGCAACGTGCTACATGTTCTGAATGCCCGAATTGGGAATCTGTGTCAAAACTTTGTTAGGAATTATGTGATCCTTAATAGATGGAAGTAAGGGAGATGGGGCATGAAGTTATTTCTAGGAGTTGGAGACCTACAACGTTTAGCTCAGGTTCTGGGCATCTTTGAAATACCTAAACAAACTTGTTCCTACATAGTAACTTGCAACTTTGAATGAGAATGTGCTTGCTTAGAGCAACGTGCTATATGTTCTGAATGCCCGAATTGGGAATCTGTGTCAAAACTTTGTCAGGCATTATGTGATCCTTACTAGCTGGAAGTATGGGAGATGGGGCATGAAGTTATTTCTAGGAGTTGGAGACATACCCACTTTAGCTCAGTTCTGGGCATCTTTGAAATACCTATAGAAACTTCTACCTACATAGTAACTTGCTACTTGGAATGAGAAAGTGCTTGCTTAAAGCAACGTGCTACATGTTCTGAATACCCGAATTGGGAATCTGTGTCAAAACTTTGTTAGGAATTATGTGATCCTTACTAGCTGGAAGTATGGGAGCTGGGACATGAAGATATTTCTAGGAGTTGGAGACATACCCACTTTAGCTCAGTTCTGGGCATCTTTGAAATACCTATACAAACTTGTTCCTACATAGTAACTTGCCACTTTGAATGAGAATGTGCTTGCTTACAGCAACGTGCTATATGTTCTGAATGCCCGAATTGGGAATCTGTGTCAAAACTTTTTTAGGAATTATGTGATCCTTACTAGATGGAAGTAAGGGAGATGGGGCATGAAGTTATTTCTAGGAGTTGGAGACATACCCACTTTAGCTCAGTTCTGGTCATCTTTGAAATACGTATAGAAACTTCTTCCTAAATAGTAACTTGCTACTTGGAGTGAGAAAGTGCTTGCTTAAAGCAACGTGCTACATTTTCTGAATGCCCGAATAGGGAATCTGTGTCAAAACTTTGTTAGGAATTATGTGATCCTTACTAGCTGGAAGTAAGGGAGATGGGGCATGAAGTTATTTCTAGGAGTTGGAGACATACTAATTTAGCTCAGTTCTGGGCATCTTTGAAAAACCTATACAAACTTGTTCCTACATAGTAACTGGCAACTTTGAATGAGAATGTGCTTGCTTACAGCAACGTGCTATATGTTCTGAATGCCCGAATTGGGAATCTGTGTCAAAACTTTGTTAGGAATTATGTGATCCTTACTAGCTGGAAGTAAGGGAGATGGGGCATGATGATATTTCTAGGAGTTGGAGACATACAACGTTTAGCTCAGTTCTGGGCATCTTTGAAATACCTATACAAATTTGTTCCTACATAGTAACTTGCAACTTTGAACGAGAATGTGCTTGCTTACAGCAACGTGCTATATGTTCTGAATGCCCGAATTGGGAATCTGTGTCAAAACTTTGTTAGGAATTATGTGATCCTTACTAGCTGGAAGGAAGGGAGATTGGGCATGAAGTTATTTCTTGGAGTTGGAGACATACATCGTTTAGCTCAGTTCTGGGCATCTTTGAAATACCTATACAAACTTGTTCCTACATAGTAACTTGCAACTTTGAATGAGAATGTGCTTGCTTACAGCAACGTGCTATATGTTCTGAATGCCCGAATTGGGAATCTGTGTCAAAACTTTGTTAGGAATTATGTGATCCTTACTAGCTGGAAGAAAGTGAGTTGGGGCATGAAGTTTTTTCTAGGAGTTGGAGACATACCCACTTTAGCTCAGTTCTGGGCATCGTTGAAATACCTATAGAAACTTCTTCCTACATAGTAACTTGCTACTTGGAATGAGAAAGTGCTTGCTTAAAGCAACGTGCTACATGTTCTGAATGATCGAATTGGGAATCTGTGTCAAAACTTTGTTAGGAATTATGTGATCCTTACTATCTGGAAGTAAGGGAGATGGGGCATGAGGTTATTTCTAGGAGTTGGAGACATACCAAGTTTAGCTCAGTTCTGGGCATCTTTGAAATACCTATACAAACTTGTTCCTACATAGTAACTTTAAACATTGAATAAGAATGTGCTTGCTTACGGCAACGTGCTATATGTTCTGAATGCCCGAATTGGGATTCTGTGTCAAAACTTTGTTAGAAATTATGTGATCCTTACTAGATGGAAGTAAGGGAGATGGGGCATGAAGTTATTTGTATGCGTTGGAGACATACAACGTTTAGTTCAGTTCTGGGCATCTTTGAAATACCTATACAAACTTGTTCCTACATAGTAACTTGCAACTTTGAATGAGAATGTGCTTGCTTACAGCAACGTGATACATGTTCTACATGCCCGAATTCGAAATCAGTGTCAAAAATTTTGTTAGGAATTATGTGATCCTTACTAGCTGGAAGTAAGAGAGATGGGGCATGAAGTTATTTCTAGGAGTTGGACACATACCAAGTTTAGCTCAGTTCTGGGCATCTTTGAAATACCTATACAAACTTGTTCCTACATAGTAACTTGCAACTTTGAATGAGAATGTGCTTGCTTAAAGCAACGTGCTACATGTTATGAATGCCCGAATTGGGAATCTGTGTCAAAACTTTGTTAGGAATTATGTGATCCTTACTAGCTGGAAGTATGGGAGATGGGGTATGAAGATATTTCTAGGAGTTGGAGACATACTCACTTTAGCTCAGTTCTTGGCATCTTTGAAATACCTATACAAACTTGTACCTACATAGTAACTTGCCACTTTGAATGAGAATGTCCTTGCTTACAGCAACGTGCTATATGTTCTGAATGCCCGAATTGGGAATCTGTGTCAAAACTTTGTTAGGAATTATGTGATCCTTACTAGCTGGAAGTAAGGGAGATGGGGCATGAAGTTATTTCTAGGAGTTGGAGACATACGGACTTTAGCTCAGTTCTGGGCATCTTTGAAATACCTATAGAAACTTCTTCCTACATAGTAACTTGCTACTTGGAATGAGAAAGTGCTTGCTTACAGCAACGTGCTACATGTTCTGAATGCCCGAATTGGGAATCTGTGTCAAAACTTTGTTAGGAATTATGTGATCCTTACTAGCTGGAAGTAAGGGAGATGGGGCATGAAGATATTTCTAGGAGTTGGAGACATACCAAGTTTAGCTCAGTTCTGTGCATCTTTGAAATACCTATACAAACTTGTTCCTACATAGTAACTTGCAACTTTGAATGAGAATGTGCTTGCTTACAGCAACGTGCTATATGTTCTGAATGCACGAATTGGGAATCTGTGTCAAAACTTTGTTAGAAATTATGTGATCCTTACTAGATGGAAGTAAGGGAGATGGGGCATGAAGTTATTTCTAGGAGTTGGAGACATACAACGTTTAGCTCAGGTTCTGGGCATCTTTGAAATACCTAAACAAACTTGTTCCTACATAGTAACTGGCAACTTTGTATGAGAATGTGCTTTGTTACAGCAACGTGGTATATGATCTGAATGCCCGAATTGGGAATCTGTGTCAAAAATTTGTTAGGAATTATGTGATCCTTACTAGATGGAAGTAAGGGAGATGGGGCATGAAGTTATTTCTAGGAGTTGGAGACATACCCACTTTAGCTCAGTTCTGGGCATCGTTGAAATACCTATAGAAACTTCTTCCTACACAGTAACTTGCTACTTGGAATGAGAAAGTGCTTGCTTAAAGCAACGTGCTACATGTTCTGAATGCCCGAATTGGGAATCTGTGTCAAAACTTTGTTAGGAATTATGTGATCCTTACTAGCTGGAAGTAAGGGAGATGGGGCATGAAGTTATTTCTAGGAGTTGGAGACATACCAAGTTTAGCTCAGTTCTGGGCATCTTTGAAATACCTACACAAACTTGTTCCTACATAGTAACTTGCAACTTTGAATGAGAATGTGCTTGCTTAAAGCAACGTGCTACATGTTCTGAATGCCCGAATTGGGAATCTGTGTCAAAATTTTGTTAGGAATAATGTGATCCTTACTAGCTGGAAGTATGTGAGATGGGGTATGAAGATATTTCTAGGAGTTGGAGACATACTCACTTAAGCTCAGTTCTGGGCATCTTTGAAATACCTATAGTAACTTCTTCCTACATAGTAACTTGCTACTTGGAATGAGAAAGTGCTTGCTTAAAGCAACGTGCTACATGTTCTGAATGCCCGAATTGGGAATCTGTGTCAAAACTTTTTTAGGAATTATGTGATCCTTACTAGCTGGAAATAAGGGAGATGGGGCATGAAGTTATTTCTAGGAGTTGGAGACATACCCACTTTAGCTCAATTCTGGACATCTTTGAAATACGTATAGAAACTTCTTCCTACATAGTAACTTGCTACTTGGAGTGAGAAAGTGCTTGCTTAAAGCAACGAGCTACATGTTCTGAATGCCCGAATTGGGAATCTGTGTCAAAACTTTGTTAGGAATTATGTGATCCTTACTAGCTGGAAGTAAGGGAGATGGGGCATGAAGTTATTTCTAGGAGTTGGAGACATACCAATTTAGCTCAATTCTGGGCATCTTTGAAATACCTATACAAACTTGTTCCTACATAGTAACTGGCAACTTTTAATGAGAATGTACTTGCTTACAGCAACGTGCTACATGTTCTGAATGCCCGAATTGGGAATCTGTGTCAAAACTTTGTTAGGAATTATGTGATCCTTAATAGATGGAAGTAAGGGAGATGGGGCATGAAGTTATTTCTAGGAGTTGGAGACATACCCACTTTAGCTCAGTTCTGGGCATCGTTGAAATACCTATAATAACTTCTTCCTACATAGTAACTTGCTACTTGGAATGAGAAAGTGCTTGCTTAAAGCAACGTGCTACATGTTCTGAATGATCGAATTGGGAATCTGTGTCAAATCTTTGTTAGGAATATGTGATCCTTACTAGCTGGAAGTAAGGGAGATGGGGCATGAGGTTATTTCTACGAGTTGGAGACATACAACGTTTAGCTCAGTTCTGGGCATCTTTGAAATACCTATACAAACTTGTTCCTACATAGTAACTTGCAACTTTGAATGAGAATGTGCTTGCTTACAGCAACGTGCTATATGTTCTGAATGCCCGAATTGGGAATCTGTGTCAAAACTTTGTTAGGAATTATGTGATCCTTACAAGCTGGAAGTAAGGGAGATGGGGCATGAAGTTATTTGTAGGCGTTGGAGACATACAACGTTTAGTTCAGTCCTGGCATCTTTGAAATACCTATACAAACTTGTTCCTACATAGTAACTTGCAACTTTGAATGAGAATGTGCTTGCTTACAGCAACGTGATACATGTTCTACATGCCCGAATTGGGAATCAGTGTCAAAAATTTTGTTAGGAATTATGTGATCCTTACTAGCTGGAAGTAAGAGAGATGGGGCATGAAGTTATTTCTAGGAGTTGGACACATACCAAGTTTAGCTCAGTTCTGGGCATCTTTGAAATACCTATACAAACTTGTTCCTACATAGTAACTTGCAACTTTGAATGAGAATGTGCTTGCTTAAAGCAAGCATGCTACATGTTCTGAATGCCCGAATTGGGAATCTGTGTCAAAACTTTGTTAGGAATTATGTGATCCTTACTAGCTGGAAGTATGGGAGATGGGGTATGAAGATATTTCTAGGAGTTGGAGAAATACTCACTTTAGCTCAGTTCTTGGCATCTGTGAAATACCTATACAAACTTGTACCTACATAGTAACTTGCCACTTTGAATGAGATTGTGCTTGCTTACAGCAACGTGCTATATGTTCTGAATGCCCGAATTGGGAATCTGTGTCAAAACTTTGTTAGGAATTATGTGATCCTTACTAGCTGGAAGTAAGTGAGATGGGGCATGAAGTTATTTCTAGGAGTTGGAGACATACGGACTTAGCTAAGTTCTGGGCATCTTTGAAATAACTATAGAAACTTCTTCCTACATAGTAACTTGCTACTTGGAATGAGAAAGTGCTTGCTTACAGCAACGTGCTACATGTTCTGAATACCCGAATTGGGAATCTGTGTCAAAACTTTGTTAGGAATTATGTGATCCTTACTAGCTGGAAGTAAGGGAGATGGGGCATGAAGTTATTTCTAGGAGTTGGAGACATACCAAGTTTAGCTCACTTCTGGGCATCTTTGAAATACCTATACAAACTTGTTCCTACATAGTAACTTGCAACTTTGAATGAGAATGTGCTTGCTTACAGCAACGTGCTATAAGTTCTGAACGCACGAATTGGGAATCTGTGTCAAAACTTTGTTAGAAATTATGTGATCCTTACTAGCTGGAAGTAAGGGAGATGGGGCATGAAGTTATTTCTAGGAGTTGGAGACCTACAACGTTTAGCTCAGGTTCTGGGCATCTTTGAAATACCTAAACAAACTTGTTCCTACATAGTAACTTGCAAATTTGAATGAGAATGTGCTTGCTTAGAACAACGTGCTATATGTTCTGAATGCCTGAATTGGGAATCTGTGTCAAAACTTTGTTAGGCATTATGTGATCCTTACTAGCTGGAAGTATGGGAGATGGGGCATGAAGTTATTTCTAGGAGTTGGAGACATACCCACTTTAGCTCAGTTCTGGGCATCTTTGAAATACCTATAGAAACTTCTACCTACATAGTAACTTGCTACTTGGAATGAGAAAGTGCTTGCTTAAAGCAACGTGATACATATTCTGAATACCCGAATTGTGAATCTGTGTCAAAACTTTGTTAGGAATTATGTGATCCTTACTAGCTGGAAGTATGGGAGATGGGACATGAAGATATTTCTAGGAGTTGGAGACATACCCACTTTAGCTCAGTTCTGGGCATCTTTGAAATACCTATACAAACTTGTTCCTACATAGTAACTTCCCACTTTGAATGAGAATGTGCTTGCTTACAGCAACGTGCTATATGTTCTGAATGCCGGAATTGGGAATCTGTGTCAAAACTTTTTTAGGAATTATGTGATCCTTACTAGATGGAAGTAAGGGAGATGGGGCATGAAGTTATTTGTATGCATTGGAGACATACAACGTTTAGTTCAGTTCTGGGCATCTTTGAAATACCTATACAAACTTATTCCTACATAGTAACTTGCAACTTTGAATGAGAATGTGCTTGCTTACAGCAACGTGATACATGTTCTACATGCCCGAATTGGAAATCAGTGTCAAAAATTTTGTTAGGAATTATGTGATCCTTACTACCTGGAAGTAAGAGAGATGGGGCATGAAGTTATTTCTAGGAGTTGACACATACCAAGTTTAGCTCAGTTCTGGGCATCTTTGAAATACCTATACAAACTTGTTCCTGCATAGTAACTTGCAACTTTGAATGAGAATGTGCTTGCTTAAAGCAACGTGCTGCATGTTATGAATGCCCGAATTGGGAATCTGTGTCAAAATTTTGTTAGGAATAATGTGATCCTTACTAGCTGGAAGTATGTGAGATGGGGTATGAAGATATTTCTAGGAGTTGGAGACATACTCACTTAAGCTCAGTTCTGGGCATCTTTGAAATACCTATAGTAACTTCTTCCTACATAGTAACTTGCTACTTGGAATGAGAAAGTGCTTGCTTAAAGCAACGTGCTACATGTTCTGAATGCCCGAATTGGGAATCTGTGTCAAAACTTTTTTAGGAATTATGTGATCCTTACTAGCTGGAAATAAGGGAGATGGGGCATGAAGTTATTTCTAGGAGTTGGAGACATACCCACTTTAGCTCAGTTCTGGACATCTTTGAAATACGTATAGAAACTTCTTCCTACATAGTAACTTGCTACTTGGAGTGAGAAAGTGCTTGCTTAAAGCAACGAGCTACATGTTCTGAATGCCCGAATTGGGAATCTGTGTCAAAACTTTGTTAGGAATTATGTGATCCTTACTAGCTGGAAGTAAGGGAGATGGGGCATGAAGTTATTTCTAGGAGTTGGAGACATACCAATTTAGCTCAATTCTGGGCATCTTTGAAATACCTATACAAACTTGTTCCTACATAGTAACTGGCAACTTTTAATGAGAATGTACTTGCTTACAGCAACGTGCTACATGTTCTGAATGCCCGAATTGGGAATCTGTGTCAAAACTTTGTTAGGAATTATGTGATCCTTAATAGATGGAAGTAAGGGAGATGGGGCATGAAGTTATTTCTAGGAGTTGGAGACATACCCACTTTAGCTCAGTTCTGGGCATCGTTGAAATACCTATAATAACTTCTTCCTACATAGTAACTTGCTACTTGGAATGAGAAAGTGCTTGCTTAAAGCAACGTGCTACATGTTCTGAATGATCGAATTGGGAATCTGTGTCAAATCTTTGTTAGGAATATGTGATCCTTACTAGCTGGAAGTAAGGGAGATGGGGCATGAGGTTATTTCTACGAGTTGGAGACATACAACGTTTAGCTCAGTTCTGGGCATCTTTGAAATACCTATACAAACTTGTTCCTACATAGTAACTTGCAACTTTGAATGAGAATGTGCTTGCTTACAGCAACGTGCTATATGTTCTGAATGCCCGAATTGGGAATCTGTGTCAAAACTTTGTTAGGAATTATGTGATCCTTACAAGCTGGAAGTAAGGGAGATGGGGCATGAAGTTATTTGTAGGCGTTGGAGACATACAACGTTTAGTTCAGTCCTGGCATCTTTGAAATACCTATACAAACTTGTTCCTACATAGTAACTTGCAACTTTGAATGAGAATGTGCTTGCTTACAGCAACGTGATACATGTTCTACATGCCCGAATTGGGAATCAGTGTCAAAAATTTTGTTAGGAATTATGTGATCCTTACTAGCTGGAAGTAAGAGAGATGGGGCATGAAGTTATTTCTAGGAGTTGGACACATACCAAGTTTAGCTCAGTTCTGGGCATCTTTGAAATACCTATACAAACTTGTTCCTACATAGTAACTTGCAACTTTGAATGAGAATGTGCTTGCTTAAAGCAAGCATGCTACATGTTCTGAATGCCCGAATTGGGAATCTGTGTCAAAACTTTGTTAGGAATTATGTGATCCTTACTAGCTGGAAGTATGGGAGATGGGGTATGAAGATATTTCTAGGAGTTGGAGAAATACTCACTTTAGCTCAGTTCTTGGCATCTGTGAAATACCTATACAAACTTGTACCTACATAGTAACTTGCCACTTTGAATGAGATTGTGCTTGCTTACAGCAACGTGCTATATGTTCTGAATGCCCGAATTGGGAATCTGTGTCAAAACTTTGTTAGGAATTATGTGATCCTTACTAGCTGGAAGTAAGTGAGATGGGGCATGAAGTTATTTCTAGGATTTGGAGACATACGGACTTAGCTAAGTTCTGGGCATCTTTGAAATAACTATAGAAACTTCTTCCTACATAGTAACTTGCTACTTGGAATGAGAAAGTGCTTGCTTACAGCAACGTGCTACATGTTCTGAATACCCGAATTGGGAATCTGTGTCAAAACTTTGTTAGGAATTATGTGATCCTTACTAGCTGGAAGTAAGGGAGATGGGGCATGAAGTTATTTCTAGGAGTTGGAGACATACCAAGTTTAGCTCACTTCTGGGCATCTTTGAAATACCTATACAAACTTGTTCCTACATAGTAACTTGCAACTTTGAATGAGAATGTGCTTGCTTACAGCAACGTGCTATAAGTTCTGAATGCACGAATTGGGAATCTGTGTCAAAACTTTGTTAGAAATTATGTGATCCTTACTAGCTGGAAGTAAGGGAGATGGGGCATGAAGTTATTTCTAGGAGTTGGAGACCTACAACGTTTAGCTCAGGTTCTGGGCATCTTTGAAATACCTAAACAAACTTGTTCCTACATAGTAACTTGCAAATTTGAATGAGAATGTGCTTGCTTAGAACAACGTGCTATATGTTCTGAATGCCTGAATTGGGAATCTGTGTCAAAACTTTGTTAGGCATTATGTGATCCTTACTAGCTGGAAGTATGGGAGATGGGGCATGAAGTTATTTCTAGGAGTTGGAGACATACCCACTTTAGCTCAGTTCTGGGCATCTTTGAAATACCTATAGAAACTTCTACCTACATAGTAACTTGCTACTTGGAATGAGAAAGTGCTTGCTTAAAGCAACGTGATACATATTCTGAATACCCGAATTGTGAATCTGTGTCAAAACTTTGTTAGGAATTATGTGATCCTTACTAGCTGGAAGTATGGGAGATGGGACATGAAGATATTTCTAGGAGTTGGAGACATACCCACTTTAGCTCAGTTCTGGGCATCTTTGAAATACCTATACAAACTTGTTCCTACATAGTAACTTCCCACTTTGAATGAGAATGTGCTTGCTTACAGCAACGTGCTATATGTTCTGAATGCCGGAATTGGGAATCTGTGTCAAAACTTTTTTAGGGATTATGTGATCCTTACTAGATGGAAGTAAGGGAGATGGGGCATGAAGTTATTTGTATGCATTGGAGACATACAACGTTTAGTTCAGTTCTGGGCATCTTTGAAATACCTATACAAACTTATTCCTACATAGTAACTTGCAACTTTGAATGAGAATGTGCTTGCTTACAGCAACGTGATACATGTTCTACATGCCCGAATTGGAAATCAGTGTCAAAAATTTTGTTAGGAATTATGTGATCCTTACTACCTGGAAGTAAGAGAGATGGGGCATGAAGTTATTTCTAGGAGTTGACACATACCAAGTTTAGCTCAGTTCTGGGCATCTTTGAAATACCTATACAAACTTGTTCCTGCATAGTAACTTGCAACTTTGAATGAGAATGTGCTTGCTTAAAGCAACGTGCTGCATGTTATGAATGCCCGAATTGGGAATCTGTGTCAAAACTTTGTTAAGAATTATGTGATCCTTACTAGCTGGAAGTATGGGAGATGGGGTATGAAGATATTTCTAGGAGTTGGAGACATACTCACTTTAGCTCAGTTCTTGGCATCTTTGAAATACCTATACACACTTGTACCTACATAGTAACTTGCCACTTTGAATGAGAATGTGCTTGCTTACAGCAACGTGCTATATGTTCTGAATGCCCGAATTAGGAATCTGTGTCAAATCTTTGTTAGGAATTATGTGATCCTTACTAGCTGGAAGTAAGGGAGATGGGGCATGAAGTTATTTCTAGGAGTTGGAGACATACCCACTTTAGCTCAGTTCTTTGCATCTTTGAAATACCTATACAAACTTGTTCCTACATAGTTACTTGCTACTTGGAATGAGAAAGTGCTTGCTTAAAGCAACATGCTATATGTTCTGAATGCCCGAATTGGGAATCTGTGTCAAAATTTTGTTAGGAATTATGTTTTACTTACTAGCTGGAAGTAAGGGAGATGGGGCATGAAGTTATTTCTAGGAGTTGGAGACATACGGACTTTAGCTCAGTTCTGGGCATCTTTGAAATACCTATAGAAACTTCTTCCTACATAGTAACTTGCAACTTTGAATGAGAATGTGCTTGCTTACAGCAACGTGCTATATGTTCTGAATGCACGAATTGGGAATCTGTGTCAAATCTTTGTTATAAATTATGTGATCCTTACTAGATGGAAGTAAGGGAGATGGGGCATGAAGTTATTTCTAGGAGTTGGAGACATACAACGTTTAGCTCAGGTTCTGGGCATCTTTGAAATACCTAAACAAACTTGTTCCTACATAGTAACTGGCAACTTTGTATGAGAATGTGCTTTGTGACAGCAACGTGGTATATGATCTGAATGCCCGAATTGGGAATCTGTGTCAAAAATTTGTTAGGAATTATGTGATCCTTACTGGATGGAAGTAAGTGAGATGGGGCATGAAGTTATTTCTAGGAGTTGGAGACATACCCACTTAAGCTCAGTTCTGGGCATCTTTGAAATACCTATACAAACTTGTTCCTACATGGTAACTTGCCACTTTGAATGAGAATGTGCTTGCTTACAGCAACGTGCTATATGTTCTGAATGCCCGAATTGGGAATCTGTGTCAAATCTTTGTTAGGAATTATGTGATCCTTACTAGCTGGAAGTAAGGGAGATGGGGCATGAAGTTATTTCTAGGAGTTGGACACATACCAAGTTTAGCTCAGTTCTGGGCATCTTTGAAATACACATACAAACTTGTTCCTACATAGTAACATGTGCTTTGATTGAGAATGTGCTTGCTTACAGCAACGTGCTATATGTTCTGAATGCCCGAATTGGGAATCTGTGTCAAAAATTTGTTAGAAATTATGTGATCCTTAGTAGATGGAAGTAAGGGAGATGGGGCATGAAGTTATTTGTAGGAGTTGGAGACATACAACGTTTAGCTCAGTTCTGGGCTTCTTTGAAATACCTATACAAACTTGTTCCTACATAGTAACTGGCAACTTTGAATGAGAATGTGCTTGCTTACAGCAACGTGCTACATGTTCTGAATGCCCGAATTGGGAATCTGTGTCAAAAATTTTGTTAGGAATTATGTGATCCTTACTAGCTGGACGTAAGGGAGTTGGGGCATGAAGTTATTTCTAGGAGTTGGACACATACCAAGTTTAGCTCAGTTCTGGGCATCCTTGAAATACCTAAACAAACTTGTTCCTACATTGTAACTTGCAACTTTGAATGAGAATGTGCTTGCTTACAGCAACGTGCTATATGTTCTGAATGCCCTAATTTGGAATCTGTGTCAAAACTTTTTTAGGAATTATGTGATCTTTACTAGCTGGAAGTAAGGGAGATGGGGCATGAAGTTATTTCTAGGAGTTGGAGACATACCAAGTTTAGCTCAGTTCTGGGCATCTTTGAAATACCTATACAAACTTGTTCCTACATAGTAACTTGCAACTTTGAATGAGAATGTGCTTGCTTACAGCAACGTGCTATATGATCTGAAAGACCGAATTGGGAATCTGTCAAAATTTTTTTAGGAATTATGTGATCCTTACAAGCTGGAAATAAGGGAGTTGGGGCCTGAAGTTATTTCTAGAGGTTGGAGACATTCCAAGTTTGGCTCAGTCCTGGGCATCTTTGAAATACATATACAAACTTGTTCCTACATAGTAACTTGCAACTTTGAACGAGAATGTGCTTGCTTACAGCAACGTGCTATATGTTCTGAATGTCAGAATTGGGAATCTGTGTCAAAGCTTTGTTAGGAATTATGTGATCCTTACTAGCTGGAAGTAAGGGAGATGGAGCATGAAGTTATTTCTAGGAGTTGGAGTCATACAACGTTTTGCTCAGTTCTGGGCATCTTTGAAATACCTATACAAACTTGTTCCTACATAGTAACTTGCCACTTTGAATGAAAATGTGCTTGCTTACAGCAACGTGCTATATGTTCTGAATGCCAGAATTGGGAATCTGTGTCAAAACTTTGTTAGGAATTATGTGATCCTTACTAGCTGGAATTAAGGGAGATGGGGTATGAAGATATTTCTAGGAGTTGGAGACATACCAAGTTTAGCTCAGTTCTGGGCATCTTTGAAATACCTATACAAACTTGTTCCTACATAGTAACTTGCCACTTTGAATGAGAATGTGCTTGCTTACAGCAACGTGCTATATGTTCTGAATGCCCGAATTGGGAATCTGTGTCAAAACTTTGTTAGGAATTATGTGATCCTTACTAGATGGAAGTAAGGGAGATGGGGAAGGAGTTATTTCTAGGAGTTGGAGACATACCCTCTTTAGCTCAGATCTGGGCATCTTTGAAATACCTATAGAAACTTCTTCCTACATAGTAACTTGCCACTTTGAATGAGAATGTGCTTGCTTACATCAACGTGCTATATGTTCTGAATGCCCGAATTGGGAATCTGTGTCAAAACTTTGTTAGCACTTATGTGATCCTTACAAGCTGGAGGTAAGGGAGTTGGGGCATGAAGTTATTTCTAGGAGTTGGAGACATACCAAGTTTAGCTCAGTTCTGGGCATCTTTGAAATACCTATACAAACTTGTCCCTCATAGTAACATGCAACGGTGATTGAGAATGTGCTTGCTTACAGCAACGTGCTATATGTTCTGAATGCCCGAAGAGGGAATCTGTGTCAAAACTTTGTTAGGAATTTTGTGATCCTTAATAGCTGGAAGTAAGGGAGATGGGGTGTGAAGATATTTCTCGGCGTTGGAGACATACAATGTTTAGCTCAGTTCTGGGTATCTTTGAAATACCTATACAAACTTGTTCCTACATAGTAACTTGCAACTTTGTATGGGAATGTGCTTGCTTACAGCAACGTGCTATATGTTCTGAATGCTCGAATTGGGAATCAGTGTCAAAACTTTGTTAGGCATTATGTGATCCTTACTAGCTGTAGGTAAGGGAGATGGGGCATGAAGTTATTTCTAGGCGTTGGAGACATACAACGTTTAGCTCAGTTCTGGGCATTTTGGAAATACCTATACAAACTTGTTCCTACATAGTAACTGGCAACTTTGAATGAGAATGTGCTTGCTTACAGCAACGTGCTATATGTTCTGAATGCCCGAATTGGGAATCTGTGTCAAAACTTTTTTAGGAATTATGTGATCCTTACTAGCTGGAAGTAAGGGAGATGGGGCATGGAGTTATTTCTAGGAGTTGGAGACATACCAAGTTTTGCTCAGTTCTGGGCATCTTTGAAATACCTGTACAAACTTGTTCCTACATAGTAACTTGCAACTTTGAATGAGAAGGTGCTTGCTTACAGCAACGTGCTATATGTTCTGAATGACCGAATTGGGAATCTGTGTCAAAAATTTGTTAGAAATTATGTGATCCTTACTAGATGGAAGTAAGGGAGATGGGGCATGAAGTTATTTGTAGGAGTTGGAGACATACAACGTTTAGCTCAGTTCTTGGCTTCTTTGAAATACCTATACAAACTTGTTCCTACATAGTAACTTGCAACTTTGAATGAGAATGTGCTTGCTTACAGCAACGTGCTACATGTTCTGAATGCCCGAATTGGGAATCTGTGTCAAAAATTTTGTTAGGAATTATGTGATCCTTACTAGCTGGAAGTAAGGGAGATGGGGCATGAAGTTATTTCTAGGAGTTTGAGACATACCAAGATTAGCTCACTTCTGGGCATCTTTGAAATACCTAAACAAACTTGTTCCTACATAGTAACTTGCAACTTTGAATGAGAATGTGCTTGCTTACAGCAACGTGCTATATGTTCTGAATGCCCGAATTGGGAATCTGTGTCAAATCTTTTTAGGAAATATGTGATCCTTACTAGCTGGAAGTAAGGGAGATGGGGCATGAATTTATTTCTAGGAGTTGGAGACATACCAAGTTTAGCTCAGTTCTGGGCATCTTTGAAATACCTATAGAAATTTCTTCCTACATATTAACTTGCTACTTGTAATGAGAATGTGCTTGCTTAAAGCAACGTGCTACATGTTCTGAACGCCCGAATTGGGAATCTGTGTCAAAACTTTGTTAGGAATTATGTGATCCTTACTAGCTGGAAGTATGGGAGATGGGGTATGAAGATATTTCTAGGATTTGGAGACATACCCACTTTAGCTCAGTTCTGGGCATCTTTGAAATACCTATACAAACTTGTTCCTACACAGTAAATTGCCACTTTGAATGAGAATGTGCTTGCTTACAGCGACGTGCTATATGTTATGAATGCACGAATTGGGAATCTGTGTCAAAACTTTGTTAGGAATTATGTGATCCTTAATAGATGGAAGTAAGGGAGATGGGGCATGAAGTTATTTCTAGTTGTTGGAGACATACACACTTAGCTCAGTTCTGGGCATCTTTGAAATACCTATAGAAACTTCTTGCTACATAGTAACTTGCTACTTGGAATGAGAAAGTGCTTGCTTAAATCAACGTGCTACATGTTCTGAATGCCCGAATTGGGAATCTGTGTCAAAACTTTGTTAGGAATTATGTGATCCTTACTAGCTGGAAGTAAGGGAGATGGGGCATGAAGTTATTTCTAGGAGTTGGACACATACCAAGTTTAGCTCAGATCTGGACATCTTTGAAATACCTATACTAACTTGTTCCTACATAGTAACTTGCAACTTTGAATGAGAATGTGCTTGCTTACAGCAACGTGCTATATGTTCTGAATGCCCGAATTGGGAATCTGTGTCAAAACTTTGTTAGGAATTATGTGATCCTTACTAGATGGAAGTAAGGGAGATGGGGAAGGAGTTATTTCTAGGAGTTGGAGACATACCCTCTTTAGCTCAGATCTGGGCATCTTTGAAATACCTATAGAAACTTCTTCCTACATAGTAACTTGCCACTTTGAATGAGAATGTGCTTGCTTACATCAACGTGCTATATGTTCTGAATGCCCGAATTGGGAATCTGTGTCAAAACTTTGTTAGCACTTATGTGATCCTTACAAGCTGGAGGTAAGGGAGTTGGGGCATGAAGTTATTTCTAGGAGTTGGAGACATGCCAAGTTTAGCTCAGTTCTGGGCATCTTTGAAATACCTATACAAACTTGTCCCTCATAGTAACATGCAACGGTGATTGAGAATGTGCTTGCTTACAGCAACGTGCTATATGTTCTGAATGCCCGAAGAGGGAATCTGTGTCAAAACTTTGTTAGGAATTTTGTGATCCTTAATAGCTGGAAGTAAGGGAGATGGGGTGTGAAGATATTTCTCGGCGTTGGAGACATACAATGTTTAGCTCAGTTCTGGGCATCTTTGAAATACCTATACAAACTTGTTCCTACATAGTAACTTGCAACTTTGTATGGGAATGTGCTTGCTTACAGCAACGTGCTATATGTTCTGAATGCTCGAATTGGGAATCAGTGTCAAAACTTTGTTAGGCATTATGTGATCCTTACTAGCTGTAGGTAAGGGAGATGGGGCATGAAGTTATTTCTAGGCGTTGGAGACATACAACGTTTAGCTCAGTTCTGGGCATTTTGGAAATACCTATACAAACTTGTTCCTACATAGTAACTGGCAACTTTGAATGAGAATGTGCTTGCTTACAGCAACGTGCTATATGTTCTGAATGCCCGAATTGGTAATCTGTGTCAAAACTTTGTTAGGAATTATGTGATCCTTACTAGCTGGAAGTATGGGAGATGGGGCATGAAGTTATTTCCAGGAGTTGGAGACATACAACGTTTAGCTCAGTTCTGGGCATCTTTGAAATACCTATACAAACTTGTTCCTACATAGTAACTTGCCACTTTGAATGAGAATGTGCTTGCTTACAGCAACGTGCTATATGTTCTGAATGCCCGAATTGGGAATCTGTGTCAAAACTTTGTTAGGAATTATGTGATCCTTACTAGCTGGAAGTATGGGAGATGGGGTATGAAGATATTTCTAGGAGTTGGAGACATACCCACTTTAGCTCAGTTCTGGGCATCTTTGAAATACCTATACAAACTTGTACCTACATAGTAACTTGCCACTTTGTATGAGAATGTGCTTGCTTACAGCAACGTGGTATATGTTCTGAAAGCCCGAATTGGGAATCTGTGTCAAAACTTTGTTAGGAATTATGTGATCCTTACTAGCTGGAAGTAAGGGAGTTGGGGCATGAAGTTATTTCTAGGAGTTGGAGACATACACACTTTCGCTCAGTTCTGGGTATCCTTGAAATACCTATAGAAACTTCTTCCTACATAGTAACTTGCTCCTTGGAATGAGAAAGTGCTTGCTTAAAGCAACGTGCTACATGTTCTCAATGCACGAATTGGGAATCTGTGTCAAAACTTTGTTAGGAATTATGTGATCCATAATAGCTGCAAATAAGGGAGATGGGACATGAAGTTATTTCCAGGAGTTGGAGACATACCAAGTTTAGCTCAGTTCTGGGCATCTTTGAAATACCTATACAAACTTGTTCCGACATAGTAACTTGCAACTTTGAATGAGAATGTGCTTGCTTACAGCAACGTGCTATATGTTCTGAATGCCCGAATTGGGAATCTGTGTCAAAACTTTGTTAGAAATTATGTGATCCTTACTAGCTGGAAGTAAGGGAGATGGGGCACGAAATTATTTCTAGGAGTTGGAGACATACCAAGTTTAGCTCAGTTCTGGGCATCTTTGAAATACCTATACAAACTTGTTCTTACATAGTAACTTGCAACTTTGAATGAGAATGTGCTTGCTTAGAGCAACGTGCTATATGCTCTGAATGCCCGAATTGGGAATCTGTGTCAAAACTTTGTTAGGAATTATGTAATCCTTACTAGCTGGAAGTAAGGGAAATGGGGCATGAAGTTATTTCTATGAGTTGGAGACATACAAAGTTTAGCTCAGTTCTGGGCATCTGTGAAATACATATACAAACTTGTTCCTACATATTAACTGGCAACTTTGTATGAGAATGTGCTTTGTTACAGCAACGTGCTATATGTTCTGAATGCCCGAATTGGGAATCTGTGTCAAAACTTTGTTAGGAATTATGTGATCCTTACTAGCTGGAAGTAAGGGAGATGGGGCATGAAGTTATTTCTAGGAGTTGGAGACATACCAAGTTTAGCTCAGTTCTGGGCATCTTTGAAATTCCTATACAAACTTGTTCCTACATAGTAACTTGTCACTTTGAATGAGAATGTGCTTGCTTACAGCAACGTGCTATATGTTCTGAATGCCCGAATTGGTAATCTGTGTCAAAACTTTGTTAGGAATTATGTGATCCTTACTAGCTGGAAGTATGGGAGATGGGGCATGAAGTTATTTCCAGGAGTTGGAGACATACAACGTTTAGCTCAGTTCTGGGCATCTTTGAAATACCTATACAAACTTGTTCCTACATAGTAACTTGCCACTTTGAATGAGAATGTGCTTGCTTACAGCAACGTGCTATATGTTCTGAATGCCCGAATTGGGAATCTGTGTCAAAACTTTGTTAGGAATTATGTGATCCTTACTAGCTGGAAGTATGGGAGATGGGGTATGAAGATATTTCTAGGAGTTGGAGACATACCCACTTTAGCTCAGTTCTGGGCATCTTTGAAATACCTATACAAACTTGTACCTACATAGTAACTTGCCACTTTGTATGAGAATGTGCTTGCTTACAGCAACGTGCTATATGTTCTGAAAGCCCGAATTGGGAATCTGTGTCAAAACTTTGTTAGGAATTATGTGATCCTTACTAGATGGAAGTAAGGGAGATGGGGCATGAAGTTATTTCTATGAGTTGGAGACATACGCACTTTCGCTCAGTTCTGGGTATCCTTGAAATACCTATAGAAACTTCTTCCTACATAGTAACTTGCTCCTTGGAATGAGAAAGTGCTTGCTTAAAGCAACGTGCTACATGTTCTGAATGCACGAATTGGGAATCTGTGTCAAAACTTTGTTAGGAATTATGTGATCCATAATAGCTGCAAATAAGGGAGATGGGACATGAAGTTATTTCCAGGAGTTGGAGACATACCAAGTTTAGCTCAGTTCTGGGCATCTTTGAAATACCTATACAAACTTGTTCCGACATAGTAACTTGCAACTTTGAATGAGAATGTGCTTGCTTAGAGCAACGTGCTATATGTTCTGAATGCCCGAATTGGGAATCTGTGTCAAACCTTTGTTAGAAATTATGTGATCCTTACTAGCTGGAAGTAAGGGAGGTGGGGCACGAAATTATTTCTAGGAGTTGGAGACATACCAAGTTTAGCTCAGTTCTGGGCATCTTTGAAATACGTATACAAACTTGTTACTACATAGTAACTTGCAACTTTGAATGAGAATGTGCTTGCTTAGAGCAACTTGCTATATGCTCTGAATGCCCGAATTGGGAATCTGTGTCAAAACTTTGTTAGGAATTATGTAATCCTTACTAGCTGGAAGTAAGGGAAATGGTGCATGAAGTTATTTCTAGGAGTTGGAGACATACAACGTTTAGCTCAGTTCTGGGCATCTGTGAAATACCTATACAAACTTGTTCCTACATATTAACTGGCAACTTTGTATGAGAATGTGCTTTGTTACAGCAACGTGCTATATGTTCTGAATGCCCGAATTGGGAATCTGTGTCAAAACTTTGTTAGGAATTATGTGATCCTTACTAGCTGGAAGTAAGGGAGATGGGGCATGAAGTTATTTCTAGGAGTTGGAGACATACCAAGTTTAGCTCAGTTCTGGGCATCTTTGAAATTCCTATACAAACTTGTTCCTACATAGTAACTTGTCACTTTGAATGAGAATGTGCTTGCTTACAGCAACGTGCTATATGTTGTGAATGCACGAATTGGGAATCTGTGTCAAAACTTTGTGAGAAATTATGTCATCCTTACTAGATGGAAGTAAGGGAGATGGAGCATAAATTTGTTTCTAGGAGTTGGAGACATACCCACTTTAGCTCAGTTCTGGGCATCGTTGAAATACTTATAGAAACTTCTTCCTACATAGTAACTTGCTACTTGGAATGAGAAAGTGCTTGCTTAAAGCAACGTGCTACATGTTCTGAATGCCCGAAGTGGGAATCTCTGTCAAAACTTTGTTAGGAGTTATGTGATCCTTAATAGGTGGAAGTAAGGGAGATGGGGCATGAGGTTATTTCTAGGAGTTGGAGAAATACAAAGTTTAGCTCAGTTCTGGGCATCTTTGAAATACCTATACAAACTTGTTCCTACATAGTAACTTGCAACATTGAATGAGAATGTGCTTGCTTACAGCAACGTGCTATATGTTCTGAAAGCCCGAATTGGGAATCTGTGTCAAAACTTTGTTAGGAATTATGTGATCCTTACTAGCTGGAAGTAAGGGAGATGGGGCATGAAGTTATTTCCAGGAGTTGGAGACATACAACGTTTAGCTCAGTTCTGGGCATCTTTGAAATACCTATAGAAATTTCTTCCTACATATTCACTTGCTACTTGGAATGAGAATGTGCTTGCTTAAAGCAACGTGCTACATGTTCTGAATGCCCGAATTGGGAATCTGTGTCAAAACATTGTTAGGAATTATGTGATCCTTACTAGCTGGAAGTATGGGAGATGGGGTATGAAGATATTTCTAGGAGTTGGAGACATACCCACTTTAGCTCAGTTCTGGGCATCTTTGAAATACCTAAACAAACTTGTTCCTACATAGTAACTGGCAACTTTGTATGAGAATGTGCTTTGTTACAGCAACGTGCTATATGTTCTGAATGCCCGAATTGGGAATCTGTGTCAAAACTTTGTTAGGAATTATGTGATCCTTACTAGCTGGAAGTAAGGGAGATGGGGCATGATGTTATTTCTATGAGTTGGAGACATACCAAGTTTAGCTCAGTTCTGGGCATCTTTGAAATACCTATACAATCTTGTTCCTACATAGTAACTTGCCACTTTGAATGAGAATGTGCTTGCTTCCAGCAACGTGCTATATGATCTGAATGATCGAGTTGGGAATCTGTGTCAAAACTTTGTTAGGAATTATGTGATCCTTACTAGATGGAAGTAAGGGAGATGGGGCATGAAGTTATTTCTAGGAGTTAGAGACATACCCACTTTAGCTCAGTTCTGGGCATCGTTGAAATACCTATAGAAACTTCTTCCTACACTGTAACTTGCTACTTGGAATGAGAAAGTGCTTGCTTAAAGCAACGTGCTAGATGATCTGAATGTCCGAATTGGGAATCTGTGTCAAAACATTTTTAGGAAATATGTGATCCTTACTAGCTGGAAGTAAGGGAGATGGGGCATGAAGTTATTTCTAGGAGTTGGAGACATACAACGTTTAGCTCAGTTCTGGGCATCTTTGAAATACCTATACAAACTTGTTCCTACATAGTAACTGGCAGCTTTGAATGAGAATGTGCTTGCTTACAGCAACGTGCTATATGTTCTGAATGCCCGAATTGGGAATCTGTGTCAAAACTTTTTTAGGAATTATGTGATCCTTACTAGCTGGAAGTAAGGGAGAGGGGGCATGAAGTTATTTCTAGGAGTTGGAGACATGCCAAGTTTAGCTCCGTTCTAGCCATATTTGAAATACCTATACAAACTTGTTCCTACATAGTAACTTGCAACTTTGAATGAGAATGTGCTTGCTTACAACAACGTGCTATATGTTCTGAATGCCCGAATTGGGAATCTGTGTCAAATCTTTGTTTGGAATTATGTGATCCTTACTAGCTGGAAGTAAGGGAGATGGGGCATGAAGTTATTTCTAGGAGTTGGAGACATACGCACTTTAGCTCAGTTCTGGGCATCTTTGAAATACCTATAGAAACTTCTTCCTACATAGTAACTTGCTACTTGGAATAAGAAAGTTCTTGCTTACAGCAACGTGCTACATGTTCTGAATGCCCGAATTGGGTATCTGTGTCAAAACTTTGTTAGGAATTATGTGATCCTTACTAGCTGGAAGTAAGGGAGATGGGGCACGAAATTATTTCTATGAGTTGGAGACATACCAAGTTTAGCTCAGTTCTGGGCATCTTTGAAATACCTATACAAACTTGTTCTTACATAGTAACTTGCAACTTTGAATGAGAATGTGCTTGCTTAGAGCAACGTGCTATATGCTCTGAATGCCCGAATTGGGAATCTGTGTCAAAACTTTGTTAGGAATTATGTAATCCTTACTAGCTGGAAGTAAGGGAAATGGGGCATGAAGTTATTTCTATGAGTTGGAGACATACAAAGTTTAGCTCAGTTCTGGGCATCTGTGAAATACCTATACAAACTTGTTCCTACATATTAACTGGCAACTTTGTATGAGAATGTGCTTTGTTACAGCAACGTGCTATATGTTCTGAATGCCCGAATTGGGAATCTGTGTCAAAACTTTGTTAGGAATTATGTGATCCTTACTAGCTGGAAGTAAGGGAGATGGGGCATGAAGTTATTTCTAGGAGTTGGAGACATACCAAGTTTAGCTCAGTTCTGGGCATCTTTGAAATTCCTATACAAACTTGTTCCTACATAGTAACTTGTCACTTTGAATGAGAATGTGCTTGCTTACAGCAACGTGCTATATGTTCTGAATGCCCGAATTGGTAATCTGTGTCAAAACTTTGTTAGGAATTATGTGATCCTTACTAGCTGGAAGTATGGGAGATGGGGCATGAAGTTATTTCCAGGAGTTGGAGACATGCAACGTTTAGCTCAGTTCTGGGCATCTTTGAAATACCTATACAAACTTGTTCCTACATAGTAACTTGCCACTTTGAATGAGAATGTGCTTGCTTACAGCAACGTGCTATATGTTCTGAATGCCCGAATTGGGAATCTGTGTCAAAACTTTGTTAGGAATTATGTGATCCTTACTAGCTGGAAGTATGGGAGATGGGGTATGAAGATATTTCTAGGAGTTGGAGACATACCCACTTTAGCTCAGTTCTGGGCATCTTTGAAATACCTATACAAACTTGTACCTACATAGTAACTTGCCACTTTGTATGAGAATGTGCTTGCTTACAGCAACGTGCTATATGTTCTGAAAGCCCGAATTGGGAATCTGTGTCAAAACTTTGTTAGGAATTATGTGATCCTTACTAGATGGAAGTAAGGGAGATGGGGCATGAAGTTATTTCTATGAGTTGGAGACATACGCACTTTCGCTCAGTTCTGGGTATCCTTGAAATACCTATAGAAACTTCTTCCTACATAGTAACTTGCTCCTTGGAATGAGAAAGTGCTTGCTTAAAGCAACGTGCTACATGTTCTGAATGCACGAATTGGGAATCTGTGTCAAAACTTTGTTAGGAATTATGTGATCCATAATAGCTGCAAATAAGGGAGATGGGACATGAAGTTATTTCCAGGAGTTGGAGACATACCAAGTTTAGCTCAGTTCTGGGCATCTTTGAAATACCTATACAAACTTGTTCCGACATAGTAACTTGCAACTTTGAATGAGAATGTGCTTGCTTAGAGCAACGTGCTATATGTTCTGAATGCCCGAATTGGGAATCTGTGTCAAACCTTTGTTAGAAATTATGTGATCCTTACTAGCTGGAAGTAAGGGAGGTGGGGCACGAAATTATTTCTAGGAGTTGGAGACATACCAAGTTTAGCTCAGTTCTGGGCATCTTTGAAATACGTATACAAACTTGTTCCTACATAGTAACTTGCAACTTTGAATGAGAATGTGCTTGCTTAGAGCCACTTGCTATATGCTCTGAATGCCCGAATTGGGAATCTGTGTCAAAACTTTGTTAGGAATTATGTAATCCTTACTAGCTGGAAGTAAGGGAAATGGTGCATGAAGTTATTTCTAGGAGTTGGAGACATACAACGTTTAGCTCAGTTCTGGGCATCTGTGAAATACCTATACAAACTTGTTCCTACATATTAACTGGCAACTTTGTATGAGAATGTGCTTTGTTACAGCAACGTGCTATATGTTCTGAATGCCCGAATTGGGAATCTGTGTCAAAACTTTGTTAGGAATTATGTGATCCTTACTAGCTGGAAGTAAGGGAGATGGGGCATGAAGTTATTTCTAGGAGTTGGAGACATACCAAGTTTAGCTCAGTTCTGGGCATCTTTGAAATTCCTATACAAACTTGTTCCTACATAGTAACTTGTCACTTTGAAAGAGAATGTGCTTGCTTACAGCAACGTGCTATATGTTGTGAATGCACGAATTGGGAATCTGTGTCAAAACTTTGTGAGGAATTATGTCATCCTTACTAGATGGAAGTAAGGGAGATGGAGCATAAATTTGTTTCTAGGAGTTGGAGACATACCCACTTTAGCTCAGTTCTGGGCATCGTTGAAATACTTATAGAAACTTCTTCCTACATAGTAACTTGCTACTTGGAATGAGAAAGTGCTTGCTTAAAGCAACGTGCTACATGTTCTGAATGCCCGAAGTGGGAATCTCTGTCAAAACTTTGTTAGGAGTTATGTGATCCTTAATAGCTGGAAGTAAGGGAGATGGGGCATGAGGTTATTTCTAGGAGTTGGAGAAATACAAAGTTTAGCTCAGTTCTGGGCATCTTTGAAATACCTATACAAACTTGTTCCTACATAGTAACTTGCATCATTGAATGAGAATGTGCTTGCTTACAGCAACGTGCTATATGTTCTGAAAGCCCGAATTGGGAATCTGTGTCAAAACTTTGTTAGGAATTATGTGATCCTTACTAGCTGGAAGTAAGGGAGATGGGGCATGAAGTTATTTCCAGGAGTTGGAGACATACAACGTTTAGCTCAGTTCTGGGCATCTTTGAAATACCTATAGAAATTTCTTCCTACATATTCACTTGCTACTTGGAATGAGAATGTGCTTGCTTAAAGCAACGTGCTACATGTTCTGAATGCCCGAATTGGGAATCTGTGTCAAAACATTGTTAGGAATTATGTGATCCTTACTAGCTGGAAGTATGGGAGATGGGGTATGAAGATATTTCTAGGAGTTGGAGACATACCCACTTTAGCTCAGTTCTGGGCATCTTTGAAATACCTAAACAAACTTGTTCCTACATAGTAACTGGCAACTTTGTATGAGAATGTGCTTTGTTACAGCAACGTGCTATATGTTCTGAATGCCCGAATTGGGAATCTGTGTCAAAACTTTGTTAGGAATTATGTGATCCTTACTAGCTGGAAGTAAGGGAGATGGGGCATGATGTTATTTCTATGAGTTGGAGACATACCAAGTTTAGCTCAGTTCTGGGCATCTTTGAAATACCTATACAATCTTGTTCCTACATAGTAACTTGCCACTTTGAATGAGAATGTGCTTGCTTCCAGCAACGTGCTATATGATCTGAATGATCGAGTTGGGAATCTGTGTCAAAACTTTGTTAGGAATTATGTGATCCTTACTAGATGGAAGTAAGGGAGATGGGGCATGAAGTTATTTCTAGGAGTTAGAGACATACCCACTTTAGCTCAGTTCTGGGCATCGTTGAAATACCTATAGAAACTTCTTCCTACACTGTAACTTGCTACTTGGAATGAGAAAGTGCTTGCTTAAAGCAACGTGCTAGATGATCTGAATGTCCGAATTGGGAATCTGTGTCAAAACATTTTTAGGAAATATGTGATCCTTACTAGCTGGAAGTAAGGGAGATGGGGCATGAAGTTATTTCTAGGAGTTGGAGACATACAACGTTTAGCTCAGTTCTGGGCATCTTTGAAATACCTATACAAACTTGTTCCTACATAGTAACTGGCAGCTTTGAATGAGAATGTGCTTGCTTACAGCAACGTGCTATATGTTCTGAATGCCCGAATTGGGAATCTGTGTCAAAACTTTTTTAGGAATTATGTGATCCTTACTAGCTGGAAGTAAGGGAGAGGGGGCATGAAGTTATTTCTAGGAGTTGGAGACATGCCAAGTTTAGCTCCGTTCTAGCCATATTTGAAATACCTATACAAACTTGTTCCTACATAGTAACTTGCAACTTTGAATGAGAATGTGCTTGCTTACAACAACGTGCTATATGTTCTGAATGCCCGAATTGGGAATCTGTGTCAAATCTTTGTTTGGAATTATGTGATCCTTACTAGCTGGAAGTAAGGGAGATGGGGCATGAAGTTATTTCTAGGAGTTGGAGACATACGCACTTTAGCTCAGTTCTGGGCATCTTTGAAATACCTATAGAAACTTCTTCCTACATAGTAACTTGCTACTTGGAATAAGAAAGTTCTTGCTTACAGCAACGTGCTACATGTTCTGAATGCCCGAATTGGGTATCTGTGTCAAAACTTTGTTAGGAATTATGTGATCCTTACTAGCTGGAAGTAAGGGAGATGGGGCATGAAGTTATTTCTAGGAGTTGGAGACATACCAAGTTTAGCAGAGTTCTGGGCATCTTTGAAATACCTATACAAACTTGTTCCTACATAGTAACTTGCAACTTTGAATGAGAATGTGCTTGCTTGCAGCAAAGTGCTATATGCTCTGAATGCCCGAATTGGGAATCTGTGTCAAAACTTTGTTAGAAATTATGTGATCCTTACAAGATGGAAGTAAGGGAGATGGGTCATGAAGTTATTTCTAGGAGTTGGAGACATACAACGTTTTGCTCAGTTCTGGGCATCTTTGAAATACCTAAACAAACTTGTTCCTACATAGTAACTGGCAACTTTGTATGAGAATGTGCTTTGTTACAGCAATGTGCTATATGTTCTGAATGCCCGAATTGGGAATCTGTGTCAATAATTTTGTTTGGAATTATGTGATCCTTACTATCTGGAAGTAAGGGAGATGGGGCATGAAGTTATTTCTAGGAGTTGGAGACATACCAAGTTTAGCTCAGTTCTGGGCATCTTTGAAATACCTAAACAAACTTGTTCCTACATAGTAACTTGCAACTTTGAATGAGAATGTGCTTGCTTACAGCAACGTGCTATATGTTCTGAATACCCGAATTGGGAATCTGTGTCAAATCTTTGTTAGGAAATATGTGATCCTTACTAGCTGGAAGTAAGGAAGATGGGGCATGAAGATATTTCTTGGAGTTGGAGACATACCAAGTTTAGCTCAGTTCTGGGCATCTTTGAAATACCTATACAAACTTGTTCCTACATAGTAACTTGCCACTTTGAATGAGAATGTGCTTGCTTACAGCAACGTGCTATATGTTGTGAATGCACGAATTGGGAAATTGTGTCAAAACTTTGTGAGGAATTATGTGATCCTTACTAGATGGAAGTAAGAGAGATGGAGCATAAATTTATTTCTAGGAGTTGGAGACATACCCACTTTAGCTCAGTTCTGGGCATCGTTGAAATACCTATAGAAACTTCATCCTACATAGTAACTTGCTACTTGGAATGAGAAAGTGCTTGCTTAAAGCAACGTGCTACATGTTCTGAATGCCCGAAGTGGGAATCTCTGTCAAAACTTTGTTAGGAGTTATGTGATCCTTAATAGCTGGAAGTAAGGGAGATGGGGCATGAGGTTATTTCTAGGAGTTGGAGAAATACCAAGTTTAGCTCAGTTCTGGGCATCTTTGAAATACCTATACAAACTTGTTCCTACACAGTAACTTGCAACATTGAATGAGAATGTGCTTGCTTACAGCAACGTGCTATATGTTCTGAATGCCCGAATTGGTAATCTGTGTCAAAACTTTGTTAGGAATTATGTGATCCTTACTAGCTGGAAGTATGGGAGATGGGGTATGAAGATATTTCTAGGAGTTGGAGACATACCCACTTTAGCTCAGTTCTGGGCATCTTTGAAATACCTATACAAACTTGTACCTACATAGTAACTTGCCACTTTGTATGAGAATGTGCTTGCTTACAGCAACGTGCTATATGTTCTGAAAGCCCGAATTGGGAATCTGTGTCAAAACTTTGTTAGGAATTATGTGATCCTTACTAGATGGAAGTAAGGGAGATGGGGCATGAAGTTATTTCTAGGAGTTGGAGACATACGCACTTTCGCTCAGTTCTGGGTATCCTTGAAATACCTATAGAAACTTCTTCCTACATAGTAACTTGCTCCTTGGAATGAGAAAGTGCTTGCTTAAAGCAACGTGGTACATGTTCTGAATGCACGAATTGGGAATCTGTGTCAAAAATTTTGTTAGGAATTATGTGATCCATAATAGCTGCAAATAAGGGAGATGGGACATGAAGTTATTTCCAGGAGTTGGAGACATACCAAGTTTAGCTCAGTTCTGGGCATCTTTGAAATACCTATTCAAACTTGTTCCGACATAGTAACTTGCAACTTTGAATGAGAATGTGCTTGCTTGCAGCAACGTGCTATATGCTCTGAATGCCCGAATTGGGAATCTGTGTCAAAACTTTGTTAGAAATTATGTGATCCTTACTAGATGGAAGTAAGGGAGATGGGGCATGAAGTTATTTCTAGGCGTTGGAGACATACAACGTTTAGCTCAATTCTGGGCATCTTTGAAATACCTAAACAAACTTGTTCCTACATAGTAACTGGCAACTTTGTATGAGAATGTGCTTTGTTACAGCAACGTGCTATATGTTCTGAATGCCCGAATTGGGAATCTGTGTCAAAACTTTGTTAGGAATTATGTGATCCTTACTAGCTGGAAGTAAGGGAGATGGGGCATGAAGTTATTTCTATGAGTTGGAGACATACCAAGTTTAGTTCAGTTCTGGGCATCTTTGAAATATCTATACAATCTTGTTCCTACATAGTAACTTGCCACTTTGAATGAGAATGTGCTTGCTTCCAGCAACGTGCTATATGATCTGAATGATCGAGTTGGGAATCTGTGTCAAAACTTTGTTAGGAATAATGTGATCCTTACTAGATGGAAGTAAGGGAGATGGGGCATGAAGTTATTTCTAGGAGTTAGAGACATACCCACTTTAGCTCAGTTCTGGGCATCGTTGAAATACCTATAGAAACTTCTTCCTACACTGTAACTTGCTAGTTGGAATGAGAAAGTGCTTGCTTAAAGCAACGTGCTACATGATCTGAATGTCCGAATTGGGAATCTGTGTCAAAACATTTTTAGGAAATATGTGATCCTTACTAGCTGGAAGTAAGGGAGATGGGGCATGAAGTTATTTCTAGGAGTTGGAGACATACAACGTTTAGCTCAGTTCTGGGCATCTTTGAAATACCTATACAAACTTGTTCCTACATAGTAACTGGCAGCTTTGAATGAGAATGTGCTTGCTTACAGCAACGTGCTATATGTTCTGAATGCCCGAATTGGGAATCTGTGTCAAAACTTTTTTAGGAATTATGTGATCCTTACTAGCTGGAAGTAAGGGAGAGGGGGCATGAAGTTATTTCTAGGAGTTGGAGACATACCAAGTTTAGCTCCGTTCTAGCCATATTTGAAATACCTATACAAACTTGTTCCTACATAGTAACTTGCAACTTTGAATGAGATTGTGCTTGCTTACAGCAACGTGCTATATGTTCTGAATGCCCGAATTCGGAATCTGTGTCAAAACTTTGTTAGGAATTATGTGATCCTTACTAGCTGGAAGTAAGGGAGATGGGGCATGATGTTATTTCTAGGAGTTGGAGACATACCAAGTTTTGCTCAGTTCTGGGCATCTTTGAAATACCTGTACAAACTTGTTCCTACATAGTAACTTGCAACTTTGAATGAGAATGTGCTTGCTTACAGCTTCGTGCTATATGTTCTCAATGCCCGAATTGGGAATCTGTGTCAAATCTTTGTTAGGAATTATGTGATCCTTACTAGCTGGAAGTAAGGGAGATGGGGCATGAAGTTATTTGTAGGAGTTGGAGACATACAATGTTTAGCTCAGTTCTGGGCTTCTTTGAAATACCTATACAAACTTGTTCCTACATAGTAACTTGCAACTTTGAATGAGAATGTGCTTGCTTACAGCAACGTGCTACATGTTCTGAATGCCCGAATTGGGAATCTGTGTCAAAACTTTGTTAGGAATTATGTGATCATTACTAGCTGGAAGTATGGGAGATGGGGTATGAAGATATTGCTAGAAGTTGGAGACATATACACTTTAGCTCAGTTCTGGGCATCTTTGAAATACCTATACACACTTGTTCCTACATAGTAAATTGCCACTTTGAATGAGAATGTGCTTGCTTAAAACAACGTGCTACATGTTCTGAATGCCCGAATTGGGAATCTGTGTCAAAACTTTGTTAGGAATTATGTGATCTTTACTTGCTGGAAGTAAGGGAGATGGGGCATGAAGTTATTTCTAGGAGTTGGAGACATACCAAGTTTAGCTCAGTTCTGGGCATCTTTGAAATACCTATACAAACTTGTTCCTACATAGTAACTGGCAACTCTGAATGAGAATGTGCTTGCTTACAGCAACGTGCTATATGTTCTGAATTCACGAATTGGAAATCTGTGTCAAAACTTTGTTAGAAATTATGTGATCCTTACTAGATGGAAGTAAGGGAGATGGGGCATGAAGTTATTTCTAGGAGTTGGAGACATACAACGTTTAGCTCAGTTCTGGGCATCTTTGAAATACCTAAACAAACTTGTTCCTACATAGTAACTGGCAACTTTGTATGAGAATGTGCTTTGTTACAGCAACGTGCTATATGTTCTGAATGCCCGAATTGGGAATCTGTGTCAAAACTTTGTTAGGAATTATGTGATCCTTACTAGATGGAAGTAAGGGAGATGGGGCATGAAGTTACTTCTAGGAGTTGGAGACATACCCACTTTAGCTCAGTTCTGGGCATCGTTGAAATACCTATAGAAACTTCTTCCTACACAGTAACTTGCTACTTGGAATGAGAAAGTGCTTGCTTAAAGCAACGTGCTACATGTTCTGAATGCCCGAATTGGGAATCTGTGTCAAAACTTAGTTAGGAATTATGTGAGCCTTACTAGCTGGAAGTATGGGAGATGGGGTATGAAGATATTTCTAGGAGTTGGAGACATACTCACTTAAGCTCAGTTCTGGGCATCTTTGAAATACCTATACAAACTTGTACCTACATAGTAACTTGCCACTTTGAATGAGAATGTGCTTGCTTACAGCAACGTGCTATATGTTCTGAAAGCCCGAATTGGGAATCTGTGTCAAAACTTTGTTAGGAATTATGTGATCCTTACTAGATGGAAGTAAGGGAGATGGGGCATGAAGTTATTTCTAGGAGTTGGAGACATACGCACTTTCGCTCAGTTCTGGGTATCCTTGAAATACCTATAGAAACTTCTTCCTACATAGTAACTTGCTCCTTGGAATGAGAAAGTGCTTGCTTAAAGCAACGTGCTACATGTTCTGAATGCACGAATTGGGAATCTGTGTCAAAACTTTGTTAGGAATTATGTGATCCATATTAGCTGCAAATAAGGGAGATGGGGCATGAAGTTATTTCCAGGAGTTGGAGACATACCAAGTTTAGCTCAGTTCTGGGCATCTTTGAAATACCTATTCAAACTTGTTCCGACATAGTAACTTGCCACTTTGAATGAGAATGTGCTTGCTTACAGCAACGTGCTATATGTTGTGAGTGCACGAATTGGGAATCTGTGTCAAAACTTTGTGAGGAATTATGTGATCCTTACTAGATGGAAGTAAGAGAGATGGAGCATAAATTTATTTCTAGGAGTTGGAGACATACCCACTTAAGCTCAGTTCTGGGCATCGTTGAAATACCTATAGAAACTTCTTCCTACATAGTAACTTGCTACTTGGAATGAGAAAGTGCTTGCTTAAAGCAACGTGCTCATGTTCTGAATGCCCGAAGTGGGAATCTGTGTCAAAACTTTGTTTAGGAGTTATGTGATCCTTAATAGCTGGAAGTAAGGGAGATGGGGCATGAGGTTATTTCTAGGAGTTGGAGACATACCAAGTTTAGCTCTGTTCTGGGCATCTTTGAAATAACTATACAAACTTGTTCCTACATAGTAACTTGCAACTTTGAATGAGAATGTGCTTGCTTGCAGCAACGTGCTATATGCTCTGAATTCCCGAATTGGGAATCTGTGTCAAAACTTTGTTAGAAATTATGTGATCCTTACTAGATGGAAGTAAGGGAGATGGGGCATGAAGTTATTTCTAGGCGTTGGAGACATACAACGTTTAGCTCAGTTCTGGGCATCTTTGAAATACCTAAACAAACTTGTTCCTACATAGTAACTGGCAACTTTGTATGAGAATGTGCTTTGTTACAGCAACGTGCTATATGTTCTGAATGCCCGAATTGGGAATCTGTGTCAAAACTTTGTTAGGAATTATGTGATCCTTACTAGCTGCAAGTAAGGGAGATGGGGCATGAAGTTATTTCTATGAGTTGGAGACATACCAAGTTTAGCTCAGTTCTGGGCATCTTTGAAATACCTATACAATCTTGTTCCTACATAGTAACTTGCCACTTTGAATGAGAATGTGCTTGCTTCCAGCAACGTGCTATATGATCTGAATGATCGAGTTGGGAATCTGTGTCAAAACTTTGTTAGGAATTATGTGATCCTTACTAGATGGAAGTAAGGGAGATGGGGCATGAAGTTATTTCTAGGAGTTAGAGACATACCCACTTTAGCTCAGTTCTGGGCATCGTTGAAATACCTATAGAAACTTCTTCCTACACTGTAACTTGCTACTTGGAATGAGAAAGTGCTTGCTTAAAGCAACTTGCTACATGATCTGACTGTCCGAATTGGGAATCTGTGTCAAAATATTTTTAGGAAATATGTGATCCTTACTAGCTGGAAGTAAGGGAGATGGGGCATGAAGTTATTTCTAGGAGTTGGAGACATACAACTTTTAGCTCAGTTCTGGGCATCTTTGAAATACCTATACAAACTTGTTCCTACATAGTAACTGGCAGCTTTGAATGAGAATGTGCTTGCTTACAGCAATGTGCTATATGTTCTGAATGCCCGAATTGGGAATCTGTGTCAAAACTTTTTTAGGAATTATGTGATCCTTACTAGCTGGAAGTAAGGGAGATGGGGCATGAAGTTATTTCTAGGAGTTGGAGACATACCAAGTTTAGCTCCGTTCTAGCCATATTTGAAATACCTATACAAACTTGTTCCTACATAGTAACTTGCAACTTTGAATGAGATTGTGCTTGCTTACAGCAACGTGCTATATGTTCTGAATGCCCGAATTGGGAATCTGTGTCAAAACTTTGTTAGGAATTATGTGATCCTTACTAGCTGGAAGTAAGGGAGATGGGGCATGATGTTATTTCTAGGAGTTGGAGACATACCAAGTTTAGCTCAGTTCTGGGCATCTTTGAAATACCTATACAAACTTGTTCCTACATAGTAACTGGCAACTCTGAATGAGAATGTGCTTGCTTACAGCAACGTGCTATATGTTCTGAATGCACGAATTGGAAATCTGTGTCAAAACTTTGTTAGAAATTATGTGATCCTTACTAGATGGAAGTAAGGGAGATGGGGCATGAAGTTATTTCTAGGAGTTGGAGACATACAACGTTTAGCTCAGTTCTGGGCATCTTTGAAATACCTAAACAAACTTGTTCCTACATAGTAACTGGCAACTTTGTATGAGAATGTGCTTTGTTACAGCAACGTGCTATATGTTCTGAATGCCCGAATTGGGAATCTGTGTCAAAACTTTGTTAGGAATTATGTGATCCTTAATAGCTGGAAGTAAGGGAGATGGGGCATGAAGTTATTTCTATGAGTTGGAGACATACCAAGTTTAGCTCAGTTCTGGGCATCTTTGAAATACCTATACAATCTTGTTCCTACATAGTAACTTGCCACTTTGAATGAGAATGTGCTTGCTTAAAGCAACGTGCTATATGATCTGAATGATCGAGTTGGGAATCTGTGTCAAAACTTTGTTAGGAATTATGTGATCCTTACTAGATGGAAGTAAGGGAGATGGGGCATGAAGTTATTTCTAGGAGTTAGAGACATACCCACTTTAGCTCAGTTCTGGGCATCGTTGAAATACCTATAGAAACTTCTTCCTACACTGTAACTTGCTACTTGGAATGAGAAAGTGCTTGCTTAAAGCAACTTGCTACATGATCTGAATGTCCGAATTGGGAATCTGTGTCAAAACATTTTTAGGAAAAATGTGATCCTTTCTAGCTGGAAGTAAGGGAGATGGGGCATGAAGTTATTTCTAGGAGTTGGAGACATACAACTTTTAGCTCAGTTCTGGACATCTTTGAAATACCTATACAAACTTGTTCCTACATAGTAACTGGCAGCTTTGAATGAGAATGTGCTTGCTTACAGCAACGTGCTATATGTTCTGAATGCCCGAATTGGGAATCTGTGTCAAAACTTTTTTAGGAATTATGTGATCCTTACTAGCTGGAAGTAAGGGAGAGGGGGCATGAAGTTATTTCTAGGAGTTGGAGACATACCAAGTTTAGCTCCGTTCTAGCCATATTTGAAATACCTATACAAACTTGTTCCTACATAGTAACTTGCAACTTTGAATGAGATTGTGCTTGCTTACAGCAACGTGCTATATGTTCTGAATGCCCGAATTCGGAATCTGTGTCAAAACTTTGTTAGGAATTATGTGATCCTTACTAGCTGGAAGTAAGGGAGATGGGGCATGATGTTATTTCTAGGAGTTGGAGACATACCAAGTTTAGCTCAGTTCTGGGCATCTTTGAAATACCTATACAAACTTGTTCCTACATAGTAACTGGCAACTCTGAATGAGAATGTGCTTGCTTACAGCAACGTGCTATATGTTCTGAATGCACGAATTGGAAATCTGTGTCAAAACTTTGTTAGAAATTATGTGATCCTTACTAGATGGAAGTAAGGGAGATGGGGCATGAAGTTATTTCTAGGAGTTGGAGACATACAACGTTTAGCTCAGTTCTGGGCATCTTTGAAATACCTAAACAAACTTGTTCCTACATAGTAACTGGCAACTTTGTATGAGAATGTGCTTTGTTACAGCAACGTGCTATATGTTCTGAATGCCCGAATTGGGAATCTGTGTCAAAACTTTGTTAGGAATTATGTGATCCTTACTAGATGCAAGTAAGGGAGATGGGGCATGAAGTTACTTCTAGGAGTTGGAGACATACCCACTTTAGCTCAGTTCTGGGCATCGTTGAAATACCTATAGAAACTTCTTCCTACACAGTAACTTGCTACTTGGAATGAGAAAGTGCTTGTTTAAAGCAACGTGCTACATGTTCTGAATGCCCGAATTGGGAATCTGTGTCAAAACTTTGTTAGGAATTATGTGACCCTTACTAGCTGGAAGTAAGGGATATGGGGCATGAAGTTATTTCTAGAAGTTGGAGACATACCAAGTTTAACTCAGTTCTGGGCATCTTTGATATACCTATACAAACTTGTTCCTACATAGTAACTTGCAACTTTGAATGAGAATGTGCTTGCTTAAAGCAACGTGCTACATGTTCTGAATGCCCGAATTGGGAATCTGTGTCAAAACTTTGTTAGGAATTATGTGAGCCTTACTAGCTGGAAGTATGGGAGATGGGGTATGAAGATATTTCTAGGAGTTGGAGACATACTCACTTAAGCTTTGTTCTGGGCATCTTTGAAATACCTATACAAACTTGTACTTACATAGTAACTTGCCACTTTGAATGAGAATGTGCTTGCTTACAGCAACGTGCTATATGTTCTGAATGCCCGAATTGGGAATCTGTGTCAAAACTTTGTTAGGAATTATGTGATCCTTACTAGATGGAAGTAAGGGAGATGGGGCATGAAGTTACTTCTAGGAGTTGGAGACATACCCACTTTAGCTCAGTTCTGGGCATCGTTGAAATACCTATAGAAACTTCTTCCTACACAGTAACTTGCTACTTGGAATGAGAAAGTGCTTGCTTAAAGCAACGTGCTACATGTTCTGAATGCCCGAATTGGGAATCTGTGTCAAAACTTAGTTAGGAATTATGTGAGCCTTACTAGCTGGAAGTATGGGAGATGGGGTATGAAGATATTTCTAGGAGTTGGAGACATACTCACTTAAGCTCAGTTCTGGGCATCTTTGAAATACCTATACAAACTTGTACCTACATAGTAACTTGCCACTTTGAATGAGAATGTGCTTGCTTACAGCAACGTGCTATATGTTCTGAAAGCCCGAATTGGGAATCTGTGTCAAAACTTTGTTAGGAATTATGTGATCCTTACTAGATGGAAGTAAGGGAGATGGGGCATGAAGTTATTTCTAGGAGTTGGAGACATACGCACTTTCGCTCAGTTCTGGGTATCCTTGAAATACCTATAGAAACTTCTTCCTACATAGTAACTTGCTCCTTGGAATGAGAAAGTGCTTGCTTAAAGCAACGTGCTACATGTTCTGAATGCACGAATTGGGAATCTGTGTCAAAACTTTGTTAGGAATTATGTGATCCATATTAGCTGCAAATAAGGGAGATGGGGCATGAAGTTATTTCCAGGAGTTGGAGACATACCAAGTTTAGCTCAGTTCTGGGCATCTTTGAAATACCTATTCAAACTTGTTCCGACATAGTAACTTGCCACTTTGAATGAGAATGTGCTTGCTTACAGCAACGTGCTATATGTTGTGAGTGCACGAATTGGGAATCTGTGTCAAAACTTTGTGAGGAATTATGTGATCCTTACTAGATGGAAGTAAGAGAGATGGAGCATAAATTTATTTCTAGGAGTTGGAGACATACCCACTTAAGCTCAGTTCTGGGCATCGTTGAAATACCTATAGAAACTTCTTCCTACATAGTAACTTGCTACTTGGAATGAGAAAGTGCTTGCTTAAAGCAACGTGCTCATGTTCTGAATGCCCGAAGTGGGAATCTGTGTCAAAACTTTGTTTAGGAGTTATGTGATCCTTAATAGCTGGAAGTAAGGGAGATGGGGCATGAGGTTATTTCTAGGAGTTGGAGACATACCAAGTTTAGCTCTGTTCTGGGCATCTTTGAAATAACTATACAAACTTGTTCCTACATAGTAACTTGCAACTTTGAATGAGAATGTGCTTGCTTGCAGCAACGTGCTATATGCTCTGAATTCCCGAATTGGGAATCTGTGTCAAAACTTTGTTAGAAATTATGTGATCCTTACTAGATGGAAGTAAGGGAGATGGGGCATGAAGTTATTTCTAGGCGTTGGAGACATACAACGTTTAGCTCAGTTCTGGGCATCTTTGAAATACCTAAACAAACTTGTTCCTACATAGTAACTGGCAACTTTGTATGAGAATGTGCTTTGTTACAGCAACGTGCTATATGTTCTGAATGCCCGAATTGGGAATCTGTGTCAAAACTTTGTTAGGAATTATGTGATCCTTACTAGCTGGAAGTAAGGGAGATGGGGCATGAAGTTATTTCTATGAGTTGGAGACATACCAAGTTTAGCTCAGTTCTGGGCATCTTTGAAATACCTATACAATCTTGTTCCTACATAGTAACTTGCCACTTTGAATGAGAATGTGCTTGCTTCCAGCAACGTGCTATATGATCTGAATGATCGAGTTGGGAATCTGTGTCAAAACTTTGTTAGGAATTATGTGATCCTTACTAGATGGAAGTAAGGGAGATGGGGCATGAAGTTATTTCTAGGAGTTAGAGACATACCCACTTTAGCTCAGTTCTGGGCATCGTTGAAATACCTATAGAAACTTCTTCCTACACTGTAACTTGCTACTTGGAATGAGAAAGTGCTTGCTTAAAGCAACTTGCTACATGATCTGACTGTCCGAATTGGGAATCTGTGTCAAAACATTTTTAGGAAATATGTGATCCTTACTAGCTGGAAGTAAGGGAGATGGGGCATGAAGTTATTTCTAGGAGTTGGAGACATACAACTTTTAGCTCAGTTCTGGGCATCTTTGAAATACCTATACAAACTTGTTCCTACATAGTAACTGGCAGCTTTGAATGAGAATGTGCTTGCTTACAGCAATGTGCTATATGTTCTGAATGCCCGAATTGGGAATCTGTGTCAAAACTTTTTTAGGAATTATGTGATCCTTACTAGCTGGAAGTAAGGGAGATGGGACATGAAGTTATTTCTAGGAGTTGGAGACATACCAAGTTTAGCTCCGTTCTAGCCATATTTGAAATACCTATACAAACTTGTTCCTACATAGTAACTTGCAACTTTGAATGAGATTGTGCTTGCTTACAGCAACGTGCTATATGTTCTGAATGCCCGAATTGGGAATCTGTGTCAAAACTTTGTTAGGAATTATGTGATCCTTACTAGCTGGAAGTAAGGGAGATGGGACATGATGTTATTTCTAGGAGTTGGAGACATACCAAGTTTAGCTCAGTTCTGGGCATCTTTGAAATACCTATACAAACTTGTTCCTACATAGTAACTGGCAACTCTGAATGAGAATGTGCTTGCTTACAGCAACGTGCTATATGTTCTGAATGCACGAATTGGAAATCTGTGTCAAAACTTTGTTAGAAATTATGTGATCCTTACTAGATGGAAGTAAGGGAGATGGGGCATGAAGTTATTTCTAGGAGTTGGAGACATACAACGTTTAGCTCAGTTCTGGGCATCTTTGAAATACCTAAACAAACTTGTTCCTACATAGTAACTGGCAACTTTGTATGAGAATGTGCTTTGTTACAGCAACGTGCTATATGTTCTGAATGCCCGAATTGGGAATCTGTGTCAAAACTTTGTTAGGAATTATGTGATCCTTAATAGCTGGAAGTAAGGGAGATGGGGCATGAAGTTATTTCTATGAGTTGGAGACATACCAAGTTTAGCTCAGTTCTGGGCATCTTTGAAATACCTATACAATCTTGTTCCTACATAGTAACTTGCCACTTTGAATGAGAATGTGCTTGCTTAAAGCAACGTGCTATATGATCTGAATGATCGAGTTGGGAATCTGTGTCAAAACTTTGTTAGGAATTATGTGATCCTTACTAGATGGAAGTAAGGGAGATGGGGCATGAAGTTATTTCTAGGAGTTAGAGACATACCCACTTTAGCTCAGTTCTGGGCATCGTTGAAATACCTATAGAAACTTCTTCCTACACTGTAACTTGCTACTTGGAATGAGAAAGTGCTTGCTTAAAGCAACTTGCTACATGATCTGAATGTCCGAATTGGGAATCTGTGTCAAAACATTTTTAGGAAAAATGTGATCCTTTCTAGCTGGAAGTAAGGGAGATGGGGCATGAAGTTATTTCTAGGAGTTGGAGACATACAACTTTTAGCTCAGTTCTGGACATCTTTGAAATACCTATACAAACTTGTTCCTACATAGTAACTGGCAGCTTTGAATGAGAATGTGCTTGCTTACAGCAACGTGCTATATGTTCTGAATGCCCGAATTGGGAATCTGTGTCAAAACTTTTTTAGGAATTATGTGATTCTTACTAGCTGGAAGTAAGGGAGAGGGGGCATGAAGTTATTTCTAGGAGTTGGAGACATACCAAGTTTAGCTCCGTTCTAGCCATATTTGAAATACCTATACAAACTTGTTCCTACATAGTAACTTGCAACTTTGAATGAGATTGTGCTTGCTTACAGCAACGTGCTATATGTTCTGAATGCCCGAATTCGGAATCTGTGTCAAAACTTTGTTAGGAATTATGTGATCCTTACTAGCTGGAAGTAAGGGAGATGGGGCATGATGTTATTTCTAGGAGTTGGAGACATACCAAGTTTAGCTCAGTTCTGGGCATCTTTGAAATACCTATACAAACTTGTTCCTACATAGTAACTTGCAACTTTGAATGAGAATGTGCTTGCTTACAGCAACGTGCTATATGTTCTGAATGCACGAATTGGAAATCTGTGTCAAAACTTTGTTAGAAATTATGTGATCCTTACTAGATGGAAGTAAGGGAGATGGGGCATGAAGTTATTTCTAGGCGTTGGAGACATACAACGTTTAGCTCAGTTCTGGGCATCTTTGAAATACCTAAACAAACTTGTTCCTACAAGTAACTGGCAACATTGTATGAGAATGTGCTTTGTTACAGCAACGTGCTATATGTTCTGAATGCCCGAATTGGGAATCTGTGTCAAAACTTTGTTAGGAATTATGTGATCCTTACTAGCTGGAAGTAAGGGAGATGGGGCATGAAGTTATTTCTAGGAGTTGGAGACATACCAAGTTTAGCTCAGTTCTGGGCATCTTTGAAATACCTATACAATCTTGTTCCTACATAGTAACTTGCCACTTTGAATGAGAATGTGCTTGCTTCCAGCAACGTGCTATATGATCTGAATGATCGAGTTGGGAATCTGTGTCAAAACTTTGTTAGGAATTATGTGATCCTTACTAGATGGAAGTAAGGGAGATGGGGCATGAAGTTATTTCTAGGAGTTAGAGACATACCCACTTTAGCTCAGTTCTGGGCATCGTTGAAATACCTATAGAAACTTCTTCCTACACTGTAACTTGCTACTTGGAATGAGAAAGTGCTTGCTTAAAGCAACTTGCTACATGATCTGAATGTCCGAATTGGGAATCTGTGTCAAAACATTTTTAGGAAATATGTGATCCTTACTAGCTGGAAGTAAGGGAGATGGGGCATGAAGTTATTTCTAGGAGTTGGAGACATACAACTTTTAGCTCAGTTCTGGGCATCTTTGAAATACCTATACAAACTTGTTCCTACATAGTAACTGGCAGCTTTGAATGAGAATGTGCTTGCTTACAGCAACGTGCTATATGTTCTGAATGCCCGAATTGGGAATCTGTGTCAAAACTTTTTTAGGAATTATGTGATCCTTACTAGCTGGAAGTAAGGGAGAGGGGGCATGAAGTTATTTCTAGGAGTTGGAGACATACCAAGTTTAGCTCCGTTCTAGCCATATTTGAAATACCTATACAAACTTGTTCCTACATAGTAACTTGCAACTTTGAATGAGATTGTGCTTGCTTACAGCAACGTGCTATATGTTCTGAATGCCCGAATTCGGAATCTGTGTCAAAACTTTGTTAGGAATTATGTGATCCTTACTAGCTGGAAGTAAGGGAGATGGGGCATGATGTTATTTCTAGGAGTTGGAGACATACCAAGTTTAGCTCAGTTCTGGGCATCTTTGAAATACCTATACAAACTTGTTCCTACATAGTAACTGGCAACTCTGAATGAGAATGTGCTTGCTTACAGCAACGTGCTATATGTTCTGAATGCACGAATTGGAAATCTGTGTCAAAACTTTGTTAGAAATTATGTGATCCTTACTAGATGGAAGTAAGGGAGATGGGGCATGAAGTTATTTCTAGGAGTTGGAGACATACAACGTTTAGCTCAGTTCTGGGCATCTTTGAAATACCTAAACAAACTTGTTCCTACATAGTAACTGGCAACTTTGTATGAGAATGTGCTTTGTTACAGCAACGTGCTATATGTTCTGAATGCCCGAATTGGGAATCTGTGTCAAAACTTTGTTAGGAATTATGTGATCCTTACTAGATGCAAGTAAGGGAGATGGGGCATGAAGTTACTTCTAGGAGTTGGAGACATACCCACTTTAGCTCAGTTCTGGGCATCGTTGAAATACCTATAGAAACTTCTTCCTACACAGTAACTTGCTACTTGGAATGAGAAAGTGCTTGTTTAAAGCAACGTGCTACATGTTCTGAATGCCCGAATTGGGAATCTGTGTCAAAACTTTGTTAGGAATTATGTGACCCTTACTAGCTGGAAGTAAGGGATATGGGGCATGAAGTTATTTCTAGAAGTTGGAGACATACCAAGTTTAACTCAGTTCTGGGCATCTTTGATATACCTATACAAACTTGTTCCTACATAGTAACTTGCAACTTTGAATGAGAATGTGCTTGCTTAAAGCAACGTGCTACATGTTCTGAATGCCCGAATTGGGAATCTGTGTCAAAACTTTGTTAGGAATTATGTGAGCCTTACTAGCTGGAAGTATGGGAGATGGGGTATGAAGATATTTCTAGGAGTTGGAGACATACTCACTTAAGCTTTGTTCTGGGCATCTTTGAAATACCTATACAAACTTGTACTTACATAGTAACTTGCCACTTTGAATGAGAATGTGCTTGCTTACAGCAACGTGCTATATGTTCTGAATGCCCGAATTGGGAATCTGTGTCAAAACTTTGTTAGGAATTATGTGATCCTTACTAGATGGAAGTAAGGGAGATGGGGCATGAAGTTACTTCTAGGAGTTGGAGACATACCCACTTTAGCTCAGTTCTGGGCATCGTTGAAATACCTATAGAAACTTCTTCCTACACAGTAACTTGCTACTTGGAATGAGAAAGTGCTTGCTTAAAGCAACGTGCTACATGTTCTGAATGCCCGAATTGGGAATCTGTGTCAAAACTTAGTTAGGAATTATGTGAGCCTTACTAGCTGGAAGTATGGGAGATGGGGTATGAAGATATTTCTAGGAGTTGGAGACATACTCACTTAAGCTCAGTTCTGGGCATCTTTGAAATACCTATACAAACTTGTACTTACATAGTAACTTGCCACTTTGAATGAGAATGTGCTTGCTTACAGCAACGTGCTATATGTTCTGAATGCCCGAATTGGGAAACTGTGTCAAATCTTTGTTTGGAATTATGTGATCCTTACTAGCTGGAAGTAAGGGAGATGGGGCATGAAGTTATTTCTAGGAGTTGGAGACATACGCACTTTAGCTCAGTTATGGGCATCTTTGAAATACCTATAGAAACTTCTTCCTACATAGTAACTTGCTACTTGGAATAAGAAAGTGCTTGCTTACAGCAACGTGCTACATGTTCTGAATGCCCGAATTGGGAATCTGTGTCAAAACTTTGTTAGGAATTATGTGATCCTTACTAGCTGGAAGTAAGGGAGATGGGGCATGAAGTTATTTTTAGGAGTTGGAGACATACCAAGTTTAGCACAGTTCTGGGCATCTTTGAAATACCTATACAAACTTGTTCCTACATAGTAACTTGCAACTTTGAATGAGAATGTGCTTGCTTGCAGCAACGTGCTATATGCTCTGAATGCCCGAATTGGGAATCTGTGTCAAATCTTTGTTAGAAATTATGTGATCCTTACAAGATGGAAGTAAGGGAGATGGGTCATGAAGTTATTTCTAGGAGTTGGAGACATAAAACGTTTAGCTCAGTTCTTGGCATCTTTGAAATACCTAAACAAACTTGTTCCTTCATAGTAACTGACAACTTTGTATGAGAATGTGCTTTGTTACAGCAACGTGCTATATGTTCTGAATGCCCGAATTGGGAATCTGTGTCAAAAATTTTGTTTGGAATTATGTGATCCTTACTATCTGGAAGTAAGGGAGATGGGGCATGAAGTTATTTCTAGGAGTTGGAGACATACCAAGTTTAGCTCAGTTCTGGGCATCTTTGAAATACCTAAACAAACTTGTTCCTACATAGTAACTTGCAACTTTGAATGAGAATGTGCTTGCTTACAGCAACGTGCTATATGTTCTGAATGCCCGAATTGGGAATCTGTGTCAAATCTTTGTTAGGAAATATGTGATCCTTAATAGCTGGAAGTAAGGAAGATGGGGCATGAAGTTATTTCTTGGAGTTGGAGACATACCAAGTTTAGCTCAGTTCTGGGCATCTTTGAAATACCTATACAAACTTGTTCCTACATAGTAACTTGCCACTTTGAATGAGAATGTGCTTGCTTACAGCAACGTGCTATATGTTGTGAATGCACGAATTGGGAATCTGTGTCAAAACTTTGTGAGGAATTATGTGATCCTTACTAGATGGAAGTAAGAGAGATGGAGCATAAATTTATTTCTAGGAGTTGGAGACATACCCACTTTAGCTCAGTTCTGGGCATCGTTGAAATACCTATAGAAACTTCTTCCTACATAGTAACTTGCTACTTGGAATGAGAAAGTGCTTGCTTAAAGCAACGTGCTACATGTTCTGAATGCCCGAAGTGGGAATCTGTGTCAAAACTTTGTTAGGATTTATGTGATCCTTAATAGCTGGAAGTAAGGGAGATGGGGCATGAGGTTATTTCTATGAGTTGGAGAAATACCAAGTTTAGCTCAGTTCTGGGCATCTTTGAAATACCTATACAAACTTGTTCCTACATAGTAACTTGCAACATTGAATGAGAATGTGCTTGCTTACAGTAACGTGCTATATGTTCTGAATGCCCGAATTGGGAATCTGTGTCAAAACTTTGTTAGGAATTATGTGATCCTTACTAGCTGGAAGTAAGGGAGATGGGGCATGAAGTTATTTCTAGGAGTTGGAGACATACAACGTTTAGCTCAGTTCTGGGCATCTTTGAAATACCTATACAAACTTGTTCCTACATAGTAACTTGCCACTTTGAATGAGAATGTGCTTGCTTACAGCAACGTGCTATATGTTCTGAATGCCCGAATTGGGAATCTGTGTCAAAACTTTGTTAGGAATTATGTGATCCTTACTAGCTGGAAGTAAGGGAGATGGGGCATGAAGTTATTTCCAGGAGTTGGAGACATACAACGTTTAGCTCAGTTCTGGGCATCTTTGAAATACCTATAGAAATTTCTTCCTACATATTTACTTGCTTCTTGGAATGAGAATGTGCTTGCTTAAAGCAACGTGCTACATGTTCTGAATGCCCGAATTGGGAATCTGTGTCAAAACATTGTTAGGAATTATGTGATCCTTACTATATGGAAGTAAGGGAGATGGGGCATGAAGTTATTTCTAGGAGTTGGAGACATACGCACTTTCGCTCAGTTCTGGGTATCCTTGAAATACCTATAGAAACTTCTTCCTACATAGTAACTTGCTCCTTGGAATGAGAAAGTGCTTGCTTAAAGCAACGTGCTACATGTTCTGAATGCACGAATTGGGAATCTGTGTCAAAACTTTGTTAGGAATTATGTGATCCATAATAGCTGCAAATAAGGGAGATGGGACATGAAGTTATTTCCAGGAGTTGGAGACATACCAAGTTTAGCTCAGTTCTGGGCATCTTTGAAATACCTATACAAACTTGTTCCGACATAGTAACTTGCAACTTTGAATGAGAATGTGCTTGCTTAGAGCAACGTGCTATATGGTTTGAATGCCCGAATTGGGAATCTGTGTCAAAACTTTGTTAGAAATTATGTGATCCTTACTAGCTGGAAGTAAGGGAGATGGGGCACGAAATTATTTCTAGGAGTTGGAGACATACCAAGTTTAGCTCAGTTCTGGGCATCTTTGAAATACCTATACAAACTTGTTCCTACATAGTAACTTGCAACTTTGAATGAGAATGTGCTTGCTTAGAGCAACGTGCTATATGCTCTGAATGCCCGAATTGGGAATCTGTGTCAAAACTTTTTTAGGAATTATGTAATCCTTACTAGCTGGAAGTAAGGGAAATGGGGCATGAAGTTATTTCTATGAGTTGGAGACATACAAATTTTAGCTCAGTTCTGGGCATCTGTGAAATACCTATACAAACTTGTTCCTACATATTAACTGGCAACTTTGTATGAGAATGTGCTTTGTTACAGCAACGTGCTATATGTTCTGAATGCCCGAATTGGGAATCTGTGTCAAAACTTTGTTAGGAGTTATGTGATCCTTAATAGCTGGAAATAAGGGAGATGGCGCATGAGGTTATTTCTAGGAGTTGGAGAAGTACCAAGTTTAGCTCAGTTCTGGGCATCTTTGAAATACCTATACAAACTTGTTCCTATATAGTAACTTGCAACATTGTATGAGAATGTGCTTGCTTACAGCAACGTGCTATGTGTTCTGAATGCCCGGATTGGGAATCTGTGTCAAAACTTTGTTAGGAATTATGTGATCCTTACTAGCTGGAAGTAAGGGAGATGGGGCATGAAGTTATTTCTGGGAGTTGGAGACATACAACGTTTAGCTCAGTTCTGGGCATCTTTGAAATACCTATACAAACTTGTTCCTACATAGTAACTTGAAACTTTGAATGAGAATGTGCTTGCTTACAGCAACGTGCTGTATGTTCTAAATGCCCGAATTGGGAATCTGTGTCAAAACTTTGTTAGAAATTATGTGATCCTTACTAGATAGAAGTAAGGGAGATGGGGCATGAAGTTATTTGTAGGAGTTGGAGACATACAACCTTTAGTTCAGTTCTGGGCATCTTTGAAATACCTATACAAACTTGTTCCTACATAGTAACTTGCAACTTTGAATGAGAATGTGCTTGCTTACAGCAACGTGCTACATGTTCTACATGCCCGAATTGGGATTCTGTGTGAAAAATTTTGTTAGGAATTATGTGATCCTTACTAGCTGGAAGTAAGAGAGATGGGGCATGAAGTTATTTCTAGGAGTTGGAGACAGACCAAGTTTAGCTCAGTTCTGGGCATCTTTGAAATACCTATACAAACTTGTTCCTACATAGTAACTTGCAACTTTGAATGAGAATGTGCTTGCTTACAGCAATGTGCTATATGTTCTGAATGCCCGAATTGGGAATCTGTGTCAAAACTTTGTTAGGAATTATGTGATCCTTACTAGCTGGAAGTAAGGGAGATGGGGCATGAAGTTATTTCTAGGAGTTGGAGAAATACCAATTTTAGCTCAGTTCTGGATATCTTTGAAATACCTATACAAACTTGTTCCTACATAGTAACTTGCAACTTTGAATGAGAATGTGCTTGCTTACAGCAACGTGCTATATGTTCTGAATGCCCGAATTGGGAATCTGTGTCAAAACTTTGTTAGGAATTATGTGATCCTTACTAGCTGGAAGTAAGGGAGATGGGGCATGAAGTTATTTCTAGGAGTTGGAGACATACTAAGTTTAGCTCAGTTCTGGGCATCTTTGAAATACCTATACAAACTTGTTCCTACATAGTAACTTGCCACTTTGAATGAGAATGTGCTTGCTTACAGCAACGTGCTATATGTTCTGAATGCCCGAATTGGGAATCTGTGTCAAAACTTTGTTAGGAATTATGTGATCCTTACTAGCTGGAAGTAAGGGAGATGGGGCATGAAGTTATTTCTAGGAGTTGGAGACATACCCACTTTAGCTCAGTTCTGGGCATCTTTGAAATCCCTTACAAACTTGTTCCTACATAGTAACTTGCAACTTTGAATGAGAATGTGCTTGCTTACAGCAACATGCTATATGTTCTGAATGCCCATATTGGGAATCAGTGTCAAAACTTTGTTAGGAATTTTGTGATCCTTACTAGCTGGAAGTAAGGGAGATGGGGCATGAAGTTATTTCTAGGAGTTGGAGACATACGCACTTTCGCTCAGTTCTGGGTATCCTTGAAATACCTATAGAAACTTCTTCCTACATAGTAACTTGCTCCTTGGAATGAGAAAGTGCTTGCTTAAAGCAACGTGCTACATGTTCTGAATGCACGAATTGGGAATCTGTGTCAAAACTTTGTTAGGAATTATGTGATCCATAATAGCTGCAAATAAGGGAGATGGGACATGAAGTTATTTCCAGGAGTTGGAGACATACCAAGTTTAGCTCAGTTCTGGGCATCTTTGAAATACCTATACAAACTTGTTCCGACATAGTAACTTGCAACTTTGAATGAGAATGTGGTTGCTTAGAGCAACGTGCTATATGGTTTGAATGCCCGAATTGGGAATCTGTGTCAAAACTTTGTTAGAAATTATGTGATCCTTACTAGCTGGAAGTAAGGGAGATGGGGCACAAAATTATTTCTAGGAGTTGGAGACATACCAAGTTTAGCTCAGTTCTGGGCATCTTTGAAATACCTATACAAACTTGTTCCTACATAGTAACTTGCAACTTTGAATGAGAATGTGCTTGCTTAGAGCAACGTGCTATATGCTGTGAATGCCCGAATTGGGAATCTGTGTCAAAACTTTGTTAGGAATTATGTGATCCTTACTAGCTGGAAGTAAGGGAAATGGGGCATGAAGTTATTTCTATGAGTTGGAGACATACAAAGTTTAGCTCAGTTCTGGGCATTTGTGAAATACCTATACAAACTTGTTCCTACATATTAACTGGCAACTTTGTATGAGAATGTGCTTTGTTACAGCAACGTGCTATATGTTCTGAATGCCCGAATTGGGAATCTGTGTCAAAACTTTGTTAGGAATTATGTGATCCTTACTAGCTGGAAGTAATGGAGATGGGGCATGAAGTTATTTGTAGTAGTTGGAGACATACCAAGTTTAGCTCAGTTCTGGGCATCTTTGAAATTCCTATACAAACGTGTTCCTACATAGTAACTTGTCACTTTGAATGAGAATGTGCTTGCTTACAGCAACGTGCTATATGTTGTGAATGCACGAATTGGGAATCTGTGTCAAAACTTTGTGAGGAATTATGTGATCCTTACTAGATGGAAGTAAGGGAGATGGAGCATAAATTTATTTCTAGGAGTTGGAGACATACCCACTTTAGCTCAGTTCTGGGCATCGTTGAAATACCTATAGAAACTTCTTCCTACATAGTAACTTGCTACTTGGAATGAGAAAGTGCTTGCTTAAAGCAACGTGCTACATGTTCTGAATGCCCGAATTGGGAATCTGTGTCAAAACTTTGTTAGGAGTTATGTGATCCTTAATAGCTGGAAATAAGGGAGATGGCGCATGAGGTTATTTCTAGGAGTTGGAGAAATACCAAGTTTAGCTCAGTTCTGGGCATCTTTGAAATACCTATACAAACTTGTTCCTACATAGTAACTTGCAACATTGAATGAGAATGTGCTTGCTTACAGCAACGTGCTATATGTTCTGAATGCCCGAATTGGGAATCTGTGTCAAAACTTTGTTAGGAATTATGTGATCCTTACCAGCTGGAAGTAAGGGAGATGGGGCATGAAGTTATTTCCAGGAGTTGGAGACATACAACGTTTAGCTCAGTTCTGGGCATCTTTGAAATACCTATAGAAATTTCTTCCTACATATTAACTTGCTACTTGGAATGAGAATGTGCTTACTTAAAGCAACGTGCTACATGTTCTGAATGCCCGAATTGGGAATCTGTGTCAAAACATTGTTAGGAATTATGTGATCCTTACCAGCTGGAAGTATGGGAGATGGGGTATGAAGATATTTCTAGGAGTTGGAGACATACCCACTTTAGCTCAGTTCTGGGCATCTTTGAAATACCTATACAAACTTGTACCTACATAGTAACTTGCCACTTTGATTGAGAATGTGCTTGCTTACAGCAACGTTGTATATGTTCTGAAAGCCCATATTGGGAATCTGTGTCAAAACTTTGTTAGGAATTATGTGATCCTTACTAGATGGAAGTAAGGGAGATGGGGCATGAAGTTATTTCTAGGAGTTGGAGACATACGCACTTTCGCTCAGTTCTGGGTATCCTTGAAATACCTATAGGAACTTCTTCCTACATAGTAACTTGCCCCTTGGAATGAGAAAGTGCTTGCTTAAAGCAACGTGCTACATGTTCTGAATGCACGAATTGGGAATCTGTGTCAAAACTTTGTTAGGAATTATGTGATCCATATTAGCTGCAAATAAGGGAGATGGGGCATGAAGTTATTTCCAGGAGTTGGAGACATACCAAGTTTAGCTCAGTTCTGGGCATCTTTGAAATACCTATACAAACTTGTTCCGACATAGTAACTTGCAACTTTGAATGAGAATGTGCTTGCTGAGAGCAATGTGCTATATGTTCTGAATGCCCGAATTGGGAGTCTGTGTCAAAACTTTGTTAGAAATTATGTGATCCTTACTAGCTGGAAGTAAGGGAGATGGGGCACGAAATTATTTCTAGGAGTTGGAGACATACCAAGTTTAGCTCAGTTCTGGATATCTTTGAAATACCTATACAAACTTGTTCCTACATAGTAACTTGCAACTTTGAATGAGAATGTGCTTGCTTACAGCAACGTGCTATATGTTCTGAATGCCCGAATTGGGAATCTGTGTCAAAACTTTGTTAGGAATTATGTGATCCTTACTAGCTGGAAGTAAGGGAGATGGGGCATGAAGTTATTTCTAGGAGTTGGAGACATACTAAGTTTAGCTCAGTTCTGGGCATCTTTGAAATACCTATACAAACTTGTTCCTACATAGTAACTTGCCACTTTGAATGAGAATGTGCTTGCTTACAGCAACGTGCTATATGTTCTGAATGCCCGAATTGGGAATCTGTGTCAAAACTTTGTTAGGAATTATGTGATCCTTACTAGCTGGAAGTAAGGGAGATGGGGCATGAAGTTATTTCTAGGAGTTGGAGACATACCCACTTTAGCTCAGTTCTGGGCATCTTTGAAATCCCTTACAAACTTGTTCCTACATAGTAACTTGCAACTTTGAATGAGAATGTGCTTGCTTACAGCAACATGCTATATGTTCTGAATGCCCATATTGGGAATCAGTGTCAAAACTTTGTTAGGAATTTTGTGATCCTTACTAGCTGGAAGTAAGGGAGATGGGGCATGAAGTTATTTCTAGGAGTTGGAGACATACGCACTTTCGCTCAGTTCTGGGTATCCTTGAAATACCTATAGAAACTTCTTCCTACATAGTAACTTGCTCCTTGGAATGAGAAAGTGCTTGCTTAAAGCAACGTGCTACATGTTCTGAATGCACGAATTGGGAATCTGTGTCAAAACTTTGTTAGGAATTATGTGATCCATAATAGCTGCAAATAAGGGAGATGGGACATGAAGTTATTTCCAGGAGTTGGAGACATACCAAGTTTAGCTCAGTTCTGGGCATCTTTGAAATACCTATACAAACTTGTTCCGACATAGTAACTTGCAACTTTGAATGAGAATGTGGTTGCTTAGAGCAACGTGCTATATGGTTTGAATGCCCGAATTGGGAATCTGTGTCAAAACTTTGTTAGAAATTATGTGATCCTTACTAGCTGGAAGTAAGGGAGATGGGGCACAAAATTATTTCTAGGAGTTGGAGACATACCAAGTTTAGCTCAGTTCTGGGCATCTTTGAAATACCTATACAAACTTGTTCCTACATAGTAACTTGCAACTTTGAATGAGAATGTGCTTGCTTAGAGCAACGTGCTATATGCTGTGAATGCCCGAATTGGGAATCTGTGTCAAAACTTTGTTAGGAATTATGTGATCCTTACTAGCTGGAAGTAAGGGAAATGGGGCATGAAGTTATTTCTATGAGTTGGAGACATACAAAGTTTAGCTCAGTTCTGGGCATTTGTGAAATACCTATACAAACTTGTTCCTACATATTAACTGGCAACTTTGTATGAGAATGTGCTTTGTTACAGCAACGTGCTATATGTTCTGAATGCCCGAATTGGGAATCTGTGTCAAAACTTTGTTAGGAATTATGTGATCCTTACTAGCTGGAAGTAATGGAGATGGGGCATGAAGTTATTTGTAGTAGTGGGAGACATACCAAGTTTAGCTCAGTTCTGGGCATCTTTGAAATTCCTATACAAACGTGTTCCTACATAGTAACTTGTCACTTTGAATGAGAATGTGCTTGCTTACAGCAACGTGCTATATGTTGTGAATGCACGAATTGGGAATCTGTGTCAAAACTTTGTGAGGAATTATGTGATCCTTACTAGATGGAAGTAAGGGAGATGGAGCATAAATTTATTTCTAGGAGTTGGAGACATACCCACTTTAGCTCAGTTCTGGGCATCGTTGAAATACCTATAGAAACTTCTTCCTACATAGTAACTTGCTACTTGGAATGAGAAAGTGCTTGCTTAAAGCAACGTGCTACATGTTCTGAATGCCCGAATTGGGAATCTGTGTCAAAACTTTGTTAGGAGTTATGTGATCCTTAATAGCTGGAAATAAGGGAGATGGCGCATGAGGTTATTTCTAGGAGTTGGAGAAATACCAAGTTTAGCTCAGTTCTGGGCATCTTTGAAATCCCTTACAAACTTGTTCCTACATAGTAACTTGCAACTTTGAATGAGAATGTGCTTGCTTACAGCAACGTGCTATATGTTCTGAATGCCCGAATTGGGAATCTGTGTCAAAACTTTGTTAGGAATTATGTGATCCTTACTAGATGGAAGTAAGGGAGATGGGGCATGAAGTTATTTCTAGGAGTCGGAGACATACCCACTTTAGCTCAGTTCTGGGCATCGTTGAAATACCTATAGAAACTTCTTCCTACATAGTAACTTGCTACTTGGAATGAGAAAGTGCTTGCTTAAAGCAACGTGCTACATGTTCTGAATGCCCGAATTGGGAATCTGTGTTAAAACTTTGTTAGGAATTATGTGATCCTTACTAGCTGGAAGTAAGGGAGATGGGGCATGAGGTTATTTCTAGGAGTTGGAGACATACCAAGTTTAGCTCAGTTCTGGGCATCTTTGAAATACCTATACAAACTTGTTCCTACATAGTAACTTGCAACATTGTATGAGAATGTGCTTGCTTACAGCAACGTGCTATGTGTTCTGAATGCCCGGATTGGGAATCTGTGTCAAAACTTTGTTAGGAATTATGTGATCCTTACTAGCTGGAAGTAAGGGAGATGGGGCATGAAGTTATTTCTGGGAGTTGGAGACATACAAAGTTTAGCTCAGTTCTGGGCATCTTTGAAATACCTATACAAACTTGTTCCTACATAGTAACTTGAAACTTTGAATGAGAATGTGCTTGCTTACAGCAACGTGCTGTATGTTCTAAATGCCCGAATTGGGAATCTGTGTCAAAACTTTGTTAGAAATTATGTGATCCTTACTAGATAGAAGTAAGGGAGATGGGGCATGAAGTTATTTGTAGGAGTTGGAGACATACAACCTTTAGTTCAGTTCTGGGCATCTTTGAAATACCTATACAAACTTGTTCCTACATAGTAACTTGCAACTTTGAATGAGAATGTGCTTGCTTACAGCAACGTGCTACATGTTCTACATGCCCGAATTGGGAATCTGTGTGAAAAATTTTGTTAGGAATTATGTGATCCTTACTAGCTGGAAGTAAGAGAGATGGGGCATGAAGTTATTTCTAGGAGTTGGAGACAGACCAAGTTTAGCTCAGTTCTGGGCATCTTTGAAATACCTATACAAACTTTTTCCTACATAGTAACTTGCAACTTTGAATGAGAATGTGCTTGCTTACAGCAACGTGCTATATGTTCTGAATGCCCGAATTGGGAATCTGTGTCAAAACTTTGTTAGGAATTATGTGATCCTTACTAGCTGGAAGTAAGGGAGATGGGGCATGAAGTTATTTCTAGGAGTTGGAGAAATACCAATTTTAGCTCAGTTCTGGGTATCTTTGAAATACCTATACAAACTTGTTCCTACATAGTAACTTGCAACTTTGAATGAGAATGTGCTTGCTTACAGCAACGTGCTATATGTTCTGAATGCCCGAATTGGGAATCTGTGTCAAAACTTTGTTAGGAATTATGTGATCCTTACTAGCTGGAAGTAAGGGAGATGGGGCATGAAGTTATTTCTAGGAGTTGGAGACATACCCACTTTAGCTCAGTTCTGGGCATCTTTGAAATCCCTTACAAACTTGTTCCTACATAGTAACTTGCAACTTTGAATGAGAATGTGCTTGCTTACAGCAACATGCTATATGTTCTGAATGCCCATATTGGGAATCAGTGTCAAAACTTTGTTAGGAATTTTGTGATCCTTACTAGCTGGAAGTAAGGGAGATGGGGCATGAAGTTATTTCTAGGAGTTGGAGACATACCAAGTTTAGCTCAGTTCTGGGCATCTTTGAAATACCTATACAAACTTGTTCCTACATAGTAACTTGCCACTTTGAATGAGAATGTGCTTGCTTACAGCAACGTGCTATATGTTCTGAATGCCCGAATTGGGAATCTGTGTCAAAACTTTGTTAGGAATTATGTGATCCTTACTCGATGGAAGTAAGGGAGATGGGGCATGAAGTTATTTCTAGGAGTTGGAGACATACCCACTTTAGCTCAGTTCTGGGCATCTTTGACATCCCTTACAAACTTGTTCCTACATAGTAACTTGCAACTTTGAATGAGAATGTGCTTGCTTACAGCAACATGCTATATGTTCTGAATGCCCATATTGGGAATCAGTGTCAAAACTTTGTTAGGAATTTGGTGATCCTTACTAGCTGGAAGTAAGGGAGATGGGGCATGAAGTTATTTCTAGGAGTTGGAGACATACCAAGTTTAGCTCAGTTCTGGGCATCTTTGAAATACCTATACAAACTTGTTCCTACATAGTAACTTGCAACTTTGAATGAGAATGTGCTTGCTTAGAGCAACGTGCTATATGCTCTGAATGCCCGAATTGGGAATCTGTGTCAAAACTTTGTTAGGAATTATGTGATCCTTACAAGCTGGAAGTAAGGGAGTTGGGACATGAAGTTATTTCTAGAGGTTGGAGACATACCAAGTTTTGCTCAGTTCTGGGCATCTTTGAAATACCTATACAAACTTGTTCCTACATAGAAACTTGCCACTTTGAATGAGAATGTGCTTGCTTACAGCAACGTGCTATATGTTCTGAATGCCCGAATTGGGAATCTGTGTCAAAACTTTGTTAGGAATTATGTGATCCTTACTAGCTGGAAGTAAGGGAGATGGGGCATGAAGTTATTTCTAGGAGTTGGAGACATACCCACTTTAGCTCAGTTCTGGGCATCTTTGAAATACCTATAGAAATTTCTTCCTACATATTAACTTGCTACTTGGAATGAGAATGTGCTTGCTTAAAGCAACGTGGTACATGTTCTGAATGCCAGAATTGGGAATCTGTGTCAAAACTTTGTTAGGAATTATGTGATCCTTACTAGCTGGAAGTATGGGAGATGGGGTATGAAGATATTTCTAGGAGTTGGAGACATACCCACTTTAGCTCAGTTCTGGGCATCTTTGAAATACCTATACAAACTTGTTCCTACATATTAACTTGCAACTTTGAATGAGAATGTGCTTGCTTAGAGCAACGTGCTATATGTTCTGAATGCCCCAATTGGGAATCTGTGTCAAAACTTTGTTAGATATTATGTAATCCTTACTAGCTGGAAGTAAGGGAGATGGGGCATGAAGTTATTTCTAGGAGTTGGAGACATACAACGTTTAGCTCAGTTCTGGGCCTCTTTGAAATACCTATACAATCTTGTTCCTACATAGTAACTGGCAACTTTGTATGAGACTGTGCTTTGTTACAGCAACGTGCTATATGTTCTGAATGCCCAAATTGGGAATCTGTGTCAAAACTTTGTTAGGAATTATGTGATCCTTACTAGCTGGAAGTAAGGGAGATGGGGCATGAAGTTATTTCTAGGAGTTGGAGACATACCAAGTTTAGCTCAGTTCTGGGCATCTTTGAAATATCTATACAAATTTGTTCCTACATAGTAACTTGCCACTTTAAATGAGAATGTGCTTACTTACAGCAACGTGCTATATGTTCTGAATGCCCGAATTGGGAATCTGTGTCAAAACTTTGTTAGGAATTATGTGATCCTTACTAGATGGAAGAAAGGGAGATGGGGCATGAAGTTATTTCTAGGAGTTGGAGACATACCAACTTTAGCTCAGTTCTGGGCATCTTTGAAATCCCTTACAAACTTGTTCCTACATAGTAACTTGCAACTTTGAATGAGAATGTGCTTGCTTACAGCAACGTGCTATATGTTCTGAATGCCCGAATTGGGAATCTGTGTCAAAACTTTGTTAGGAATTATGTGATCCTTACTAGATGGAAGTAAGGGAGATGGGGCATGAAGTTATTTCTAGGAGTCGGAGACATACCCACTTTAGCTCAGTTCTGGGCATCGTTGAAATACCTATAGAAACTTCTTCCTACATAGTAACTTGCTACTTGGAATGAGAAAGTGCTTGCTTAAAGCAACGTGCTACATGTTCTGAATGCCCGAATTGGGAATCTGTGTTAAAACTTTGTTAGGAATTATGTGATCCTTACTAGCTGGAAGTAAGGGAGATGGGGCATGAGGTTATTTCTAGGAGTTGGAGACATACCAAGTTTAGCTCAGTTCTGGGCATCTTTGAAATACCTATACAAACTTGTTCCTACATAGTAACTTGAAACTTTGAATGAGAATGTGCTTGCTTACAGCAACGTGCTGTATGTTCTAAATGCCCGAATTGGGAATCTGTGTCAAAACTTTGTTAGAAATTATGTGATCCTTACTAGATAGAAGTAAGGGAGATGGGGCATGAAGTTATTTGTAGGAGTTGGAGACATACAACCTTTAGTTCAGTTCTGGGCATCTTTGAAATACCTATACAAACTTGTTCCTACATAGTAACTTGCAACTTTGAATGAGAATGTGCTTGCTTACAGCAACGTGCTACATGTTCTACATGCCCGAATTGGGAATCTGTGTGAAAAATTTTGTTAGGAATTATGTGATCCTTACTAGCTGGAAGTAAGAGAGATGGGGCATGAAGTTATTTCTAGGAGTTGGAGACAGACCAAGTTTAGCTCAGTTCTGGGCATCTTTGAAATACCTATACAAACTTTTTCCTACATAGTAACTTGCAACTTTGAATGAGAATGTGCTTGCTTACAGCAACGTGCTATATGTTCTGAATGCCCGAATTGGGAATCTGTGTCAAAACTTTGTTAGGAATTATGTGATCCTTACTAGCTGGAAGTAAGGGAGATGGGGCATGAAGTTATTTCTAGGAGTTGGAGAAATACCAATTTTAGCTCAGTTCTGGGTATCTTTGAAATACCTATACAAACTTGTTCCTACATAGTAACTTGCAACTTTGAATGAGAATGTGCTTGCTTACAGCAACGTGCTATATGTTCTGAATGCCCGAATTGGGAATCTGTGTCAAAACTTTGTTAGGAATTATGTGATCCTTACTAGCTGGAAGTAAGGGAGATGGGGCATGAAGTTATTTCTAGGAGTTGGAGACATACCCACTTTAGCTCAGTTCTGGGCATCTTTGAAATCCCTTACAAACTTGTTCCTACATAGTAACTTGCAACTTTGAATGAGAATGTGCTTGCTTACAGCAACATGCTATATGTTCTGAATGCCCATATTGGGAATCAGTGTCAAAACTTTGTTAGGAATTTTGTGATCCTTACTAGCTGGAAGTAAGGGAGATGGGGCATGAAGTTATTTCTAGGAGTTGGAGACATACCAAGTTTAGCTCAGTTCTGGGCATCTTTGAAATACCTATACAAACTTGTTCCTACATAGTAACTTGCCACTTTGAATGAGAATGTGCTTGCTTACAGCAACGTGCTATATGTTCTGAATGCCCGAATTGGGAATCTGTGTCAAAACTTTGTTAGGAATTATGTGATCCTTACTCGATGGAAGTAAGGGAGATGGGGCATGAAGTTATTTCTAGGAGTTGGAGACATACCCACTTTAGCTCAGTTCTGGGCATCTTTGACATCCCTTACAAACTTGTTCCTACATAGTAACTTGCAACTTTGAATGAGAATGTGCTTGCTTACAGCAACATGCTATATGTTCTGAATGCCCATATTGGGAATCAGTGTCAAAACTTTGTTAGGAATTTGGTGATCCTTACTAGCTGGAAGTAAGGGAGATGGGGCATGAAGTTATTTCTAGGAGTTGGAGACATACCAAGTTTAGCTCAGTTCTGGGCATCTTTGAAATACCTATACAAACTTGTTCCTACATAGTAACTTGCAACTTTGAATGAGAATGTGCTTGCTTACAGCAACGTGCTATATGTTCTGAATGCCCGAATTGGGAATCTGTGGCAAAACTTTGTTAGAAATTATGTGATCCTTACTAGATGGAATTAAGGGAGATGGGGCATGAAGTTATTTGTAGGAGTTGGAGACATACAGCGTTTAGTTCAGTTCTGGGCATCTTTGAAATACCGATACAAACTTGTTCCTACATAGTAACTTGCAACTTTGAATGAGAATGTGCTTGCTTACAGCAACGTGCTACATGTTCTACATGCCCGAATTGGGAATCTGTGTCAAAAATTTTGTTAGGAATTATGTGATCCTTACTAGCTGGAAATAAGGGAGATGGGGCATGAAATTATTTCTAGGAGTTGGAGACATACCAAGTTTAGCTCAGTTCTGGGCATCTTTGAAATCCCTTACAAACTTGTTCCTACATAGTAACTTGCCACTTTGAATGAGAGTGTGCTTGCTTACAGCAACGTGCTATATGTTCTGAATGCCCGAATTGGGAATCTGTGTCAAAACTTTGTTAGGAATTATGTGATCCTTACTAGCTGGAAGTAAGGGAGATGGGGCATGAAGTTATTTCTAGGAGTTGGAGACATACCAAGTTTAGCTCAGTTCTGGGCATCTTTGAAATTCCTATACAAACTTGTTCCTACATAGTAACTTGCAACTTTGAATGAGAATGTGCTTGCTTACAGCAACGTGCTATATGTTCTGAATGCCCGAATTGGGAATCTGTGTCAAAACTTTGTTAGGAATTATGTGATCCTTACTAGCTGGAAGTAAGAGAGATGGGGCATGAAGTTATTTCTAGGAGTTGGAGACATACCCACTTTAGGTCAGTTCTGGGCATCTTTGAAATAGCTATAGAAATTTTTTCCTACATATTAAATTGCTACTTGGAATGAGAATGTGCTTGCTTAAAGCAACGTGCTACATGTTCTGAATGCCCGAATTGGGAATCTGTGTCAAAACTTTGTTAGGAATTATGTGATCCTTACAAGTTGGAAGTATGGGAGATGGGGTATGAAGATATTTCTAGGAGTTGGAGACATACCCACTTTAGCTCAGTTCTGGGCATCTTTGAAATACCTATACAAACTTGTTCCTACATAGTAACTTGCCACTTTGAATGAGAATATGCTTGCTTACAGCAACGTGCTATATGTTCTGAATGCACGAAATGTTAATCTGTGTCAAACTTTGTTAGGAATTATGTGATCCTTACTAGCTGGAAGTAAGTGAGATGGGGCATGAAGTTATTTCTAGGAGTTGGAGACATACCCACTTTAGCTCAGTTCTGGGCATCTTTGAAATACCTATAGAAACTTCTTACTACATAGTAACTTGCTACTTGGAATGAGAAATTGCTTGCTTAAAGCAACGTGCTAAATGTTCTGAATGCCCGAATTGGGAATCTGTGTCAAAACTTTGTTAGGAATTATGTGATCCTTACTAGCTGGAAGTAAGGGAGATGGGGCATGAAGTTATTTCTAGGAGTTGGACACATACCAAGTTTAGCTCAGTCATGGGCATCTTTGAAATACCTATACAAACTTGTTCCTACATAGTAACTTGCCACTTTGAATGAGAATGTGCTTGCTTACAGCAACGTGCTATATGTTCTGAATGCCCGAATTGGGAATCTGTGTCAAAACTTTGTTAGGAATTATGTGATCCTTACTAGTTGGAAGTATGGGAGATGGGGTATGAAGATATTTCTAGGAGTTGGAGACATACCCACTTTAGCTCAGTTCTGGGCATCTTTGAAATACCTATACAAACTTGTTCCTACATAGTAACTTACAACTTTGAACGAGAATGTGCTTGCTTACAGCAACGTGCTATATGTTCTGAATGCCCGAATTGGGATTCTGTGTCAAAACTTTGTTAGGAATTATGTGATCCTTACTAGCTGGAAGTAAAGGAGATGAGGCATGAAGTTATTTCCAGGAGTTGGAGACATACAACGTTTAGCTCAGTTCTGGGCATCTTTTAAATACCTATACAAACTTGTTCCTACATAGTAACTTGCAACTTTGAATGAGAATGTGCTTGCTTACAGCAACGTGCTATATGTTCTGAATGCCCGAATTGGGAATCTGTGTCAAATCTTTGTTAGGAATTATGTCATCCTTACTAGCTCAAAGTAAGGGAGATGGGGTATGAAGATATTTCTTGGAGTTGGAGACATACCCACTTTAGCTCAGTTCTGGGCATCTTTGAAATACCTATACAAACTTGTTCCTACATAGTAACTTGCCACTTTGAATGAGAATGTGCTTGCTTACAGCAACGTGCTATATGTTCTGAATGCCCGAATTGGGATTCTGTGTCAAAACTTTGTTAGGAATTATGTGATCCTTACTAGCTGGAAGTAAGTGAGATGGGGCATGAAGTTATTTCTAGGAGTTGGAGACATATCCACTTTAGCTCAGTTCTGGGCATCTTTGAAATACCTATTGAAATTTCTTCCTACATATTAACTTGCTACTTGGAATGAGAATGTGCTTGCTTAAAGCAACGTGCTACACGTTCTGAATGCCCGAATTGGGAATCTGTGTCAAAACTTTGTTAGGAATTATGTGATCCTTACTAGCTGGAAGTATGGGAGATGGGGTATGAAGATATTTCTAGGAGTTGGAGACATACCCACTTTAGCTCAGTTCTGGGCATCTTTGAAATACCTATACAAACTTGTTCCTACATAGTAACTTGCCACTTTGAATGAGAATGTGCTTGCTTACAGCAACGTGCTATATGTTCTGAAAGCCCGAATTGGGAATCTGTGTCAAATCATTGTTAGGAATTATGTGATCCTTACTAGCTGGAAGTAAGGGAGATGGGGCATGAAGTTATTTCTAGGAGTTGGAGACATACGCACTTTAGCTCAGTTCTGGGCATCTTTGAAATACCTATACAAACTTGTTCCAACGTAGTAACTTGCAACTTTTAATGAGAATGTGCTTGCTTACAGCAACGTGCTATATGTTCTGAATGCCCGAATTGGGAATCTGTGTCAAAACTTTGTTAGGAATTATGTGATCCTTACTAGATGGAAGTAAGGGAGATGTGGCATGAAGTTATTTCTAGGAGTTGGAGACATACAACGTTTAGCTCAGTTCTGGGCATCGTTGAAATACCTATAGAAACTTCTTCCTACATAGTAACTTGCTACTTGGAGTGAAAAAGTGCTTGCTTAAAGCAACGTGCTACATGTTCTGAATGCCCGAATTGGGAATCTGTGTCAAAACTTTGTTAGGAATTATGTGATCCTTACTAGCTGGAAGTAAGGGAGATGGAGCATCAAGTTATTTCTAGGAGTTGGAGACATACCAAGTTTAGCTAAGTTCTGGGCATCTTTGAAATACCTATACAAACTTGTTCCTACATAGTAACTTGCAACTTTGAATGAGAGTGTGCTTGCTTAGAGCAACGTGCTATATGTTCTGAATGCCCGAATTGGGAATCTGTGTCAAAACTTTGTTAGGAATTATGTGATCCTTACTAGCTGGAAGTAAGGGAGATGGGGCATGAAGTTATTTCTAGGAGTTGGAGAAATACCAATTTTAGCTCAGTTCTGGGCATCTTTGAAATACCTATACAAACTTGTTCCTACATAGTAACTTGCAACTTTGAATGAGAATGTGCTTGCTTACAGCAACGTGCTATATGTTCTGAATGCCCGAATTGGGAATCTGTGTCAAAACTTTGTTAGGAATTATGTGATCCTTACTAGCTGGAAGTAAGAGAGATGGGGCATGAAGTTATTTCTAGGAGTTGGAGACATACCCACTTTAGGTCAGTTCTGGGCATCTTTGAAATAGCTATAGAAATTTCTTCCTACATATTAAATTGCTACTTGGAATGAGAATGTGCTTGCTTAAAGCAACGTGCTACATGTTCTGAATGCCCGAATTGGGAATCTGTGTCAAAACTTTGTTAGGAATTATGTGATCCTTACTAGTTGGAAGTATGGGAGATGGGGTATGAAGATATTTCTAGGAGTTGGAGACATACCCACTTTAGCTCAGTTCTGGGCATCTTTGAAATACCTATACAAACTTGTTCCTACATAGTAACTTGCCACTTTGAATGAGAATATGCTTGCTGACAGCAACGTGCTATATGTTCTGAATGCACGAAATGGGAATCTGTGTCAAACTTTGTTAGGAATTATGTGATCCTTACTAGCTGGAAGTAAGTGAGATGGGGCATGAAGTTATTTCTAGGAGTTGGAGACATACCCACTTTAGCTCAGTTCTGGGCATCTTTGAAATACCTATAGAAACTTCTTACTACATAGTAACTTGCTACTTGGAATGAGAAATTGCTTGCTTAAAGCAACGTGCTAAATGTTCTGAATGCCCGAATTGGGAATCTGTGTCAAAACTTTGTTAGGAATTATGTGATCCTTAGTAGCTGGAAGTAAGGGAGATGGGGCATGAAGTTATTTCTAGGAGTTGGACACATACCAAGTTTAGCTCAGTCATGGGCATCTTTGAAATACCTATACAAACTTGTTCCTACATAGTAACTTGCAACTTTGAATGAGAATGTGCTTGCTTACAGCAACGTGCTATATGTTCTGAATGCCCGAATTGGGAATCTGTGTCAAAACTTTGTTAGGAATTATGTGATCCTTACTAGCTGGAAGTAATGGAGATGGGGCATGAAGTTATTTCTAGGAGTTGGAGACATACCAATTTTAGCTCAGTTCTGGGCATCTTTGAAATACCTATACAAACTTGTTCCTACATAGTAACTTGCAACTTTGAATGAGAATGTGCTTGCTTACAGCAACGTGCTATATGTTCTGAATGCCCGAATTGGGAATCTGTGTCAAAACTTTGTTAGGAATTATGTGATCCTTACTAGCTGGAAGTAAGGGAGATGGAGCATGAAGTTATTTCTAGGAGTTGGAGACATAAAACGTTTAGCTCTGTTCTGGGCATCTTTGAAATACCTATACAAACTTGTTCCTACATAGTAACTTACAACTTTGAACGAGAATGTGCTTGCTTACAGCAACGTGCTATATGTTCTGAATGCCCGAATTGGGATTCTGTGTCAAAAATTTGTTAGGAATTATGTGATCCTTACTAGCTGGATGTAAAGGAGATGGGGCATGAAGTTATTTCTAGGAGTTGGAGACATACAACGTTTAGCTCAGTTCTGGGCATCTTTTAAATACCTATACAAACTTGTTCCTACATAGTAACTTGCAACTTTGAATGAGAATGTGCTTGCTTACAGCAACGTGCTATATGTTCTGAATGCCCGAATTGGGAATCTGTGTCAAAACTTTGTTAGGAATTATGTCATCCTTACTAGCTCAAAGTAAGGGAGATGGGGTATGAAGATATTTCTTGGAGTTGGAGACATACCCACTTTAGCTCAGTTCTGGGCATCTTTGAAATACCTATACAAACTTGTTCCTACATAGTAACTTGCCACTTTGAATGAGAATGTGCTTGCTTACAGCAACGTGCTACATGTTCTGAATGCCCGAATTGGGAATCTGTGTCAAAACTTTGTTAGGAATTATGTGATCCTTACTAGTTGGAAGTATGGGAGATGGGGTATGAAGATATTTCTAGGAGTTGGAGACATACCCACTTTAGCTCAGTTCTGGGCATCTTTGAAATACCTATACAAACTTGTTCCTACATAGTAACTTGCCACTTTGAATGAGAATATGCTTGCTTACAGCAACGTGCTATATGTTCTGAATGCACGAAATGGGAATCTGTGTCAAACTTTGTTAGGAATTATGTGATCTTTACTAGCTGGAAGTAAGTGAGATGGGGCATGAAGTTATTTCTAGGAGTTGGAGACATACCCACTTTAGCTCAGTTCTGGGCATCTTTGAAATACCTATAGAAACTTCTTACTACATAGTAACTTGCTACTTGGAATGAGAAATTGCTTGCTTAAAGCAACGTGCTACATGTTCTGAATGCCCGAATTGGGAATCTGTGTCAAAACTTTGTTAGGAATTATGTGATCCTTACTAGCTGGAAGTAAGGGAGATCGGGCATGAAGTTATTTCTAGGAGTTGGACACATACCAAGTTTAGCTCAGTCATGGGCATCTTTGAAATACCTATACAAACTTGTTCCTACATAGTAACTTGCAACTTTGAATGAGAATGTGCTTGCTTACAGCAACGTGCTATATGTTCTGAATGCCCGAATTGGGAATCTGTGTCAAAACTTTGTTAGGAATTATGTAATCCTTACTAGCTGGAAGTAAGGGAGATGGGGCATGAAGTTATTTCTAGGAGTTGGAGACATACCAATTTTAGCTCAGTTCTGGGCATCTTTGAAATACCTATACAAACTTGTTCCTACATAGTAACTTGCAACTTTGAATGAGAATGTGCTTGCTTACAGCAACGTGCTATATGTTCTGAATGCCCGAATTGGGAATCTGTGTCAAAACTTTGTTAGGAATTATGTGATCCTTACTAGCTGGAAGTAAGGGAGATGGGGCATGAAGTTATTTCTAGGAGTTGGAGACATACAACGTTTAGCTCAGTTCTGGGCATCTTTGAAATACCTATACAAACTTGTTCCTACATAGTAACTTACAACTTTGAACGAGAATGTGCTTGCTTACAGCAACGTGCTATATGTTCTGAATGCCCGAATTGGGATTCTGTGTCAAAACTTTGTTAGGAATTATGTGATCCTTACTAGCTGGAAGTAAAGGAGATGGGGCATGAAGTTATTTCTAGGAGTTGGAGACATACAACGTTTAGCTCAGTTCTGGGCATCTTTTAAATACCTATACAAACTTGTTCCTACATAGTAACTTGCAACTTTGAATGAGAATGTGCTTGCTTACAGCAACGTGCTATATGTTCTGAATGCCCGAATTGGGAATCTGTGTCAAAACTTTGTTAGGAATTATGTCATCCTTACTAGCTCAAAGTAAGGGAGATGGGGTATGAAGATATTTCTTGGAGTTGGAGACATACCCACTTTAGCTCAGTTCTGGGCATCTTTGAAATACCTATACAAACTTGTTCCTACATAGTAACTTGCCACTTTGAATGAGAATGTGCTTGCTTACAGCAACGTGCTATATGTTCTGAATGCCCGAATTGGGATTCTGTGTCAAAACTTTGTTAGGAATTATGTGATCCTTACTAGCTGGAAGTAAGTGAGATGGGGCATGAAGTTATTTCTAGGAGTTGGAGACATATCCACTTTAGCTCAGTTCTGGGCATCTTTGAAATACCTATTGAAATTTCTTCCTACATATTAACTTGCTACTTGGAATGAGAATGTGCTTGCTTAAAGCAACGTGCTACACGTTCTGAATGCCCGAATTGGGAATCTGTGTCAAAACTTTGTTAGGAATTATGTGATCCTTACTAGCTGGAAGTATGGGAGATGGGGTATGAAGATATTTCTAGGAGTTGGAGACATACCCACTTTAGCTCAATTCTGGGCATCTTTGAAATACCTATACAAACTTGTACCTACATAGTAACTTGCCACTTTGAATGAGAATGTGCTTGCTTACAGCAACGTGCTATATGTTCTGAAAGCCCGAATTGGGAATCTGTGTCAAATCATTGTTAGGAATTATGTGATCCTTACTAGCTGGAAGTAAGGGAGATGGGGCATGAAGTTATTTCTAGGAGTTGGAGACATACGCACTTTAGCTCAGTTCTGGGCATCTTTGAAATACCTATACAAACTTGTTCCTACATAGTAACTTGCAACTTTGAATGAGAATGTGCTTGCTTACAGCAACGTGCTATATGTTCTGAATGCCCGAATTGGGAATCTGTGTCAAAACTTTGTTAGGAATTATGTGATCCTTACTAGATGGAAGTAAGGGAGATGGGGCATGAAGTTATTTCTAGGAGTTGGAGACATACAACGTTTAGCTCAGTTCTGGGCATCGTTGAAATACCTATAGAAACTTCTTCCTACATAGTAACTTGCTACTTGGAGTGAAAAAGTGCTTGCTTAAAGCAACGTGCTACATGTTCTGAATGCCCGAATTGGGAATCTGTGTCAAAACTTTGTTAGGAATTATGTGATCGTTACTAGCTGGAAGTAAGGGAGATGGGTCATGAGGTTATTTCTAGGAGTTGGAGACATACCAAGTATAGCTCAGTTCTGGGCATCTTTGAAATACCTATTCAAACTTCTTCCTACATAGTATCATGCAACATTGAATGAGAATGTGCTTGCTAACAGCAACGTGCTATATGTTCTGAATGCCCGAATTGGGAATCTGTGTCAAAACTTTGTTAGGAATTATGTGATCCTTACTAGCTGGAATTAAGGGAGATGGGGCATGTACTTATTTCTAGGAGTTGGAGACATACAACGTTTAGCTCAGTTCTGGGCATCTTTGAAATACCTATACAAACTTGTTCCTACATAGTAACTTGAAACTTTGAATGAGAATGTGCTTGCTTACAGCAACGTGCTATATGTTCTGAATGCCCGAATTGGGAATCTGTGTCAAAACTTTGTTAGGAATTATGTGATCCTTACTAGCTGGAAGTAAGGGAGATGCGGTATGAAGATATTTCTAGAGTTGGAGACATACCCACTTTAGCTCAGTTCTGGGCATCTTTGAAATCCCTTACAAACTTGTTCCTACATAGTAACTTGCAACTTTGAATGAGAATGTGCTTGCTTACAGCAACGTGCTATATGTTCTGAATGCCCGAATTGGGAATCTGTGTCAAAACTTTGTTAGGAATTATGTGATCCTTACTAGTGGGAAGTAAGGGAGATGGGGCATGAAGTTATTTCTAGGAGTTGGAGACATACCAAGTTTAGCTCAGTTCTGGGCATCTTTGAAATACCTATACAAACTTGTTCCTACATAGTAACTTGCAACTATGAATGAGAATGTGCTTGCTTACAGCAACGTGCTATATGTTCTGAATGCCCGAATTGGGAATCTGTGTCAAAACTTTGTTAGGAATTATGTGATCCTTACTAGCTGGAGGTAAGGGAGATGGGGTATGAAGATATTTCTAGGAGTTGGAGACATACCCACTTTAGCTCAGTTCTGGGCATCTTTGAAATACCTATACAAACTTGTTCCTACATAGTAACTTGCTACTTGGAATGAGAAAGTGCTTGCTTAAAGCAACGTGCTACATGTTCTGAATGCCCGAATTGGGAATCTGTGTCAAAACTTTGTTAGGAATTATGTGATCCTTACTAGATGTAAGTAAGGGAGATGACGCATGAAGTTATTTCTAGGAGTTGGAGACATACCCACTATAGCTCAGTTCTGGGTATCTTTAAATACATATAGAAACTTCTTCCTACATAGTAACTTGCTACACGGAATGAGAAAGTGCTTGCTTAAAGCAACGTGCTACATGTTCTGAAGGCCCGAATTGGGAATCTGTGTCAAAACTTTGTTAGGAATTATGTGATCCTTACTAGCTGGAAGTAAGGGAGATGGGGCATGAAGTTATTTCTAGGAGTTGGAGACATACCAAGTTTAGCTCAGTTCTGGGCATCTTTGAAATACCTATACAAACTTGTTCCTACATAGTAACTTGCAACTTTGAATGAGAATGTGCTTGCTTACAGCAACGTGCTATATGTTCTGAATGCCCGAATTGGGAATCTGTGTCAAAACTTTGTTAGGAATTATGTCATCCTTACTAGCTGAAAGTAAGGGAGATGGGGTATGAAGATATTTGTTGGAGTTGGAGACATACCCACTTTAGCTCAGTTCTGGGCATCTTTGAAATACCTATACAAACTTGTTCCTACATAGTAACTTGCCACTTTGAATGAGAATGTGCTTGCTTACAGCAACGTGCTATATGTTCTGAATGCCCGAATTGGGATTCTGTGTCAAAACTTTGTTTGGAATTATGTGATCCTTACTAGCTGGAAGTAAGGGAGATGGGGCATGAAGTTATTTCTAGGAGTTGGAGACACATCCACTTTAGCTCAGTTCTGGGCATCTTTGAAATACCTATAGAAATTTCTTCCTACATATTAACTTGCTACTTGGAATGAGAATGTGCTTGCTTAAAGCAACGTGCTACATGTTCTGAATGCCCGAATTGGGAATCTGTGTCAAAACTTTGTTATGAGTTATGTGATCCTTACTAGCTGGAAGTATGGGAGATGGGGTATGAAGATATTTCTAGGAGTTGGAGACATACCCACTTTAGCTCAGTTCTGGGCATCTTTGAAATACCTATACAAACTTTTACCTACATAGTAACTTGCCACTTTGAATGAGAATGTGCTTGCTTACAGCAACGTGCTATATGTTCTGAAAGCCCGAATTGGGAATCTGTGTCAAATCTTTGTTAGTAATTATGTGATCCTTACTAGCTGAAAGTATGGGAGATGGGGCATGAAGTTATTTCTAGGAGTTGGAGACACGCGCTTTAGCTCAGTTCTGGGCATCTTTGAAATACCTATACAAACTTGTTCCTACATAGTAACTTGCAACTTTGAATGAGAATGTGCTTGCTTACAGCAACGTGCTATACGTTCTGAATGCCCGAATTGGAAATCTGTGTCAAAACTTTGTTAGGAATTATGTAATCCTTACTAGCTGGAAGTAAGGGAGATGGGGCATGAAGTTCTTTCTAGGAGTTGGAGACATACAACGTTTAGCTCAGTTCTGGGCATCCTTGAAATACCTATACAAACATGTTCCTACATAGTAACTTGCCACTTTGAATGAGAATGTGCTTGCTTACAGCAACGTGCTATATGTTCTGAATGCCCGAATAGGGAATCTGTGTCAAAACTTTGTTAGGAATTATGTGATCCTTACTAGATGGAAGTAAGGGAGATGGGGCATGAAGTTATTTCTAGGAGTTGGAGACATACCCATTTCAGCTGAGTTCTGGGCATCTTTGAAATCCCTTACAACTTGTTCCTACATAGTAACTTGCAACTTTAAATGAGAGTGTGCTTGCTTACAGCAACGTGCTATATGTTCTGAATGCAGGAATTGGGAATCTGTGTCAAAACATTGTTAGGAATTATGTGATCCTTACTAGCTGGAAGTAAGGGAGATGTGGCATGAAGTTATTTCTAGGAGTTTGAGACATACCCACTTTAGCTCTGTTCTGGGCATCGTTGAAATACCTATAGAAACTTCTTCCTACATAGTAACTTGCTACTTGGAGTGAAAAAGTGCTTGCTTAAAGCAACGTGCTACATGTTCTGAATGCCCGAATTGGGAATCTGTGTCAAAACTTTGTTAGGAATTATGTGATCCTTACTAGCTGGAAGTAAGGGAGATGGGGCATGAGGTTATTTCTAGGAGTTGGAGACATACCAAGTTTAGCTCAGTTCTGGGCATCTTTGAAATACCTATACAAACTTGTTCCTACATAGTAACTTGCAACATTGAATGAGAATATGCTTCCTAACAGCAACGTGCTATATGTTCTGAATGCCCGAATTGGGAATCTGTGTCAAAACTTTGTTAGGAATTATGTGATCCTTACTAGCTGGAAGTAAGGGAGATGGGACATGAACTTATTTCTAGGAGTTGGAGACATACAACGTTTAGCTCAGTTCTGGGCATCTTTGAAATACCTATACAAATTTGTTCCTACATAGTAACTTGAAACTTTGAATGAGAATGTGCTTGCTTACAGCAACGTGCTATATGTTCTGAATGCCCGAATTGGGATTCTGTGTCAAAACTTTGTTAGGAATTATGTGATCCTTACTAGCTGGAAGTAAGGGAGATGCGGTATGAAGATATTTCTAGGAGTTGGAGACATACCCACTTTAGCTCAGTTCTGGGCATCTTTGAAATCCCTTACAAACTTGTTCCTACATAGTAACTTGCAACTTTGAATGAGAATGTGCTTGCTTACAGCAACGTGCTATATGTTCTGAGTGCCCGAATTGGGAATCTGTGTCAAAACTTTGTTAGGAATTATGTGATCCTTACTAGCTGAAAGTATGGGAGATGGGGCATGAAGTTATTTATAGGAGTTGGAGACATACCAAGTTTAGCTCAGTTCTGGGCATCTTTGAAATACCTATACAAACTTGTTCCTACATAGTAACTTGCAACTTTGAATGAGAATGTGTTTGCTTACAGCAACGTGCTATATGTTCTTAATGCCCGAATTGGGATTCTGTGTCAAATCTTTGTTAGGAATTATGTGATCCTTACTAGCTGGAAGTAAGGGAGATGGGGCATGAACTTATTTCTAGGAGTTGGAGACATACAACGTTTAGCTCAGTTCTGGGCATCTTTGAAATACCTATACAAACTTGTTCCTACATAGTAACTTGCAACTTTGAATGAGAATGTGCTTGCTTACAGCAACGTGCTATATGTTCTGAATGCCCGAATTGGGAATCTGTGTCAAATCTTTGTTAGGAATTATGTGATCCTTACTAACTGGAGGTAAGGGAGATGGGGTATGAAGATATTTCTATGAGTTGGAGACATACCCTCTTTAGCTCAGTTCTGGGCATCTTTGAAATACCTATACAAACTTGTTCCTACATAGTAACTTGCAACTTTGAATGAGAATGTGCTTGATTACAGCAATGTGCTATATATTCTGAATGCCCGAATTGGGAATCTGTGTCAAAACTTTGTTAGGAATTATGTGATCCTTACTAGCTGAAAGTAAGGGAGATGGGGCATGAAGTTATTTCTAGGATTTGGAGACATACCACGTTTAGCTCAGTTCTGAGCATCTTTGAAATACCTATAGAAACTTCTTCCTACATAGTAACTTGCAACTTTGAATGAGAATGTGCTTGCTTACAGCAACGTGCTATATGTTCTGAATGCCCGAATTGGGAATCTGTGTCAAAACTTTGTTAGGAATTATGTGATCCTTACTAGCTGGAAGTAAGGGAGATGCGGTATGAAGATATTTCTAGGAGTTGGAGACATACCCACTTTAGCTCAGTTCTGGGCATCTTTGAAATCCCTTACAAACTTGTTCCTACATAGTATCTTGCAACTTTGAATGAGAATGTGCTTGCTTACAGCAACGTGCTATATGTTCTGAGTGCCCGAATTGGGAATCTGTGTCAAAACTTTGTTAGGAATTATGTGATCCTTACTAGCGGGAAGTAAGGGAGATGGGGCATGAAGTTATTTCTAGGAGTTGGAGACATACCAAGTTTAGCTCAGTTCTGGGCATCTTTGAAATACCTATACAAACTTGTTCCTACATAGTAACTTGCAACTTTGAATGAGAATGTGTTTGCTTACAGCAACGTGCTATATGTTCTGAATGCCCGAATTGGGATTCTGTGTCAAATCTTTGTTTGGAATTATGTGATCCTTACTAGCTGGAAGTAAAGGAGATGGGGCATGAAGTTATTTCTAGGAGTTGGAGACATACAACGTTTAGCTCAGTTCTGGGCATCTTTGAAATACCTATACAAACTTGTTCCTACATAGTAACTTGCAACTTTGAATGAGAATGTGCTTGCTTACAGCAACGTGCTATATGTTCTGAATGCCCGAATTGGGAATCTGTGTCAAATCTTTGTTAGGAATTATGTGATCCTTACTAACTGGAGGTAAGGGAGATGGGGTATGAAGATATTTCTAGGAGTTGGAGACATACCCACTTTAGCTCAGTTCTGGGCATCTTTGAAATACCTATACAAACTTGTTCCTACATAGTAACTTGCAACTTTGAATGAGAATGTGCTTGGTTACAGCAATGTGCTTTATATTCTGAATGCCCGAATTGGGAATCTGTGTCAAAACTTTGTTAGGAATTATGTGATCCTTACTAGCTGGAAGTAAGGGAGATGGGGCATGAAGTTATTTCTAGGATTTGGAGACATACCACGTTTAGCTCAGTTCTGAGCATCTTTGAAATACCTATAGAAACTTCTTCCTACATAGTAACTTGCAACTTTGAATGAGAATGTGCTTGCTTACAGCAACGTGCTACACGTTCTGAATGCCCGAATTGGGAATCTGTGTCAAAACTTTGTTAGGAATTATGTGATCCTTACTAGCTGGAAGTAAGGGAGATGTGGCATGAAGTTATTTCTACGATTTGGAGACATACAACGTTTAGCTCAGTTCTGGGCATCTTTGAAATACCTATACAAACTTGTTCCTACATAGTAACTTGCAACTTTGAATGAGAATGTGCTTTCTTACAGCAACGTGCTATATGTTCTGAATGCCCGAATTGGGAATCTGTGTCAAAACTTTGTTAGAAATTATGTGATCCTTACTAGATGGAAGTAAGGGAGATGGGGCATGAAGTTATTTCAAGGAGTTTGAGACATACAAAGTTTAGCTCAGTTCTGGGCATCTTTGAAATACCTATACAAACTTGTTCCTACATAGTAACTTGCAACTTTGAATGAGAATGTGCTTGCTTACAGCAACGTGCTACATGTTCTGAATGCCCGAATTGGGAATCTGTTTCAAAAATTTTGTTAGGAATTATGTGATCCTTACTAGCTGGAAGTAAGGGAGATGGGGCATGAAGTTATTTCTAGGAGTTGGAGACATTCCCACTTTAGCTCAGTTCTGGGCATCTTTGAAATACCTATAGAAACTTCTTCCTACATAGAAACTTGCAAATTTGAATGAGAATGTGCTTGCTTACAGCAACGTGCTATATGTTCTGAAGGCCCGAATTGGGAATCTGTGTCAAAACTTTGTTAGGAATTATGTGATCCTTACTAGCTGGAAGTAAGGGAGATGGGGCAAGAAGTTATTTCTAGGAGTTGGAGACATACCAACTTTACCTCAGTTTTGGGCATCTTTACAATACCTATACAAACTTGTTCCTACATAGTAACTTGCTTCTTGGAATGAAAAAGGAGCGCTTAAAGGAACGTGCCATATATTCTGAATTCCCGAATTGGGAATCTGTGTCAAAACTTTGTTAGGAATTATGTGATCCTTACCTGCTGGAAGTAAGGGAGATGGGGAATGAAGTTATTTCTAGGAGTAGGAGACATACCAAGTTTAGCTCAGTTCTGAGCATCTTTGAAATACCTATACAAACTTGTTCCTACATAGTAACTTGCAACTTTGAATGAGAATGTGCTTGCTTACAGCAACGTGCTATATGTTCTGAATGCCCGAATTGGGAATCTGTGTCAAAACTTTCATTGAAATTATGTGATCCATACTAGCTGGAAGTAATGGAGATGGGGCATGGAGTTATTTCTAGGAGTTGTAGACATACCAAGTTTAGCTCAGTTCTGGGCATCTTTGAAAGTCCTATACAAACTTGTTCCTACATAGTAACTTGCAGCTTTGAATGAGAATGTGCTTGCTTACAGCAACGTGCTATATGTTCTGAATGCCCGAATTGGGAATCTGTGTCAAAACTATGTTAGGAACTATGTGATCCTTACTAGCTGGAAGTAAGGGAGAAGGGGCATGAAGTTATTTCTAGGAGTTGGAGACATACCAAGTTTAGCTCAGTTCTGGGCATCATTGAAATACCTATACAAACTTATTCCTACATAGTAACTTGCAACTTTGAATGAGAATGTGCTTGCTTATAGCAACGTGCTATATGTTCTGAATGACCGAATTGGGAATCTGTGTCAAAACTTTGTTAGGAATTATGTGATCCTTACTAGCTGGAAGTAAGGGAGATGGGGCATGAAGTTATTTCTAGGAGTTGGAGACATACAACGTTTAGCTCAGTTTTGGGCATCTTTAAAATACCTATACAAACTTGTTCCTACATAGTAACTTGCTACTTGGAATGAAAAAGTAGTTGCTTAATGGAACGTGCCATATATTCTGAATGCTTGAATTGGGAATCTGTGTCAAAACTTTGTTAGGAATTATGTGATCCTTACTAGCTGGAAATAAGGGCGATGGGGCATGAAGTTATTTCTAGGAGTTGGAGACATACCAACTTTACCTCAGTTTTGGGCATCTTTAAAATACCTATACAAACTTGTTCCTACATAGTAACTTGCTTCTTGGAATGAAAAAGTAGTTGCTTAAAGGAACGTGCCATATATTCTGAATGCCCGAATTGGGAATCTGTGTCAAAACTTTGTTAGGAATTATGTGATCCTTACTAGCTGGAAGTAAGGGAGATGGGAAATGAAATTATTTCTAGGAGTTGGAGACATACCAAGTTTAGCTCAGTTCTGGGCATCATTGAAAGTCCTATACAAACTTGTTCCTACATAGTAACTTGCAACTTTGAATGAGAATGTGCTTGCTTACAGCAACGTGCTATATGTTCTGAATGCCCGAATTGGGAATCTGTGTCAAAACTTTGTTAGGAACTATGTGATCCTTACTAGCTGGAAGTAAGGGAGAAGGGGCATGAAGTTATCTCTAGGAGTTGGAGACATACAACGTTTAGCTCAGTTCTGGGCATCTTTGAAATACCTATACAAACTTGTTCCTACATAGTAACTTGCAACTTTGAATGAGAATGTGCTTGCTTACAGCAACGTGCCATATGTTCTGAATGCCCGATTTGGGAATCTGTGTCAAAACTTTGTTAGGAATTATGTGAATCTTACTCGCTGGAAGTACGGGACATGGGGCATGAAGATATTTCTAGGAGTTGGAGACATACCAAGTTTAGCTCAGTTCTGGGCATCTTTGAAATACCTTACAAACTTGTTCCTACATAGTAACTTGCAACTTTGAATGAGAATGTGCTTGCTTACAGCAACGTGCTACATGTTCTGAATGCCCGAATTGGGAATCGGTGTCAAAACTTTGTTAGGAATTATGTGATCCTTACTAGCTGGAAGTAAGGGAGATGTGGCATGAAGTTATTTCTACGATTTGGAGACATACAACGTTTAGCTCAGTTCTGGGCATCTTTGAAATACCTATACAAACTTGTTCCTACATAGTAACTTGCAACTTTGAATGAGAATGTGCTTTCTTACAGCAACGTGCTATAGGTTCTGAATGCCCGAATTGGGAATCTGTGTCAAAACTTTGTTAGAAATTATGTGATCCTTACTAGATGGAAGTAATGGAGATGGGGCATGGAGTTATTTCTAGGAGTTGGAGACATACCAAGTTTAGCTCAGTTCTGGGCATCTTTGAAAGTCCTATACAAACTTGTTCCTACAGAGTAACTTGCAGCTTTGAATGAGAATGTGCTTGCTTACAGCAACGTGCTATATGTTCCTAATGCCAGAATTGGGAATATGTGTCAAAACTTTGTTAGGAATTATGTGATCCTTACTAGCTGGAAGTAAGGGAGATGTGGCATGAAGTTATTTCTAGGAGTTGGAGACATACAACGTTTAGCTCAGTTCTGGGCATCTTTGAAATACCTATACAAACTTGTTCCTACATAGTAACTTGCAACTTTGAATGAGAATGTGCTTTCTTACAGCAACGTGCTATATGTTCTGAATGCCCGAATTGGGAATTTGTGTCAAAACTTTGTTAGAAATTTTGTGATCCTTACTAGATGGAAGTAAGGGAGATGGGGCATGAAGTTATTTCACGGAGTTGGAGACATACCCACTTTAGCTCAGTTCTGGGCATCTTTGAAATACCTATACAAACTTGTTCCTACATAGTAACTTGCAACTTTGAATGAGAATGTGCTTGCTTACAGCAATGTGCTACATGTTCTGAATGCCCGAATTGGGAATCTGTGTCAAAACTTTTGTTAGGAATTATGTGATCCTTACTAGCTGGAAGTAAGGGAGATGGGGCATGAAGTTATTTCTAGGAGTTGGAGACATACTAAGTTTAGCTCAGTTCTGGGCATCATTGAAATACCTATACAAACTTGTTTCTACATAGTAACTTGAAACTTTGAATGAGAATGTGCTTGCTTACAGCAACGTGCTATATGTTCTGAATGCCTGAATTCGGAATCTGTGTCAAAACTTTGTTAGGAATTATGTGATCCTTACTAGCTGGAAGTAAGGGAGATGGGGCATGAAGTTATTTCTAGGAGTTGGAGACATACCAACTTTACCTCAGTTTTGGGCATCTTTAAAATACCTATACAAACTTGTTCCTACATAGTAACTTGCTTCTTGGAATGAAAAAGTAGTTGCTTAAAGGAACGTGCCATATATTCTGAATGCCCGAATTGGGAATCTGTGTCAAAACTTTGTTAGGAATTATGTGATCCTTACTAGCTGGAAGTAAGGGAGATGGGAAATGAAATTATTTCTAGGAGTTGGAGACATACCAAGTTTAGCTCAGTTCTGGGGATCTTTGAAAGTCCTATACAAACTTGTTCCTACATAGTAACTTGCAACTTTGAATGAGAATGTGCTTGCTTACAGCAACGTGGTATATGTTCTGAATGCCCGAATTGGGAATCTGTGTCAAAACTTTGTTAGGAACTATGTGATCCTTACTAGCTGGAAGTAAGGGAGAAGGGGCATGAAGTTATTTCTAGGAGTTGGAGACATACCAAGTTTAGCTCAGTTCTGGGCATCATTGAAATACCTATACAAACTTATTCCCACATAGTAACTTGCAACTTTGAATGAGAATGTGCTTGCTTATAGCAACGTGCTATATGTTCTGAATGACCGAATTGGGAATCTGTGTCAAAACTTTGTTAGGAATTATGTGATCCTTACTAGCTGGGAGTAAGGGAGATGGGGCATGAAGTTATTTCTAGGAGTTGGAGACATACAATGTTTAGCTCAGTTTTGGGCATCTTTAAAATACCTATACAAACTTGTTCCTACATAGTAACTTGCTTCTTGGAATGAAAAAGTAGTTGCTTAAAGGAACGTGCCATATATTCTGAATGCTTGAATTGGGAATCTGTGTCAAAACTTTGTTAGGAATTATGTGATCCTTACTAGCTGGAAATAAGGGCGATGGGGCATGAAGTTATTTCTAGGAGTTGGAGACATACAACGTTTAGCTCAGTTCTGGGCATCTTTGAAATACCTATACAAATTTGTTCCTACATAGTAACTGGCAACTTTGAATGAGAATGTGCTTGCTTACAGCAACGTGCTATATGTTCCTAATGCCCGAATTGGGAATCTGTGTCAAAACTTTCTTAGAAATTATGTGATCCTTACTAGCTGGAAATAAGGGCGATGGGGCATGGAGTTATTTCTAGGAGTTGGAGACATACCAAGTTTAGCTCAGTTCTGGGCATCTTTGAAAGTCCTATACAAACTTGTTCCTACAGAGTAACTTGCAGCTTTGAATGAGAATGTGCTTGCTTACAGCAACGTGCTATATGTTCTGAATGCCCGAATTGGGAATCTGTGTCAAAACTTTGTTAGGAATTATGTGATCCTTACTAGCTGGAAGTAAGGGAGATGTGGCATGTAGTTATTTCTACAAGTTGGAGACATACAACGTTTAGCTCAGTTCTGGGCATCTTTGAAATACCTATACAAACTTGTTCCTACATAGTAACTTGCAACTTTGAATGAGAATGTGCTTGCTTACAGCAACGTGCTATATGTTCTGAATGCCCGAATTGGGAATCTGTGTCAAAACTTTGTTAGAAATTATGTGATCCTTACTAGATGGAAGTAAGGGAGATGGGGCATGAAGTTATTTCAAGGAGTTGGAGACATACCAAGTTTAGCTCAGTTCTGGGCATCTTTGAAATACCTATACAAACTTGTTCCTACATAGTAACTTGCAACTTTGAATGAGAATGTGCTTGCTTACAGCAACGTGCTACATGTTCTGAATGCCCGAATTGGGAATCTGTTTCAAAAATTTTGTTAGGAATTATGTGATCCTTACTAGCTGGAAGTAAGGGAGATGGGGCATGAAGTTATTTCTAGGAGTTGGAGACATACCAAGTTTAGCTCAGTTCTGGGCATCATTGAAATACCTATACAAACTTGTTTCTACATAGTAACTTGAAACTTTGAATGAGAATGTGCTTGCTTACAGCAACGTGCTATATGTTCTGAATGCCTGAATTCGGAATCTGTGTCAAAACATTGTTAGGAATTATGTGATCCTTACTAGTTGGAAGTAAGGGAGATGGGGCATGAAGTTATTTCTAGGAGTTGGAGACATACAACGTTTAGCTCAGTTCTGGGCATCTTTAAAATACCTATACAAACTTGTTGCTACATAGTAACTTGCTACTTGGAATGAAAAAGTAGTTGCTTAAAGGAACGTGCCATATATTCTGAATGCTTGAATTGGGAATCTGTGTCAAAACTTTGTTAGGAATTATGTGATCCTTACTAGCTGGAAATAAGGGCGATGGGGTATGAAGTTATTTCTAGGAGTTGGAGACATACAACGTTTAGCTCAGTTCTGGGCATCTTTGAAATACCTATACAAATTTGTTCCTACATAGTAACTGGCAACTTTGAATGAGAATGTGCTTGCTTACAGCAACGTGCTATATGTTCCTAATGCCCGAATTGGGAATCTGTGTCAAAACTTTCTTAGAAATTATGTGATCCTTACTAGCTGGAAATAAGGGCGATGGGGCATGAAGTTATTTCTAGGAGTTGGAGACATACAACGTTTAGCTCAGTTCTGGGCATCTTTGAAATACCTATACAAACTTGTTCCTACATAGTAACTTGCAACTTTGAATGAGAATGTGCTTGCTTACAGCAACGTGCTATATGTTCTGAATGCCCGAATTGGGAATCTGTGTCAAAACTTTGTTAGGAATTATGTGATCCTTACTAGCTGGAAGTAAGGGAGATGGGGCATGAAGTTATTTGTAGGAGTTGGAGACATACCCACTTTAGCTCAGTTCTGGGCATCTTTGAAATACCTATAGAAACTTCTTCCTACATAGAAACTTGCAAATTTGAATGAGAATGTGCTTGCTTACAGCAACGTGCTATATGTTCTGAAGGCCCGAATTGGGAATCTGTGTCAAAACTTTGTTAGGAATAATGTGATCCTTACTAGCTGGAAGTAAGGGAGATGGGGCAAGAAGTTATTTCTAGGAGTTGGAGACATACCAAGTTTAGCTCAGTTCTGAGCATATTTGAAATCCCTATACAAACTTGTTCCTACATAGTAACTTGCAACTTTGAATGAGAATGTGCTTGCTTACAGCAACGTGCTATATGTTCTGAATGCCCGAATTGGGAATCTGTGTCAAAACTTTCTTTGAAATTATGTGATCCTTACTAGCTGGAAGTAAGGGAGATGGGGCATGAAAATATTTCTAGGAGTTGGAGACATACCAAGTTTAGCTCAGTTCTGGGCATCTTTGAAAGTCCTATACAAACTTGTTCCTACATAGTAACTTGCAACTTTGAATGAGAATGTGCTTGCTTACAGCAACGTGCCATATGTTCTGAATGCCCGATTTGGGAATCTGTGTCAAAACTTTGTTAGGAATTATGTGAATCTTACTCGCTGGAAGTACGGGACATGGGGCATGAAGATATATCTAGGAGTTGGAGACATACCAAGTTTAGCTCAGTTCTAGGCATCTTTGAAATACCTTACAAACTTGTTCCTACATAGTAACTTGCAACTTTGAATGAGAATGTGCTTGCTTACAGCAACGTGCTATATGTTCCTAATGCCAGAATTGGGAATATGTGTCAAAACTTTGTTAGAAATTATGTGATCCTTAATAGCTGGAAATAAGGGCGATGGGGCATGAAGTTATTTCTAGGAGTTGGAGACAGACCAAGTTTAGCTCAGTTCTGGGCATCTTTGAAATAGCTATAGAAACTTCTTCCTACATAGTAACTTGCAACTTTGAATGAGAATGTGCTTGCTTACAGCAACGTGCTATATGTTCTGAAGGCCCGAATTGGGAATCTGTGTCAAAACTTTGTTAGGAATTATGTGATCCTTACTAGCTGGAAGTAAGGGAGATGTGGCATGAAGTTATTTCTACGATTTGGAGACATACAACGTTTAGCTCAGTTCTGGGCATCTTTGAAATACCTATACAAACTTGTTCCTACATAGTAACTTGCAACTTTGAATGAGAATGTGCTTTCTTACAGCAACGTGCTATATGTTCTGAATGCCCGAATTGGGAATCTGTGTCAAAACTTTGTTAGAAATTATGTGATCCTTACTAGATGGAAGTAAGGGAGATGGGGCATGAAGTTATTTCAAGGAGTTGGAGACATACCAAGTTTAGCTCAGTTCTGGGCATCTTTGAAATACCTATACAAACTTGTTCCTACATAGTAACTTGCAACTTTGAATGAGAATGTGCTTGCTTACAGCAACGTGCTACATGTTCTGAATGCCCGAATTGGGAATCTGTTTCAAAAATTTTGTTAGGAATTATGTGATCCTTACTAGCTGGAACTAAGGGAGATGGGGCATGAAGTTATTTCTAGGAGTTGGAGACATACCAAGTTTAGCTCAGTTCTGAGCATCATTGAAATACCTATACAAACTTGTTTCTACATAGTAACTTGAAACTTTGAATGAGAATGTGCTTGCTTGCAGCAACGTGCTATATGTTCTGAATGCCCGAATTGGGAATCTGTGTCAAAACTTTGTTAGGAATTATGAGATCCTTACTATCTGGAAGTAAGGGAGATGGGGCATGAAGTTATTTCTAGGAGTTGGAGACATACCAACTTTACCTCAGTTTTGGGAATCTTTAAAATACGTATACAAACTTGTTCCTACATAGTAACTTGCTTCTTGGAATGAAAAAGTAGTTGCTTAAAGGAACGTGCCATATATTCTGAATTCCCGAATTGGGAATCTGTGTCAAAACTTTGTTAGGAATTATGTGATCCTTACCAGCTGGAAGTAAGGGAGATGGGGCATGAAGTTATTTCTAGGAGTAGGAGACATACTAAGTTTAGCTCAGTTCTGGGCATCTTTGAAATACCTATACAAACTTGTTCCTACATAGTAACTTGCAACTTTGAATGAGAATGTGCTTGCTTACAGCAACGTGCTATATGTTCTGAATGCCCGAATTGGGAATCTGTGTCAAAACTTTCATTGAAATTATGTGATCCATACTAGCTGGAAGTAAGGGAGATGGGGCATGGAGTTATTTCTAGGAGTTGGAGACATACCAAGTTTAGCTCAGTTCTGGGCATCTTTGAAAGTCCTATACAAACTTGTTCCTACAGAGTAACTTGCAGCTTTGAATGAGAATGTGCTTGCTTACAGCAACGTGCTATATGTTCTGAATGCCCGAATTGGGAATCTGTGTCAAAACTTTGTTAGGAATTATGTGATCCTTACTAGCTGGAAGTAAGGGAGATGTGGCATGTAGTTATTTCTACGAGTTGGAGACATACAACATTTAGCTCAGTTCTGGGCATCTTTGAAATACCTATACAAACTTGTTCCTACATAGTAACTTGCAACTTTGAATGAGAATGTGCTTTCTTACAGCAACGTGCTATATGTTCTGAATGCCCGAATTGGGAATCTGTGTCAAAACTTTGTTAGAAATTATGTGATCCTTACTAGATGGAAGTAAGGGAGATGGGGCATGAAGTTTTTTCAAGGAGTTGGAGACATACCAAGTTTAGCTCAGTTCTGGGCATCTTTGAAATACCTATACAAACTTGTTCCTACATAGTAACTTGCAACTTTGAATGAGAATGTGCTTGCTTACAGCAACGTGCTACATGTTCTGAATGCCTGAATTCGGAATCTGTGTCAAAACTTTGTTAGGAATTATGTGATCCTTACTAGCTGGAAGTAAGGGAGATGGGGCATGGAGTTATTTCTAGGAGTTGGAGACATACCAACTTTACCTCAGTTTTGGGCATCTTTAAAATACCTATACAAACTTGTTCCTACATAGTAACTTGCTTCTTGGAATGAAAAAGTAGTTGCTTAAAGGAACGTGCCATATATTCTGAATGCCCGAATTGGGAATCTGTGTCAAAACTTTGTTAGGAATTATGTGATCCTTACTAGCTGGAAGTAAAGGAGATGGGAAATGAAGTTATTTCTAGGAGTTGGAGACATACCAAGTTTAGCTCAGTTCTGGGCATCTTTGAAAGTCCTATACAAACTTGTTCCTACATAGTAACTTGCAACTTTGAATGAGAATGTGCTTGCTTACAGCAACGTGCTATATGTTCTGAATGCCCGAATTGGGAATCTGTGTCAAAACTTTGTTAGGAACTATGTGATCCTTTCTAGCTGGAAGTAAGGGAGAAGGGGCATGAAGTTATTTCTAGGAGTTGGAGACATACCAAGTTGAGCTCAGTTCTGGGCATCTTTGAAATACCTATACAAACTTGTTCCGACATAGTAACTTGCAACTTTGAATGAGAATGTGCTTGCTTACAGCAACGTGCTATATGTTCTGAATGCCCGAATTGGGAATCTGTGTCAAAACTTTCATTGAAATTATGTGATCCATACTAGCTGGAAGTAAGGGAGATGGAGCATGGAGTTATTTCTAGGAGTTGGAAACATACCAAGTTTAGCTCAGTTCTGGGCATCTTTGAAAGTCCTATACAAACTTGTTCCTACAGAGTAACTTGCAGCTTTGAATGAGAATGTGCTTGCTTACAGCAACGTGCTATATGTTCTGAATGCCCGAATTGGGAATCTGTGTCAAAACTTTGTTAGGAATTATGTGATCCTTACTAGCTGGAAGTAAGGGAGTTGTGGCATGTAGTTATTTCTACGAGTTGGAGACATACAACGTTTAGCTCAGTTCAGGGCATCTTTGAAATACCTATACAAACTTGTTCCTACATAGTAACTTGCAACTTTGAATGAGAATGTGCTTTCTTACAGCAACGTGCTATATGTTCTGAATGCCCGAATTGGGAATCTGTGTCAAAACTTTGTTAGAAATTATGTGATCCTTACTAGATGGAAGTAAGGGAGATGGGGCATGAAGTTATTTCAAGGAGTTGGAGACATACCAAGTTTAGCTCAGTTCTGGGCATCTTTGAAATACCTATACAAACTTGTTCCTACATAGTAACTTGCAACTTTGAATGAGAATGTGCTTGCTTACAGCAACGTGCTACATGTTCTGAATGCCCGAATTGGGAATCTGTTTCAAAAATTTTGTTAGGAATTATGTGATCCTTACTAGCTGGAAGTAAGGGAGATGGGGCATGAAGTTATTTCTAGGAGTTGGAGACATACCAAGTTTAGCTCAGTTCTGGGCATCATTGAAATACCTATACAAACTTGTTCCTACATAGTAACTTGCTACTTGGAATGAAAAAGTAGTTGCTTAAAGGAACGTGCCATATATTCTGAATGCTTGAATTGGGAATCTGTGTCAAAACTTTGTTAGGAATTATGTGATCCTTACTAGCTGGAAATAAGGGCGATGGGGCATGAACTTATTTCTAGGAGTTGGAGACATACAACGTTTAGCTCAGTTCTGGGCATCTTTGAAATACCTATACAAATTTGTTCCTACATAGTAACTGGCAACTTTGAATGAGAATGTGCTTGCTTACAGCAACGTGCTATATGTTCCTAATGCCCGAATTGGGAATCTGTGTCAAAACTTTCTTAGAAATTATGTGATCCTTACTAGCTGGAAATAAGGGCGATGGGGCATGAAGTTATTTCTAGGAGTTGGAGACATACAACGTTTAGCTCAGTTCTGGGCATATTTGAAATACCTATACAAACTTGTTCCTACATAGTAACTTGCAACTTTGAATGAGAATGTGCTTGCTTACAGCAACGTGCAATATGTTCTGAATGCCCGAATTTGGAATCTGTGTCAAAACTTTGTTAGGAATTATGTGATCCTTACTAGCTGGAAGTAAGGGAGATGGGGCATGAAGTTATTTGTAGGAGTTGGAGACATACCCACTTTAGCTCAGTTTTGGGCATCTTTGAAATACCTATAGAAACTTCTTCCTACATAGAAACTTGCAAATTTGAATGAGAATGTGCTTGCTTACAGCAACGTGATATATATTCTGAAGGCCCGAATTGGGAATCTGTGTCAAAACTTTGTTAGGAATAATGTGATCCTTACTAGCTGGAAGTAAGGGAGATGGGGCAAGAAGTTATTTCTAGGAGTTGGAGACATACCAAGTTTAGCTCAGTTCTGGGCATATTTGAAATCCCTATACAAACTTGTTCCTACATAGTAACTTGCAACTTTGAATGAGAATGTGCTTGCTTACAGCAACGTGCTATATGTTCTCAATGCCCGAATTGGGAATCTGTGTCAAAACTTTCTTTGAAATTATGTGATCCTTACTAGCTGGAAGTAAGGGAGATGGGGCATGAAAATATTTCTAGGAGTTGGAGACATACCAAGTTTAGCTCAGTTCTGGGCATCTTTGAAAGTCCTATACAAACTTGTTCCTACATAGTAACTTGCAACTTTGAATGAGAATGTGCTTGCTTACAGCAACGTGCCATATGTTCTGAATGCCCGATTTGGGAATCTGTGTCAAAACTTTGTTAGGAATTATGTGAATCTTACTCGCTGGAAGTACGGGACATGGGGCATGAAGATATTTCTAGGAGTTGGAGACATACCAAGTTTAGCTCAATTCTGGGCATCTTTGAAATACCTTACAAACTTGTTCCTACATAGTAACTTGCAACTTTGAATGAGAATGTGCTTGCTTACAGCAACGTGCTGTATGTTCTGATTGCCCAAATTGGGAATCTGTGTCAAAACTTTGTTAGGAATTATGTGATCCTTACTAGCTGGAAATAAGGGAGATGGGGCATGAAGTTATTTCTAGGAGTTGGAGACATACCAAGTTTAGCTCAGTTCTGGGCGTCATTGAAATACCTATACAAACTTGTTCCTACATAGTAACTTGCTACTTGGAATGAAAAAGTAGTTGCTTAAAGGAACGTGCCATATATTCTGAATGCTTGAATTGGGAATCTGTGTCAAAACTTTGTTAGGAATTATGTGATCCTTACTAGCTGGAAATAAGGGCGATGGGGCATGAAGTTATTTCTAGGAGTTGGAGACATACAACGTTTAGCTCAGTTCTGGGCATCTTTGAAATACCTATACAAATTTGTTCCTACATAGTAACTGGCAACTTTGAATGAGAATGTGCTTGCTTACAGCAACGTGCTATATGTTCCTAATGCCCGAATTGGGAATCTGTGTCAAAACTTTCTTAGAAATTATGTGATCCTTACTAGCTGGAAATAAGGGCGATGGGGCATGAAGTTATTTCTAGGAGTTGGAGACATACAACGTTTAGCTCAGTTCTGGGCATATTTGAAATACCTATACAAACTTGTTCCTACATAGTAACTTGCAACTTTGAATGAGAATGTGCTTGCTTACAGCAACGTGCTATATGTTCTGAATGCCCGAATTGGGAATCTGTGTCAAAACTTTGTTAGGAATTATGTGATCCTTACTAGCTGGAAGTAAGGGAGATGGGGCATGAAGTTTTTTGTAGGAGTTGGAGACATACCCACTTTAGCTCAGTTTTGGGCATCTTTGAAATACCTATAGAAACTTCTTCCTACATAGAAACTTGCAAATTTGAATGAGAATGTGCTTGCTTACAGCAACGTGATATATGTTCTGAAGGCCCGAATTGGGAATCTGTGTCAAAACTTTGTTAGGAATAATGTGATCCTTACTAGCTGGAAGTAAGGGAGATGGGGCAAGAAGTTATTTCTAGGAGTTGGAGACATACCAAGTTGAGCTCAGTTCTGGGCATCTTTGAAATACCTATACAAACTTGTTCCGACATAGTAACTTGCAACTTTGAATGAGAATGTGCTTGCTTACAGCAACGTGCTATATGTTCTGAATGCCCGAATTGGGAATCTGTGTCAAAACTTTCATTGAAATTATGTGATCCATACTAGCTGGAAGTAAGGGAGATGGAGCATGGAGTTATTTCTAGGAGTTGGAAACATACCAAGTTTAGCTCAGTTCTGGGCATCTTTGAAAGTCCTATACAAACTTGTTCCTACAGAGTAACTTGCAGCTTTGAATGAGAATGTGCTTGCTTACAGCAACGTGCTATATGTTCTGAATGCCCGAATTGGGAATCTGTGTCAAAACTTTGTTAGGAATTATGTGATCCTTACTAGCTGGAAGTAAGGGAGTTGTGGCATGTAGTTATTTCTACGAGTTGGAGACATACAACGTTTAGCTCAGTTCAGGGCATCTTTGAAATACCTATACAAACTTGTTCCTACATAGTAACTTGCAACTTTGAATGAGAATGTGCTTTCTTACAGCAACGTGCTATATGTTCTGAATGCCCGAATTGGGAATCTGTGTCAAAACTTTGTTAGAAATTATGTGATCCTTACTAGATGGAAGTAAGGGAGATGGGGCATGAAGTTATTTCAAGGAGTTGGAGACATACCAAGTTTAGCTCAGTTCTGGGCATCTTTGAAATACCTATACAAACTTGTTCCTACATAGTAACTTGCAACTTTGAATGAGAATGTGCTTGCTTACAGCAACGTGCTACATGTTCTGAATGCCCGAATTGGGAATCTGTTTCAAAAATTTTGTTAGGAATTATGTGATCCTTACTAGCTGGAAGTAAGGGAGATGGGGCATGAAGTTATTTCTAGGAGTTGGAGACATACCAAGTTTAGCTCAGTTCTGGGCATCATTGAAATACCTATACAAACTTGTTCCTACATAGTAACTTGCTACTTGGAATGAAAAAGTAGTTGCTTAAAGGAACGTGCCATATATTCTGAATGCTTGAATTGGGAATCTGTGTCAAAACTTTGTTAGGAATTATGTGATCCTTACTAGCTGGAAATAAGGGCGATGGGGCATGAACTTATTTCTAGGAGTTGGAGACATACAACGTTTAGCTCAGTTCTGGGCATCTTTGAAATACCTATACAAATTTGTTCCTACATAGTAACTGGCAACTTTGAATGAGAATGTGCTTGCTTACAGCAACGTGCTATATGTTCCTAATGCCCGAATTGGGAATCTGTGTCAAAACTTTCTTAGAAATTATGTGATCCTTACTAGCTGGAAATAAGGGCGATGGGGCATGAAGTTATTTCTAGGAGTTGGAGACATACAACGTTTAGCTCAGTTCTGGGCATATTTGAAATACCTATACAAACTTGTTCCTACATAGTAACTTGCAACTTTGAATGAGAATGTGCTTGCTTACAGCAACGTGCAATATGTTCTGAATGCCCGAATTTGGAATCTGTGTCAAAACTTTGTTAGGAATTATGTGATCCTTACTAGCTGGAAGTAAGGGAGATGGGGCATGAAGTTATTTGTAGGAGTTGGAGACATACCCACTTTAGCTCAGTTTTGGGCATCTTTGAAATACCTATAGAAACTTCTTCCTACATAGAAACTTGCAAATTTGAATGAGAATGTGCTTGCTTACAGCAACGTGATATATATTCTGAAGGCCCGAATTGGGAATCTGTGTCAAAACTTTGTTAGGAATAATGTGATCCTTACTAGCTGGAAGTAAGGGAGATGGGGCAAGAAGTTATTTCTAGGAGTTGGAGACATACCAAGTTTAGCTCAGTTCTGGGCATATTTGAAATCCCTATACAAACTTGTTCCTACATAGTAACTTGCAACTTTGAATGAGAATGTGCTTGCTTACAGCAACGTGCTATATGTTCTCAATGCCCGAATTGGGAATCTGTGTCAAAACTTTCTTTGAAATTATGTGATCCTTACTAGCTGGAAGTAAGGGAGATGGGGCATGAAAATATTTCTAGGAGTTGGAGACATACCAAGTTTAGCTCAGTTCTGGGCATCTTTGATAGTCCTATACAAACTTGTTCCTACATAGTAACTTGCAACTTTGAATGAGAATGTGCTTGCTTACAGCAACGTGCCATATGTTCTGAATGCCCGATTTGGGAATCTGTGTCAAAACTTTGTTAGGAATTATGTGAATCTTACTCGCTGGAAGTACGGGACATGGGGCATGAAGATATTTCTAGGAGTTGGAGACATACCAAGTTTAGCTCAATTCTGGGCATCTTTGAAATACCTTACAAACTTGTTCCTACATAGTAACTTGCAACTTTGAATGAGAATGTGCTTGCTTACAGCAACGTGCTGTATGTTCTGATTGCCCAAATTGGGAATCTGTGTCAAAACTTTCTTAGAAATTATGTGATCCTTACTAGCTGGAAATAAGGGAGATGGGGCATGAAGTTATTTCTAGGAGTTGGAGACATACCAAGTTTAGCTCAGTTCTGGGCGTCATTGAAATACCTATACAAACTTGTTCCTACATAGTAACTTGCTACTTGGAATGAAAAAGTAGTTGCTTAAAGGAACGTGCCATATATTCTGAATGCTTGAATTGGGAATCTGTGTCAAAACTTTGTTAGGAATTATGTGATCCTTACTAGCTGGAAATAAGGGCGATGGGGCATGAAGTTATTTCTAGGAGTTGGAGACATACAACGTTTAGCTCAGTTCTGGGCATCTTTGAAATACCTATACAAATTTGTTCCTACATAGTAACTGGCAACTTTGAATGAGAATGTGCTTGCTTACAGCAACGTGCTATATGTTCCTAATGCCCGAATTGGGAATCTGTGTCAAAACTTTCTTAGAAATTATGTGATCCTTACTAGCTGGAAATAAGGGCGATGGGGCATGAAGTTATTTCTAGGAGTTGGAGACATACAACGTTTAGCTCAGTTCTGGGCATATTTGAAATACCTATACAAACTTGTTCCTACATAGTAACTTGCAACTTTGAATGAGAATGTGCTTGCTTACAGCAACGTGCTATATGTTCTGAATGCCCGAATTGGGAATCTGTGTCAAAACTTTGTTAGGAATTATGTGATCCTTACTAGCTGGAAGTAAGGGAGATGGGGCATGAAGTTATTTGTAGGAGTTGGAGACATACCCACTTTAGCTCAGTTTTGGGCATCTTTGAAATACCTATAGAAACTTCTTCCTACATAGAAACTTGCAAATTTGAATGAGAATGTGCTTGCTTACAGCAACGTGATATATGTTCTGAAGGCCCGAATTGGGAATCTGTGTCAAAACTTTGTTAGGAATAATGTGATCCTTACTAGCTGGAAGTAAGGGAGATGGGGCAAGAAGTTATTTCTAGGAGTTGGAGACATACCAAGTTTAGCTCAGTTCTGGGCATATTTGAAATCCCTATACAAACTTGTTCCTACATAGTAACTTGCAACTTTGAATGAGAATGTGCTTGCTTACAGCAACGTGCTATATGTTCTGAATGCCCGAATTGGGAATCTGTGTCAAAACTTTCTTTGAAATTATGTGATCCTTACTAGCTGGAAGTAAGGGAGATGGGGCATGAAAATATTTCTAGGAGTTGGAGACATACCAAGTTTAGCTCAGTTCTGGGCATCTTTGAAAGTCCTATACAAACTTGTTCCTACATAGTAACTTGCAACTTTGAATGAGAATGTGCTTGCTTACAGCAACGTGCCATAAGTTCTGAATGCCCGATTTGGGAATCTGTGTCAAAACTTTGTTAGGAATTATGTGAATCTTACTCGCTGGAAGTACGGGACATGGGGCATGAAGATATTTCTAGGAGTTGGAGACATACCAAGTTTAGCTCAGTTCTGGGCATCTTTGAAATACCTTACAAACTTGTTCCTACATAGTAACTTGCAACTTTGAATGAGAATGTGCTTGCTTACAGCAACGTGCTATATGTTCTGAATGAACGAATTGGGAATCTGTGTCAAAACTTTGTTAGGAATTATGTGATCCTTACTAGCTGGAAGTGAGGGAGATGGGGCATGAAGTTATTTGTAGGAGTTGGAGACATACCAAGTTTAGCTCAGTTCTGGGCATCTTTGAAATATCTATACAGACTTGTTCCTACATAGTAACTTGCAACTTTGAATGAGAATGTGCTTGCTTAGAGCATCTTGGTATATGTTCTGAATGCCCGAATTGGGAATCTGTGTCAAAACTTTGTTAGGAATTATGTGATCCTTACTAGCTGGAAGTAAGGGAGATGGGGCATGAAGTTATTTGTAGGAGTTGGAGACATACCCACTTTAGCTCAGTTCTGGGCATCTTTGAAATACCTATAGAAACTTCTTCCTACATAGAAACTTGCAAATTTGAATGAGAATGTGCTTGCTTACAGCAACGTGCTATATGTTCTGAAGGCCCGAATTGGGAATCTGTGTCAAAACTTTGTTAGGAATCATGTGATCCTTACTAGCTGGAAGTAAGGGAGATGGGGCAAGAAGTTATTTCTAGGAGTTGGAGGCATACCAAGTTTAGCTCAGTTCTGGAAATCTTTGAAATCCCTATACAAACTTGTTCCTACATAGTAACTTGCAACTTTGAATGAGAATGTGCTTGCTTACAGCAACGTGCTATATGTTCTGAATGCCCGAATTGGGAATCTGTGTCAAAACTTTCTTTGAAATTATGTGATCCTTACTAGCTGGAAGTAAGGGAGATGGGGCCTGAAAATATTTCTAGGAGTTGGAGACATACCAAGTTTAGCTCAGTTCTGGGCATCTTTGAAAGTCCTATACAAACTTGTTCCTACATAGTAACTTGCAACTTTGAATGAGAATGTGCTTGCTTACAGCAACGTGCCATATGTTCTGAATGCCCGATTTGGGAATCTGTGTCAAAACTTTGTTAGGAATTATGTGAATCTTACTCGCTGGAAGTAAGGGACATGGGGCATGAAGATATTTCTAGGAGTTGGAGACATACCAAGTTTAGCTCAGTTCTGGGCATCTTTGAAATACCTTACAAACTTGTTCCTACATAGTAACTTGCAACTTTGAATGAGAATGTGCTTGCTTACAGCAACGTGCTATATGTTCCTAATGCCAGAATTGGGTATATGTGTCAAAACTTTGTTAGAAATTATGTGATCCTTAATAGCTGGAAATAAGGGCGATGGGGCATGAAGTTATTTCTAGGAGTTGGAGACATACCAACTTTACCTCAGTTTTGGGCATCTTTAAAATACCTATACAAACTTGTTCCTACATAGTAACTTGCTTCTTGGAATGAAAAAGTAGTTGCTTAAAGGAACGTGCCATATATTCTGAATGCCCGAATTGGGAATCTGTGTCAAAACTTTGTTAGAATTATGTGATCCTTACCAGCTGGAAGTAAGGGAGATGGGGCATGAAGTTATTTCTAGGAGTAGGAGACATACCAAGTTTAGCTCAGTTCTGGGCATCTTTGAAATACCTATCCAACCTGTTCCTACATAGTAACTTGCAACTTTGAATGAGAATGTGCTTGCTTACAGCAACGTGCTATATGTTCTGAATGCCCGAATTGGGAATTTGTGTCAAAACTTTCATTGAAATTATGTGATCCATACTAGCTGGAAGTAAGGGAGATGGGGCATGGAGTTATTTCTAGGAGTTGGAGACATACCAAGTTTAACTCAGTTCTGGGAATCTTTGAAAGTCCTATACAAACTTGTTCCTACAGAGTAACTTGCAGCTTTGAATGAGAATGTGCTTTCTTACAGCAACGTGCTATATGTTCTGAATGCCCGAATTGGGAATCTGTGTCAAAACTTTGTTAGGAATTATGTGAATCTTACTCGCTGGAAGTAAGGGAGATGGGGCATGAAGTTATTTCTAGGAGTTGGAGACTTTCCAAGTTTAGCTCAGTTCTGGGCATCTTTGAAATACCTATACAAACTTGTTCCTACATAGTAACTTGCAACTTTGAATGAGAATGTGCTTGCTTACAGCAACGTGCTATATGATCTGAATGCCCGAATTGGGAATTTGTGTCAAAACTTTGTTAGGAATTATGTGATCCTTACTAGGTGGAAGTAAGGGAGTGGGTCATGAAGTTATTTCTAGAGGTTGGACACATACCAAGTTTAGCTCAGTTCTGGGCATCTTTGCAATACCTATACAAACTTGTTCCTACATAGTAACTTGCAACTTTGAATGAGAATGTGCTTGCTTACAGCAACATGCTATATGTTCTGAATGCCCGAATTGGGAATCTGTGACAAAACTTTCTTAGAATTTATGTGATCCTTACTAGGTTGAAGTAAGGGAGATGGAGCATGAAGTTATTTCTAGGAGTTGGAGACATACCAAGTTTAGTTCAGTTCTGGGCATCTTTGAAATACCTATACAAACTTGTTCCTACATAGTAACTTGCATCTTTGAATGAGAATGTGCTTGCTTACAGCAACGTGCTATATGTTCTGAATGCCCGAATTGGGAATCTGTGTCAAAACTTTGTTAGTAATTATGTGATCCTTACTAGCTGGAAGTAAGGGAGTTGGGGCATGAAGTTATTTCTAGGAGTTGGACACATACCAAGTTTAGCACAGTTCAGGGCATCTTTGAAATACCTATACAAACTTGTTCCTACATAGTAACTTGCAACTTTGAATGAGAATGTGCTTGCTTACAGCAACGTGCCATATGTTCTGAATGCCCGAATTGGGAATCTGTGTCAAAACTTTGATAGGGATTATGTGATCCTTACTAGCTGGAAGTAAGGGAGATGGGGCATGAAGTTATTTCTAGGAGTTGGAGACATACAACGTTTAGCTCAGTTCTGGACATCTTTGCAATACCTATACAAACTTGTTCCTACATAGTAACTTGCAACGTTGAATGAGAATGTGCTTGCTTACAGCAACGTGCTATATGTTCTGAATGCCCGAATTGGGAATCTGTGTCAAAACTTTGTTAGGAATTATGTGATCCTTACTAGCTGGAAGTAAGGCAGATGGGGCATGAAGTTATTTCTAGGAGTTGGAGACATACAACGTTTAGCTCAGTTCTGGGCATCTTTGAAATACCTACACAAACTTGTTCCTACATAGTAACTTGCAACGTTGAATGAGAATGTGCTTGCTTACAGCAACGTGCTATATGTTCTGAATGCCCGAATTGGGAATCTGTGTCAAAACTTTGTTAGGAATTATGTGATCCTTACTAGCTGGAAGTAAGGGAGATGGGGCATGAAGTTATTTCTAGGAGTTGGAGACATACCAAGGTTAGCTCAGTTCTGGGCATCTTTGAAATACCTATACAAACTTGTTCCTACATAGTAACTTGCAACTTTGAATGAGAATGTGCTTGCTTACAGCAACGTGCTATATGTTCTGAATGCCCGAATTGGGAATCTGTGTCAAAACTTTGTTAGGAATTATGTGATCCTTACTAGCTGGAAGTAAGGGAGATGGGGCATGAAGTTATTTAGCAGTTGGACACATACCAAGTTTAGCTCAGTTCTGGGCATCTTTGAAATACCTATACAAACTTGTTCCTACATAGTAACTTGCAACTTTGAATGAGAATGTGCTTGCTTACAGCAACGTGCTATATGTTCTGAATGCCCGAATTGGGAATCTGTGTCAAAACTTTGTTAGGAATTATGTGATCCTTACTAGCTGGATGTAAGGGAGATGGGGCATGAATTTATTTCTAGGAGTTGGACACATACCAAGTTTTGCACAGTTCTGGGCATCTTTGAAATACCTATACAAACTTGTTCCTACATAGTAACTTGCAACTTTGAATGAGAATGTGCTTGCTTACAGCAACGTGCTCTATGTTCTGAATGCCCGAATTGGGAATCTGTGTCAAAACTTTGTTAGGATTTATGTGATCCTTAGTAGATGGAAGTAAGTGAGATGGGGCATGAAGTTATTTCTTGAGTTGGAGACATACAACGTTTAGCTCAGTTTTGGGCATCTTTGAAATACCTATACAAACTTGTTCCTACATAGTAACTTGCAACTTTGAATGAGAATGTGCTTGCTTACAGCAACGTGCTATATGTTCGGAATGCCTGAAATGGGAATCTGTGTCAAAACTTTGTTAGGAATTATGTGATCCTTACTAGCTGGATGTAAGGGAGATGGGGCATGAAGTTATTTCTAGGAGTTGGAGACATACCAAGTTTAGCTCAGTTCTGGGCATCTTTGAAATTCCTATACAAACTTGTTCCTACATAGTAACTTGCAACTTTGAATGAGAATGTGCTTGCTTACAGCAACGTGCTATATGTTCTGAATGCCCGAATTGGGAATCTGTGTCAAAACTTTCTTAGGAATTATGTGATCCTTACTAGCTGGAAGTAAGGGAGATGGGGCATGAAGGTATTTCTAGGAGTTGGAGACATACCAAGTTTAGCTCAGTTCTGGGCATCTTTGAAATACCTATACAAACTTGTTCCTATATAGTAACTTGCAACTTTGAATGAGAATGTGCTTGCTTACAGCAACGTGCTATATGTTCTGAATGCCCGAATTGGGAATCTGTGTCAAAACTTTGTTAGGAATTATGTGATCCTTACTAGCTGGAAGTAAGGGAGATGGGGCATGAAGTTATTTCTAGGAGTTGGAGACATACCAAGTTTAGCTCAGTTCTGGGCATCTTTGAAATACCTATACAAACTTGTTCCTACATAGTAACTTGCAACTTTGAATGAGAATGTGCTTGCTTACAGCAACGTGCTATATATTCTGAATGCCCGAATTGGGAATCTGTGTCAAAACTTTGTTAGGAATTATGTGATCCTTACTAGCTGGAAGTAAGGGAGATGGGGCATGAAGTTATTTCTAGGATTTGGAGAAATACAACGTTTAGCTCAGTTCTGGGCATCTTTGAAATACCTATACAAACTTGTTCCTACATAGTAACTTGCAACTTTGAATGAGAATGTGCTTGCTTACAGCAACGTGCTATATGTTCTGAATGCCTGAATTGGGAATCTGTGTCAAAATTTTGTTAGGAATCATGTGATCCTTACTAGCTGGAAGCAAGGGAGATGGGGCAAGAAGATATTTCTAGGAGTCGGACACATACCACGTTTAGCTCAGTTCTGGGCATCTTTGAAATACCTATACAAACTTGTTCCTACATAGTAACTTGCAACTTTGAATGAGAATGTGCTTGCTTACAGCAACGTGCCATATGTTCTGAATGCCCGAATTGGGAATCTGTGTCAAAACTTTGATAGGGATTATGTGATCCTTACTAGCTGGAAGTAAGGGAGATGGGGCATGAAGTTATTTCTAGGAGTTGGAGACATACAACGTTTAGCTCAGTTCTGGACAGCTTTGCAATACCTATACAAACTTGTTCCTACATAGTAACTTGCAACGTTGAATGAGAATGTGCTTGCTTACAGCAACGTGCTATATGTTCTGAATGCCCGAATTGGGAATCTGTGTCAAAACTTTCTTAGGAATTATGTGATCCTTACTAGCTGGAAGTAAGGGAGATGGGGCATGAAGATATTTCTAGGAGTTGGAGACATACAACGTTTAGCTCAGTTCTGGGCATCTTTGAAATACCTATACAAACTTGTTCCTACATAGTAACTTGCAACTTTGAATGAGAATGTGCTTGCTTACAGCAACGTGCTATATGTTCTGAATGCCCGAATTGGGAATCTGTGTCAAAACTTTGTTAGGAATTATGTGATCCTTACTAGCTGGAAGTAAGGGAGATGGGGCATGAAGTTATTTCTAGGAGTTGGAGACATACAACGTTTAGCTCAGTTCTGGGCATCTTTGAAATACCTATACAAACTTGTTCCTACATAGTAACTTGCAACTTTGAATGAGAATGTGCTTGTTTACAGCAAAGTGCTATATGTTCTGAATGCCCGAATTGGGAATCTGTGTCAAAACTTTGTTAGGAATTATGTGATCCTTACTAGCGGGAAGTAAGGGAGATGGGGCATGAGGTTATTTCTAGGAGTTGGAGACATACAAATGTTAGCTCAGTTCTGGGCATCTTTGAAATACCTATACAAACTTGTTCCTACATAGTAACCTGCAACTTTGAATGAGAATGTGCTTGCTTACAGCAACGTGCTATATGTTCTGAATGCCCGAATTGGGAATCTGTGTCAAAACTTTGTTAGGAATTATGTGATCCTTACTAGCTGGAAGTAAGGGAGATGGGGCATGAAGTTATTTCTAGGAGTTGGAGACATACAACGTTTAGCTCAGTTCTGGGCATCTTTGAAATACCTATACAAACTTGTTCCTACATAGTAACTTGCAACTTTGAATGAGAATGTGCTTGCTTACAGCAACGTGCTATATGTTCTGAATGCCCGAATTGGGAATCTGTGTCAAAACTTTGTTAGGAATTATGTGATCCTTACTAGCTGGAAGTAAGGGAGATGGGGCATGAAGTTATTTCTAGGAGTTGGAGACATACCAAGGTTAGCTCAGTTCTGGGCATCTTTGAAATACCTATACAAACTTGTTCCTACATAGTAACTTGCAACTTTGAATGAGAATGTGCTTGCTTACAGCAACGTGCTATATGTTCTGAATGCCCGAATTGGGAATATGTGTCAAAATTTTGTTAGGAATTATGTGATCCTTACTAGCTGGAAGTAAGGGAGATGGGGCATGAAGTTATTTAGCAGTTGGACACATACCAAGTTTAGCTCAGTTCTGGGCATCTTTGAAATACCTATACAAACTTGTTCCTACATAGTAACTTGCAACTTTGAATGAGAATGTGCTTGCTTACAGCAACGTGCTATATGTTCTGAATGCCCGAATTGGGAATCTGTGTCAAAACTTTGTTAGGAATTATGTGATCCTTACTAGCTGGATGTAAGGGAGATGGGGCATGAAGTTATTTCTAGGAGTTGGACACATACCAAGTTTTGCACAGTTCTGGGCATCTTTGAAATACCTATACAAACTTGTTCCTACATAGTAACTTGCAACTTTGAATGAGAATGTGCTTGCTTACAGCAACGTGCTCTATGTTCTGAATGCCCGAATTGGGAATCTGTGTCAAAACTTTGTTAGGATTTATGTGATCCTTAGTAGCTGGAAGTAAGGGAGATGGGGCATGAAGTTATTTCTAGGAGTTGGAGACATACAACGTTTAGCTCAGTTTTGGGCATCTTTGAAATACCTATACAAACTTGTTCCTACATAGTAACTTGCAACTTTGAATGAGAATGTGCTTGCTTACAGCAACGTGCTATATGTTCTGAATGCCCGAAATGGGAATCTGTGTCAAAACTTTGTTAGGAATTATGTGATCCTTACTAGCTGGATGTAAGGGAGATGGGGCATGAAGTTATTTCTAGGAGTTGGAGACATACCAAGTTTAGCTCAGTTCTGGGCATCTTTGAAATACCTATACAAACTTGTTCCTACATAGTAACTTGCAACTTTGAATGAGAATGTGCTTGCTTACAGCAACGTGCTATATGTTCTGAATGCCCGAATTGGGAATCTGTGTCAAAACTTTGTTAGGAATTATGTGATCCTTACTAGCAGGAAGTAAGGGAGATGGGGCATGAAGGTATTTCTAGGAGTTGGAGACATACCAAGTTTAGCTCAGTTCTGGGCATCTTTGAAATACCTATACAAACTTGTTCCTATATAGTAACTTGCAACTTTGAATGAGAATGTGCTTGCTTACAGCAACGTGCTATGTGTTCTGAATGCCCGAATTGGGAATCTGTGTCAAAACTTTGTTAGGAATTATGTGATCCTTACTAGCTGGAAGTAAGGGAGATGGGGCATGAAGTTATTTCTAGGAGTTGGAGACATACCAAGTTTAGCTCAGTTCTGGGCATCTTTGAAATACCTATACAAACTAGTTCCTACATAGTAACTTGCAACTTTGAATGAAAATGTGCTTGCTTACAGCAACGTGCTATATGTTCTGAATGCCCGAATTGGGAATCTGTGTCAAAACTTTGTTAGGAATTATGTGATCCTTACTAGCTGGAAGTAAGGGAGCTGGGGCATGAAGTTATTTCTAGGATTTGGAGAAATACAACGTTTAGCTCAGTTCTGGGCATCTTTGAAATACCTATACAAACTTGTTCCTACATAGTAACTTGCAACTTTGAATGAGAATGTGCTTGCTTACAGCAACGTGCTATATGTTCTGAATGCCTGAATTGGGAATCTGTGTCAAAATTTTGTTAGGAATTATGTGATCCTTACTAGCTGGAAGTAAGGGAGATGGGGCAAGAAGATATTTCTAGGAGTCGGACACATACCACGTTTAGCTCAGTTCTGGGCATCTTTGAAATACCTATACAAACTTGTTCCTACATAGTAACTTGCAACTTTGAATGAGAATGTGCTTGCTTACAGCAACGTGCTATATGTTCTGAATGCCCGAATTGGGAATCTGGGTCAAAATTTTGTTAGGAATTATGTGATCCTTACTAGCTGGAAGTAAGGGAGATGGGGCATGAAGTTATTTCTAGGAGTTGGAGACATACCAAGGTTAGCTCAGTTCTGGGAATCTTTGAAATACCTATACAAACTTGTTCCTACATAGTAACTTGCAACTTCGAATGAGAATGTGCTTGCTTACAGCAACGTGCTATATGTTCTGAATGCCCGAATTGGGAATCTGTGTCAAAACTTTGTTAGGAATTATGTGATCCTTACTAGCTGGAAGTAAGGGAGATGGGGCATGAAGATATTTCTAGGAGTTGGAGACATACCAAGTTTAGCTCAGTTCTGGGCATCTCTGAAATACCTATACAAACCTGTTACTACATAGTAACTTGCAACTTTGAATGAGAATGTGCTTGCTTACAGCAACGTGCTTTATGTTTTGAATGCCCGAATTGGGAATCTGTGTCAAAACTTTGTTAGGAATTATGTGATCCTTACTAGCTGGAAGTAAGGGAGATGGGGCATGAAGTTATTTCTAGGAGTTGGACACATACCAAGTTTAGCTCAGTTCTGGGCATCTTTGAAATACCTATACAAACTTGTTCCTACATAGTAACTTGCAACTTTGAATGAAAATGTGCTTGCTTACAGCAACGTGCTATATGTTCTGAATGCCCGAATTGAGAATCTGTGTCAAAACTTTGTTAGGAATTATGTGATCCTTACTAGCTGGAAGTAAGGGAGATGGGGCATGAAGTTATTTCTAGGAGTTGCAGACATACAACGTTTAGCTCAGTTCTGGGCATCTTTGAAATACCTATACAAACTTGTTCCTACATAGTAACTTGCAACTTTGAATGAGAATGTGCTTGCTTACAGCAACGTGCTATATGTTCTGAATGCCCGAATTGGGAATCTGTGTCAAAACTTTGTTAGGAATTATGTGATCCTTCCTAGATGGAAGTAAGGGAGATGGGGCATGAAGATATTTCTAGGAGTTGGAGACATACCAAGTTTAGCTCAGTTCTGGGCATCTTTGAAATACCTATACAAACTTCTTCCTACATAGTAACTTGCAACTTTGAATGAGAATGTGCTTGCTTACAGCAACGTGCTATATGTTCTGAATGCCCGAATTGGGAATCTGTGTCAAAACTTTGTTAGGAATTATGTGATCCTTACTAGATGGAAGTAAGGGAGATGGGGCATGAAGTTCTTTCTAGGAGTTGCAGACATACAACGTTTAGCTCAGTTCTGGGTATCTTTGAAATACCTATACAAACTTGTTCCTACATAGTAACTTGCAACTTTGAATCAGAATGTGCTTGCTTACAGCAACGTGCTATATGTTCTGAATGCCCGAATTGGGAATCTGTGTCAAAACTTTGTTAGGAATTTTGTGATCCTTACTAGCTGGAAGTAAGGGAGATGGGGCATGAAGTTATTTCTATGAGTTGGACACATACCCATTTTATCTCAGTTCTGGGCATCTTTGAAATACCTATACAAACTTGTTCCTACATAGTAACTTGCTTCTTAGAATGAGAATGTGCTTGCTTACAACAACGTGCTATATGTTCTGAATGCCCGAATTGGGAATCTGTGTCAAAACTTTGTTAGGAATTATGTGATCCTCACTAGCTGGAAGTACGGGAGATGGGGGATGAAGTTATTTCTAGGAGTTGGAGACATACAAACTTCAGCTCAGTTCTGGGCATCTTTGAAAGTCCTATACAAACTTGTTCCTACATAGTAACTTGCAACTTTGAATGAGAATGTGCTTGCTACAGCAACGTGCTATATGTTCTGAATGCCCGAATTGGGAATCTGTGTCAAAACATTGTTAGGAATTATGTGATCCTTACTAGCTGGAAGTAAGGGAGATGGGGCATGAAGTTATTTCTAGGTGTTGCAGACATACAACGTTTAGCTCAGTTCTGGGCATCTTTGAAATACCTATACAAACTTGTTCCTACATAGTAACTTGCAACTTTGAATGAGAATGTGCTTGCTTACAGCAACGTGCTATATGTTCTGAATGCCCGAATTGGGAATCTGTGTCAAATCTTTGTTAGGAATTTTGTGATCCTTACTAGCTGGAAGTAAGGGAGATGGGGCATGAAGTTATTTCTAGGAGTTGGAGACATACAAAGTTCAGCTCAGTTCTGGGCATCTTTGAAATACCTATACAAACTTGTTCCTACATAGTAACTTGCAACTTTGAATGAGAATGTGCTTGCTTACAGCAACGTGCTATATGTTCTGAATGCCCGAATTGGGAATCTGTGTCAAAACTTTGTAAGGAATTATGTGATCCTTACTAGAGGGAAGTAAGGGAGATGGGGCATGAAGTTATTTCTATGAGTTGGAGACATACAACGTTTAGCTCAGTTCTGGGCATCTTTGAAATACCTATACAAACTTGTTCCTACATAGTAACTTGCAACTTTGAATGAGAATGTGCTTGCATACAGCAACGTGCTATATGTTCTGAATGCCCGAATTGGGAATCTGTGTCAAAACTTTGTTAGGAATTATGTGATCCTTACTAGATGGAAGTAAGTGAGATTTGGCATGAAGTAATTTCTAGGAGTTGGAGACATACCAAGTTTAGCTCAGTTCTGGGAATCTTTGAAATACCTATACAAACTTGTTCCTACATAGTAACTTGCAACTTTGAATGAGAATGTGCTTGCTTACAGCAACGTGCTCTATGTTCTGAATGCCCGAATTGGGAATCTGTGTCAAAACTTTGTTAAGAATTATGTGATCCTTACTAGCTGGAAGTAAGGGAGATGGGGCATGAAGTTATTTCTAGGAGTTGCCGACATACAACGTTTAGCTCAGTTCTGGGCATCTTTGAAATACCTATACAAACTTGTTCCTACATAGTAACTTGCAACTTTGAATGAGAATGTGCTTGCTTACAGCAACGTGCTATATGATCTGAATGCCCGGATTGGGAATCTGTGTCAAAACTTTGTTAGGAATTATGTGATCCTTAGTAGCTGGAAATAAGGGAGATGAGGCATGAATTTATTTCTAGGAGTTGCAGACATACAACGTTTAGCTCAGTTCTGGGCATCTTTGAAATACCTATACAAACTTGTTCCTACATAGTAACTTGCAACTTTGAATGAGAATGTGCTTGCTTACAGCAACGTGCTATATGTTCTGAATGCCCGAATTGGGAATCTGTGTCGAAACTTTGTTAGGAATTATGTGATCCTTACTAGCTGGAAGTAAGGGAGATGGGGCATGAAGTTATGTCTAGGAGTTGGAGACATACAACGTTTAGCTCAGTTCTGGGCATCTTTGAAATACCTATACAAACTTGTTCCTACGTAGTAACTTGCAACTTTGAATGAGAATGTGCTTGCTTACAGCAACGTGCTATATGTTCTGAATGCCCGAATTGGGAATCTGTGTCAAAACATTGTTAGGAATTATGTGATCCTTACTAGCTGGAAGTAAGGGAGATGGGGCATGAAGTTATTTCTAGGTGTTGCAGACATACAACGTTTAGCTCAGTTCTGGGCATCTTTGAAATACCTATACAAACTTGTTCCTACATAGTAACTTGCAACTTTGAATGAGAATGTGCTTGCTTACAGCAACGTGCTATATGTTCTGAATGCCCGAATTGGGAATCTGTGTCAAATCTTTGTTAGGAATTTTGTGATCCTTACTAGCTGGAAGTAAGGGAGATGGGGCATGAAGTTATTTCTAGGAGTTGGAGACATACAAAGTTCAGCTCAGTTCTGGGCATCTTTGAAATACCTATACAAACTTGTTCCTACATAGTAACTTGCAACTTTGAATGAGAATGTGCTTGCTTACAGCAACGTGCTATATGTTCTGAATGCCCGAATTGGGAATCTGTGTCAAAACTTTGTAAGGAATTATGTGATCCTTACTAGAGGGAAGTAAGGGAGATGGGGCATGAAGTTATTTCTATGAGTTGGAGACATACAACGTTTAGCTCAGTTCTGGGCATCTTTGAAATACCTATACAAACTTGTTCCTACATAGTAACTTGCAACTTTGAATGAGAATGTGCTTGCATACAGCAACGTGCTATATGTTCTGAATGCCCGAATTGGGAATCTGTGTCAAAACTTTGTTAGGAATTATGTGATCCTTACTAGATGGAAGTAAGTGAGATTTGGCATGAAGTAATTTCTAGGAGTTGGAGACATACCAAGTTTAGCTCAGTTCTGGGAATCTTTGAAATACCTATACAAACTTGTTACTACATAGTAACTTGCAACTTTGAATGAGAATGTGCTTGCTTACAGCAACGTGCTCTATGTTCTGAATGCCCGAATTGGGAATCTGTGTCAAAACTTTGTTAAGAATTATGTGATCCTTACTAGCTGGAAGTAAGGGAGATGGGGCATGAAGTTATTTCTAGGAGTTGCCGACATACAACGTTTAGCTCAGTTCTGGGCATCTTTGAAATACCTATACAAACTTGTTCCTACATAGTAACTTGCAACTTTGAATGAGAATGTGCTTGCTTACAGCAACGTGCTATATGATCTGAATGCCCGGATTGGGAATCTGTGTCAAAACTTTGTTAGGAATTATGTGATCCTTACTAGCTGGAAGTAAGGGAGATGGGGCATGAAGTTATGTCTAGGAGTTGGAGACATACAACGTTTAGCTCAGTTCTGGGCATCTTTGAAATACCTATACAAACTTGTTCCTACGTAGTAACTTGCAACTTTGAATGAGAATGTGCTTGCTTACAGCAACGTGCTATATGTTCTGAATGCCCGAATTGGGAATCTGTGTCAAAACTTTGTTAGGAATTATGTGATCCTTACTAGCTGGAAGTAAGGGAGATGGGGCATGAAGTTATTTCTAGGAGTTGCAGACATACAACGTTTAGCTCAGTTCTCGGCATCTTTGAAATACCTATACAAACTTGTTCCTACATAGTAACTTGCAACTTTGAATGAGAATGTGCTTGCTTACAGCAACGTGCTATATGTTCTGAATGCCCGAATTGGGAATCTGTGTCAAAACTTTGTTAGGAATTATGTGATCCTTACTAGATGGAAGTAAGGGAGAAGGGGCATGAAGTTATTTCTAGGAGTTGGAGACATACAACGTTTAGCTCAGTTCTGGGCATCTTTGAAATACCTATACAAACTTGTTCCTACATAGTAACTTGCAACTTTGAATGAGAATGTGCTTGCTTACAGCAACGTGCTATATGTTCTGAATGCCCGAATTGGGAATCTGTGTCAAAACTTTGTTAGGAATTATGTGATCCTTACTAGCTGGAAGTAAGGGAGATGGGGCATGAAGTTATTTCTAGGAGTTGGAGACATACAACGTTTAGCTCAGTTCTTGGCATCTTTGAAATACCTAGACAAACTTGTTCCTACATAGTAACTTGCTTCTTAGAATGAGAATGTGCTTGCTTACAGCAACGTGCTATATGTTCTGAATGCCCGAATAGGGAATCTGTGTCAAAACTTTGTTAGGAATTATGTGATCCTCACTAGCTGGAAGTACGGGAGTTGGGGCATGAAGTTATTTCTAGGAGTTGGAGACATACAAAGTTCAGCTCAGTTCTGGGCATCTTTGAAAGTCCTATACAAACTTGTTCCTACATAGTAACTTGCAACTTTGAATGAGAATGTGCATGCTTACAGCAACGTGCCATATGTTCTGAATGCCCGAATTGGGAATCTGTGTCAAAACTTTGTTAGGAATTTTGTGATCCTTACTAGCTGGAAGTAAGGGAGATGGGGCATGAAGTTATTTCTAGGAGTTGGAGACATACAAACTTCAGCTCAGTTCTGGGCATCTTTGAAATACCTATACAAACTTGTTCCTACATAGTAACTTGCAACTTTGAATGAGAATGTGCTTGCTTACAGCAACGTGCTATATGTTCTGAATGCCCGAATTGGGAATCTGTGTCAAAACTTTGTTAGGAATTATGTGATCCTTACTAGATGGAAGTAAGGGAGACGGGGCATGAAGTTATTTCTAGGAGTTGGAGACATACAACGTTTAGCTCAGTTCTGGGCATCTTTGAAATACCTATACAAACTTGTTCCTACATAGTAACTTGCAACTTTGAATGAGAATGTGCTTGCTTACAGCAACGTGCTATATGTTCTGAATGCCCGAATTGGGAATGTGTGTCAAAACTTTGTTAGGAATTATGTGATCCTTACTAGCTGGAAGTAAGGGAGATAGGGCATGAAGATATTTCTAGGAGTTGCAGACATACAACGTTTAGCTCAGTTCTGGGCATCTTTGAAATACCTATACAAACTTGTTCCTACATAGTAACTTGCAACTTTGAATGAGAATGTGCTTGCTTACAGCAACGTGCTATATGTTCTGAATGCCCGAATTGGGAATCTGTGTCAAAACTTTGTTAGGAATTATGTGATCCTTACTAGATGGAAGTAAGGGAGAAGGGGCATGAAGTTATTTCTAGGAGTTGGAGACATACAACGTTTAGCTCAGTTCTGGGCATCTTTGAAATACCTATACAAACTTGTTCCTACATAGTAACTTGCAACTTTGAATGAGAATGTGCTTGCTTACAGCAACGTGCTATATGTTCTGAATGCCTGAATTGGGAATCTGTGTCAAAACTTTGTTAGGAATTATGTGATCCTTACTAGATGGAAGTACGGGAGACTTGGCATGAAGTTATTTCTAGGAGTTGCAGACATACAACGTTTACCTCAGTTCTGGGCATCTTTGAAATACCTATACAAACTTGTTCCTACATAGTAACTTGCTACTTTGAATGAGAATGTGCTTGCTTACAGCAACGTGCTATATGTTCTGAATGCCCGAATTGGGAATCTGTGTCAAAACTTTGTTAGGAATTATGTGATCCTTACTAGCGGGAAGTAAGGGAGATGGGGCATGAAGTTATTTATAGGAGTTGGAGACATACAACGTTTAGCTCAGTTCTGGGCATCTTTGAAATACCTATACAAACTTGTTCCTACATAGTAACTTGCTTCTTAGAATGAGAATGTGTTTGCTTACAGCAACGTGCTATATGTTCTGAATGCCCGAATAGGGAATCTGTGTCAAAACTTTGTTAGGAATTATGTGATCCTCACTAGCTGGAAGTACGGGAGATGGGGCATGAAGTTATTTCTAGGAGTTGGAGACATACAAACTTCAGCTCAGTTCTGGGTATCTTTGAAAGTCCTATACAAACTTGTTCCTACATAGTAACTTGCAACTTTGAATGAGAATGTGCTTGCTACAGCAACGTGCTATATGTTCTGAATGCCCGAATTGGGAATCTGTGTCAAAACTTTGTTAGGAATTATGTGATCCTTACTAGCTGGAAGTAAGGGAGATGGGGCATGAAGTTATTTCTAGGAGTTGGAGACATACAACGTTTAGCTCAGTTCTGGGCATCTTTGAAATACCTATACAAACTTGTTCCTACATAGTAACTTGCAACTTTGAATGAGAATGTGCTTGCTTACAGCAACGTGCTATATGTTCTGAATGCCCGAATTGGGAATCTGTGTCAAAACTTTGTTAGGAATTTTGTGATCCTTACTAGCTGGAAGTAAGGGAGATGGGGCATGAAGTTAATACTAGGAGTTGGAGACATACAAACTTCAGCTCAGTTCTGGGCATCTTTGAAATACCTATATAAACTTGTTCCTACATAGTAACTTGCAACTTTGAATGAGAATGTGCTTGCTTACAGCAACGTGCTATATGTTCTGAATGCCCGAATTGGGATTCTGTGTCAAAACTTTGTTAGGAATTATGTGATCCTTACTAGATGGAAGTAAGGGAGATGGGGCATGAAGTTATTTCTAGGAGTTGGAGACATACAACGTTTAGCTCAGTTCTGGGCATCTTTGAAATACCTATACAAACTTGTTCCTACATAGTAACTTGCAACTTTGAATGAGAATGTGCTTGCTTACAGCAACGTGCTATAGGTTCTGAATGCCCGAATTGGGAATCTGTGTCAAAACTTTGTTAGGAATTATGTGATCCTTACTAGATGGAAGTAAGGGAGATTGGGCATGAAGTTATTTCTAGGAGTTGGAGACATACCAAGTTTAGCTCAGTTCTGGGCCTCTTTGAAATACCTATACAAACTTGTTCCTACATAGTAACTTGCAACTTTGAATGAGAATGTGCTTGCTTACAGCAACGTGCTATATGTTCTGAATGCCCGAATTGGGAATCTGTGTCAAAACTTTCTTAAGAATTATGTGATCCTTACTAGATGGAAGTAAGGGAGATGGGACATGAAGTTATTTCAAGGAGTTGCAGATATACAATGTTTAGCTCAGTTCTGGGCATCTTTGAAATACCTATACAAACTTGTTCCTACATAGTAACTTGCAACTTTGAATGAGAATGTGCTTGCTTACAGCAACGTGCTATATGTTCTGAATGCCCGAATTGGGAATCTGTGTCAAAACTTTGTTAGGAATTATGTGATCCTTACTAGCTGGAAGTAAGGGAGATGGGGCATGAAGTTATTTCTAGGAGTTGGAGACATACCAAGTTTAGCTCAGTACTGGGCATCTTTGAAATACCTATACAAACTTGTTCCTCCACAGTAACTTGCCACTTTGAATGAGAATGTGCTTGCTTACAGCAACGTGCTATATGTTCTGAATGCCCGAATTGGGAATCTGTGTCAAAACTTTGTTAGGAATTTTGTGATCCTTATTAGCTGGAAGTAAGGGAGATGGGGCATGAAGTTATTTCTAGGAGTTGGAGACATACAAACTTCAGCTCAGTTCTGGGCAAGTTTGAAATACCTATACAAACTTGTTCCTACATAGTAACTTGCAACTGTGAATGAGAATGTGCTTGCTTACAGCAACGTGCTATATGTTCTGAATGCCCGAATTGGGAATCTGTGTCAAAACTTTGTTAGGAATTATGTGATCCTTACTAGATGGAAGTAAGTGAGATGGGGCATGAAGTTATTTCTAGGAGTTAGAGACATACAACGTTTAGCTCAGTTCTGGGCATCTTTGAAATACCTATACAAACTTGTTCCTACATAGTAACTTGCAACTTTGAATGAGAATGTGCTTGCTTACAGCAACGTGCTATATGTTCTGAATGCCCGAATTGGGAATCTGTGTCAAAACTTTGTTAGGAATTATGTGATCCTTACTAGCTGGAAGTAAGGGAGATGGGGCATGAAGTTATTTCTAGGAGTTGGAGACATACCAAGTTTAGCTCAGTTCTGGGCATCTTTGAAATACCTATACAAACTTGTTCCTACATAGTAACTTGCAACTTTGAATGAGAATGTGCTTGCTTACAGCAACGTGCTATATGTTCTGAATGCCCGAATTGGGAATCTGTGTCAAAACTTTGTTAAGAATTATGTGATCCTTACTAGATGGAAGTAAGGGAGATGGGGCATGAAGTTATTTCTAGGAGTTGCAGTCATACAACGTTTAGCTCAGTTCTGGGCATCTTTGAAAGACCTATACAAACTTGTTCCTACATAGTAACTTGCAACTTTGAATGAGAATTTGCTTGCTACAGCAACGTGCTATATGTTCTGAATGACCGAATTGGGAATCTGTGTTAAAACTTTGTTAGGAATTATGTGATCCTAACTAGCTGGAAATAAGGGAGATGGGGCATCAAGTTATTTCTAGGAGTTGCAGACATACAACGTTTAGCTCAGTTCTGGGCATCTTTGAAATACCTATACAAACTTGTTCCTACATAGTAACTTGCAACTTTGAATGAGAATGTGCTTGCTTACAGCAACGTACTATATGTTCTGAATGCCCGAATTGGGAATCTGTGTCAAAACTTTGTTAGGAATTATGTGATTCATACTAGCTGGAAGTAAGGGAGTTGGGGCATGAAGTTATTTCTAGAGGTTGGACACATAACAAGTTTAGCTCAGTTCTGGGCATCTTTGAATGTCGTATACAAACTTGTTCCTACATAGTAACTTGCAACTTTGAATGAGAATGTGCTTGCTTGCAGCAACGTGCTATATGTTCTGAATGCCCGAATTGGGAATCTGTGTCAAAACTTTGTTAGGAATTATGTGATCCTTACTAGCTGGAAGTAAGGGAGATGGGGCATGAAATTATTTCTAGGAATTGGACACATAACAAGTTTAGCTCAGTTCTGGGCATCTTTGAAATACCTATACAAACCTGTTCCTACATAGTAACTTGCAACTTTGAATGAGAATTTGCTTGCTTACAGCAACGTGCTATATGTTCTGAATGCCCGAATTGGAAATCTGTGTCAAAACTTTGTTAGGAATTATGTGATCCTTACTAGCTGGAAGTAAGGGAGATGGGGCATGAAGTTATTTCTAGGAGTTGGATACATACCAAGTTTAGCTCAGTTCTGGGCATCTTTGAAATACCTATACAAACTTGTTCCTACATAATAACTTGCATCCTTGAATGAGAATGTGCTTGCTTACAGCAACGTGCTATATGTTCTGAATGCCCGAATTGGGAATCTGTGTCAAAACTTTGTTAGAAATTATGTGATCCTTACTAGCTGGAAGTAAGGGAGATGGGGCATGAAGTTACTTCTAGGAGTTGCAGACATACAACGTTTAGCTCAATTCTGGGCATCTTTGAAATACCTATACAAACTTGTTCCTGCATAGTAACTTGCAACTTTGAATGAGAATGTGCTTGTTTACAGCAACGTGCTATTTGTTCTGAATGCCCGAATTGGGAATCTGTGTCAAAACTTTGTTAGGAATTATGTGATCCTTACTAGCTGGAAGTAAGGGAGATGGGGCATGAAGTTATTTCTAGGAGTTGGAAACATACCCACTTTAGCTCAGTTCTGGGCATCTTTGAAATACCTCTACAAACTTGTTCCTACATAGTAACTTGCTTCTTAGACTGAGAATGTGCTTGCTTACAGCAACGTGCTATAATTTCTGAATGCCCGAATAGGGAATCTGTGTCAAAACATTGTTAGGAATTATGTGATCCTCACTAGCTGGAAGTAAGGGAGATGGGGCATGAAGTTATTTCTAGGAGTTGGAGACATACAAACTTCAGCTCAGTTCTGGGCATCTTTGAAATACCTATACAAACTTGTTCCTACATAGTAACTTGCATCTTTGAATGAGAATGTGCTTGCTACAGCAACGTGCTACATGTTCTGAATGCCCGAATTGGGAATCCGTGTCAAAACTTTGTTAGGAATTATGTGATCCTTACTAGCTGGAAGTAAGGGAGATGGGGCATGAAGTTATTTCTAGGAGTTGCAGACATACAACGTTTAGCTCAGTTCTGGGCATCTTTGAAATACCTATACAAACTTGTTCCTACATACTAAGTGGCAACTTTGAATGAGAATGTGCTTGCTTACAGCAACGTGCTATATGTTCTGAATGCCCGAATTGGGAATCTGTGTCAAAACTTTGTTAGGAATTATGTGATCCTTACTAGCTGGAAGTAAGGGAGATGGGGCATGAAGTTATATCTAGGAGTTGGAGACATACAACTTTTAGCTCAGTCTGGGCATCTTTGAAATACCTATACAAACTTGTTCCTACATAGTAACTTGCAACTTTGAATGAGAATGTGCTTGCTTACAGCAACGTGCTATATGTTCTCAATGCCCGAATTGGGAATCTGTGTCAAATCTTTGTTAGGAATTATGTGATCCTTACTAGATGGAAGTAAGGGAGATGGGGCATGAAGTTATTTCTAGGAGTTGCAGACATACAACGTTTAGCTCAGTTCTGGGCATCTTTGAAATACCTATACAAACTTGTTCCTACATAGTAACTTGCAACTTTGAATGAGAATGTGCTTGCTTACAGCAACGTGCTATATGTTCTGAATGCCCGAATTGGGAATCTGTGTCAAAACTTTGTTAGGAATTATGTGATCCTTACTAGCTGGAAGTAAGGGAGATGGGGCATGAAGTTATTTCTATGAGTTGCAGACATACAACGTTTAGCTCAGTTCTGGGCATCTTTGAAATACCTATACAAACTTGTTCCTACATAGTAACTTGCAACTTTGAATGAGAATGTGCTTGCTTACAGCAACGTGCTATATGTTCTGAATGCCCGAATTGGGAAGCTGTGTCGAAACTTTGTTAGGAATTATGTGATCCTTACTAGATGGAAGTAAGGGAGATGGGTCATGAACTTATTTCTAGGTGTTGGAGACATACCAAGTTTAGCTCAGTTCTGGGCATCTTTGAAATACCTATACAAACTTGTTCCTACATAGTAACTTGCAACTTTGAATCAGAATGTGCTTGCTTACAGCAACGTGCTATATGTTCTGAATGCCCGAATTGGGAATCTGTGTCAAAACTTTGTTAGTAATTATGTGATCCTTACTAGGTGGAAGTAAGGGAGATGGGGCATGAAGTTATTTCTAGGAGTTGGAGACATACAAACTTCAGCTCAGTTCTGGGCATTTTTGAAATACCTATACAAACTTGTTCCTACATAGTAACTTGCATCTTTGAATGAGAATGTGCTTGCTTACAGCAACGTGCTATATGTTCTGAATGCCCGAATTGGGAATCTGTGTCAAAACTTTGTTAGGAAGTATGTGATCCTTACTAGATGGAAGTATGGGAGATGGGGCATGAAGGTATTTCTAGGAGTGGGAGACATATAACGTTTAGCTCAGTTCTGGGCAACTTTGAAATACCTATACAAACTTGTTCCTACATAGTAAGTGGCAACTTTGAATGAGAATGTGCTTGCTTACAGCAACGTGCTATATGTTCTGAATGCCCGAATTGGGAATCTGTGTCAAAACTTTGTTAGGAATTATGTGATCCTTACTAGCTGGAAGTAAGGGAGATGGGGAATGAAGTTATTTCTAGGAGTTGGAGACATACCAAGTTTAGCTCAGTTCTGGGCATCTTTGAAATACCTATACAAACTTGTTCCTACATAGTAACTTGCAACTTTGAATGAGAATGTGCTTGCTTACAGCAACGTGCTATATGTTCTGAATGCCCGAATTGGGAATCTGTGTCAAAACTTTGTTAGGAATTATGTGATCCTTACTAGCTGGAAGTAAGGGAGATGGGGCATGAAGTTATTTCTAGGAGTTGGAGACATACAACGTTTAGCTCAGTTCTGGGCATCTTTGAAATACCTATACAAACTTGTTCCTACATAGTAAGTGGCAACTTTGAATGAGAATGTGCTTGCTTACAGCAACGTGCTATATGTTCTGAATGCCCGAAATGGTAATCTGTGTCAAAACTTTGTTAGGAATTATGTGATCCTTCCTAGCTGGAAGTAAGGGAGATGGGGCATGAAGTTATTTCTAGGAGTTGCAGACATACAACGTTTGGCTCAGTTCTGGGCATCTTTGAAATACCTATACAAACTTGTTCCTACATAGTAACTTGCAACTTTGAATGAGAATGTGCTTGCTTACAGCAACGTGCTATATGTTCTGAATGCCCGAATTGGGAATCTGTGTCAAAACTTTGTTAGGAATTATGTGATCCTTACTAGATGGAAGTAAGGGAGATGGGGCATGAAGATATTTCTAGGAGTTGGAGACATACAACCTTTAGCTCAGTTCTGGGTATCTTTGAAATACCTATACACACTTGTTCCTACATAGTAACTTGCAACTTTGAATGAGAATGTGCTTGCTTACAGCAACGTGCTATATGTTCTGAATGTCCGAATTGGGAAGCTGTGTCGAAACTTTGTTAGGAATTATGTGATCCTTACTAGATGGAAGTAAGGGGGATGGGGCATGAACTTATTTCTAGGAGTTGGAGACATACCAAGTTTAGCTCAGTACTGGGCATCTTTGAAATACCTATACAAACTTGTTCCTACATAGTAACTTGCAACTTTGAATCAGAATGTGCTTGCTTACAGCAACGTGCTATATGTTCTGAATGCCCGAATTGGGAATCTATGTCAAAACTTTGTTAGGAATTATGTGATCCTTACTAGCTGGAAGTAAGGGAGTTGGGGCATGAAGTTATTTCTATAGGTTGGACACATACCAAGTTTAGCTCAGTTCTGGGCATCTTTGAATGTCGTATACAAACTTGTTCCTACATAGTAACTTGCAACTTTGAATGAGAATGTGCTTGCTTACAGCAACGTGCTATATGTTCTGAATGCCCGAATTGGGAATCTGAGTGAAAACTTTGTTAGGAAATATGTGATACTTACTAGCTGGAAGTAAGGAAGATGGGGCATGAAGATATTTCTAGGAGTTGCAGACATACAACGTTTAGCTCAGTTCTGGGCATCTTTGAAATACCTATACAAACTTGTTCCTACATAGTATCTTGCAACTTTGAATCAGAATGTGCTTGCTTACAGCAACGTGCTATATGTTCTGAATGCCCGAATTGGGAATCTGTGTCAAATCTTTGTTAGGAATTATGTGATCCTTACTAGCTGGAAGTAAGGGAGATGGGGCATGAAGTTATTTCTAGGAGTTGCAGACATACAACGTTTAGCTCAGTTCTGGGCATCTTTGAAATACCTATACAAACTTGTTCCTACATAGTAATTTGCAACTTTGAATGAGAATGTGCTTGCTTACAGCAACGTACTATATGTTCTGAATGCCCGAATTGGGAATCTGTGTCAAAACTTTGTTAGGAATTATGTGATCCTTACTAGCTGGAATTAAGGGAGATGGGGCATGAAGTTATTTCTAGGAGTTGCAGACATACAACGTTTAGCTCAGTTCTGGGCATCTTTGAAATACCTATACAAACTTGTTCCTACATAGTACGTGCAACTTTTCATGAGAATGTGCTTGATTACAGCAACGTGCTATATGTTCTGAATGCCCGAATTGAGAATCTGTGTCAAAACTTTGTTAGGAATTATGTGATCCTTACTAGCTGGAAGTAAGGGAGATGGGGCATGAAGTTACTTCTAGGAGTTGCAGACATACAACGTTTAGCTTAGATCTGGGCATCTTTGAAAAACCTATACACACTTGTTCCTACATAGTAACTTGCAACTTTGAATGAGAATGTGCTTGCTTACAGCAACGTGCTATATGTTCTGAATGCCCGAATTGGGAATCTGTGTCAAAACTTTTTTAGGAATTATGTGATCCTTACTAGCTGGAAGTAAGGGAGATGGGGCATGAAGTTATTTCTAGGAGTTGCAGACATACCAAGTTTAGCTCAGTTCTTGGCATCTTTGAAAAACCTATACACACTTGTTCCTACATAGTAACTTGCAACTTTGAATGAGAATGTGCTTGCTTACAGCAAAGTGCTATATGTTCTGAATGCCCGAATTGGCAATCTGTGTCAAAACTTTGTTAGGAATTATGTGATCCTTACTAGATGGAAGTAATTGAGATGGGGCATGAAGTTATTTCTAGGAGTTGGAGACATACAACGTTTAGCTCAGTTCTGGGCATCTTTGAAATACCTATACAAACTTGTTCCTACATAGTAACTTGCAACTTTGAATCAGAATGTGCTTGCTTACAGCAACGTGCTATATGTTCTGAATGCCCGAATTGGGAATCTGTGTCAAAACTTTGTTAGGAATTATGTGATCCTTACTAGCTGGAAGTACGGGAGAAGGGGCATGAAGTTATTTCTAGGAGTTGCAGACATACAACGTTTAGCTCAGTTCTGGGCATCTTTGAAATATTTATACAAACTTGTTCCTACGTAGTAACTTGCAACTTTGAATGAGAATGTGCTTGCTTACAGCAACGTGCTATATGTTCTGAATGCCCGAATTGGGAATCTGTGTCAAAACTTTGTTAGGAATTTTTTGATCCTTACTAGCTGGAAGTAAGGGAGATGGGGCATGAAGTTATTTCTAGGAGTTGGAGACATACAACGTTTAGCTCAGTTCTGGGCATCTTTGAAATACCTATACAAACTTGTTCCTACATAGTAAGTGGCAACTTTGAATGAGAATGTGCTTGCTTACAGCAACGTGCTATATGTTCTGAATGCCCGAATTGGGAATCTGTGTCAAAACTTTGTTAGTAATTATGTGATCCTTACTATGTGGAAGTAAGGGAGATGGGGCATGAAGTTATTTCTAGGAGTTGGAGACATACAAACTTCAGCTCAGTTCTGGGCATCTTTGAAATACCTATACAAACTTGTTCCTACATAGTAAGTGGCAACTTTGAATGAGAATGTGCTTGCTTACAGCAACGTGCTATATGTTCTGAATGCCCGAATTGGGAATCTGTGTCAAAGCTTTGTTAGGAATTATGTGGTCCTTACTAGATGGAAGTATGGGAGATGGGGCATGAAGGTATTTCTAGGAGTTGGAGACATACAACGTTTAGCTCAGTTCTGGGCATCTTTGAAATACCTATACAAACTTGTTCCTACATAGTAACTTGCAACTTTGAATGAGAATGTGCTTGCTTACAGCAACGTGCTATATGTTCTGAATGCCCGAATAGGGAATCTGTGTCAAAACTTTGTTAGGAATTATGTGATCCTCACTAGCTGGAAGTACGGGAGATGGGGCATGAAGTTATTTCTAGGAGTTGGACACATACCAAGTTTAGCTCAGTTCTGGGCATCTTTTAAATACCTATACACACTTGTTCCTACATAGTAACTGACAACTTTGAATGAGAATGTGCTTGCTTACAGCAACGTGCTATATGTTCTGAATGCCCGAATTGGGAATCTGTGTCAATACATTGTTAGGAATTATGTGATCCTTACTAGCTGGAAGTAAGGGAGATGGGGCATGAAGTTACTTCTAGGAGTTGCAGACATACAACGTTTAGCTCAGATCTGGGCATCTTTGAAATACCTATACAAACTTGTTCCTACATAGTAACTTGCAACTTTGAATGAGAATGTGCTTGCTTACAGCAACGTGCTATATGTTCTGAATGCCCGAATTGGGAATCTGTGTCAAAACTTTGTTAGGAATTATGTGATCCTTACTAGCTGGAATTAAGGGAGATGGGGCATGATGTTATTTCTAGGAGTTGCAGACATACAACGTTTAGCTCAGTTCTGGGCATCTTTGAAATACCTATACAAACTTGTTCCTACATAGTAACTTGCAACTTTGAATGAGAATGTGCTTGCTTACAGCAACGTGCTATATGTTCTGAATGCCCGAATTGGGAATCTGTGTCAAAACTTTGTTAGGAATTATGTGATCCTTACTAGCTGGAAGTAAGGGAGATGGGGCATGAAGTTATTTCTAGGAGTTGCAGACATACCAAGTTTAGCTCAGTTCTTGGCATCTTTGAAAAACCTATACACACTTGTTCCTACATAGTAACTTGCAACTTTGAATGAGAATGTGCTTGCTTACAGCAACGTGCTATATGTTCTGAATGCCCGAATTGGGAATCTGTGTCAAAACTTTGTTAGGAATTATGTGATCCTTAGTAGATGGAAGTAATTGAGATGGGGCATGAAGTTATTTCTAGGAGTTGGAGACATACAACGTTTAGCTCAGTTCTGGGCATCTTTGAAATACCTATACAAACTTGTTCCTACATAGTAACTTGCAACTTTGAATCAGAATGTGCTTGCTTACAGCAACGTGCTATATGTTCTGAATGCCCGAATTGGGAATCTGTGTCAAAACTTTGTTAGGAATTATGTGATCCTTACTAGCTGGAAGTACGGGAGACGGGGCATGAAGTTATTTCTAGGAGTTGGAGACATACAACGTTTAGCTCAGTTCTGGGCATCTTTGAAATATTTATACAAACTTGTTACTACATAGTAACTTGCAACTTTGAATGAGAATGTGCTTGCTTACAGCAACGTGCTATATGTTCTGAATGCCCGAATTGGGAATCTGTGTCAAAACTTTGTTAGGAATTTTGTGATCCTTACTAGCTGGAAGTAAGGGAGATGGGGCATGAAGTTATTTCTAGGAGTTGGAGACATACAACGTTTAGCTCAGTTCTGGGCATCTTTGAAATACCTATACAAACTTGTTCCTACATAGTAAGTGGCAACTTTGAATGAGAATGTGCTTGCTTACAGCAACGTGCTATATGTTCTGAATGCCCGAATTGGGAATCTGTGTCAAAGCTTTGTTAGGAATTATGTGGTCCTTACTAGATGGAAGTATGGGAGATGGGGCATGAAGGTATTTCTAGGAGTTGGAGACATACAACGTTTAGCTCAGTTCTGGGCATCTTTGAAATACCTATACAAACTTGTTCCTACATAGTAACTTGCAACTTTCAATGAGAATGTGCTTGCTTACAGCAACGTGCTATATGTTCTGAATGCCCGAATAGGGAATCTGTGTCAAAACTTTGTTAGGAATTATGTGATCCTCACTAGCTGGAAGTACGGGAGATGGGGCATGAAGTTATTTCTAGGAGTTGGACACATACCAAGTTTAGCTCAGTTCTGGGCATCTTTGAAATACCTATACACACTTGTTCCTACATAGTAACTGACAACTTTGAATGAGAATGTGCTTGCTTACAGCAACGTGCTATATGTTCTGAATGCCCGAATTGGGAATCTGTGTCAATACTTTGTTAGGAATTATGTGATCCTTACTAGCTGGAAGTAAGGGAGATGGGGCATGAAGTTACTTCTAGGAGTTGCAGACATACAACGTTTAGCTCAGATCTGGGAATCTTTGAAATATCTATACAAACTTGTTCCTACATAGTAACTTGCAACTTTGAATGAGAATGTGCTTGCTTACAGCAACGTGCTATATGTTCTGAATGCCCGAATTGGGAATCTGTGTCAAAACTTTGTTAGGAATTATGTGATCCTTACTAGCTGGAATTAAGGGAGATGGGGCATGATGTTATTTCTAGGAGTTGCAGACATACAACGTTTAGCTCAGTTCTGGGCATCTTTGAAATACCTATACAAACTTGTTCCTACATAGTAACTTGCAACTTTGAATGAGAATGTGCTTGCTTACAGCAACGTGCTATATGTTCTGAATGCCCGAATTGGGAATCTGTGTCAAAACTTTGTTAGGAATTATGTGATCCTTACTAGCTGGAAGTAAGGGAGACGGGGCATGAAGTTATTTCTAGGAGTTGCAGACATACCAAGTTTAGCTCAGTTCTTGGCATCTTTGAAAAACCTATACACACTTGTTCCTACATAGTAACTTGCAACTTTGAATGAGAATGTGCTTGCTTACAGCAACGTGCTATATGTTCTGAATGCCCGAATTGGGAATCTGTGTCAAAACTTTGTTAGGAATTATGTGATCCTTACTAGATGGAAGTAATTGAGATGGGGCATGAAGTTATTTCTAGGAGTTGGAGACATACAACGTTTAGCTCAGTTCTGGGCATCTTTGAAATACCTATACAAACTTGTTCCTACATAGTAACTTGCAACTTTGAATCAGAATGTGCTTGCTTACAGCAACGTGCTATATGTTCTGAATGCCCGAATTGGGAATCTGTGTCAAAACTTTGTTAGGAATTATGTGATCCTTACTAGCTGGAAGTACGGGAGCTGGGGCATGAAGTTATTTCTAGGAGTTGGAGACATACAACGTTTAGCTCAGTTCTGGGCATCTTTGAAATACCTATACAAACTTGTTCCTACATAGTAACTTGCAACTTTTAATCAGAATGTGCTTGCTTACAGCAACGTGCTATATGTTCTGAATGCCCGAATTGGGAATCTGTGTCAAAACTTTGTTAGGAATTTTGTGATCCTTACTAGCTGGAAGTAAGGGAGATGGGGCATGAAGTTATTTCTAGGAGTTGGAGACATACAACGTTTAGCTCAGTTCTGGGCATCTTTGAAATACCTATACAAACTTGTTCCTACATAGTAAGTGGCAACTTTGAATGAGAATGTGCTTGCTTACAGCAACGTGCTATATGTTCTGAATGCCCGAATTGGGAATCTGTGTCAAAACTTTGTTAGTAATTATGTGATCCTTACTATGTGGAAGTAAGGGAGATGGGGCATGAAGTTATTTCTAGAAGTTGGAGACATACAAACTTCAGCTCAGTTCTGGGCATCTTTGAAATACCTATACAAACTTGTTCCTACATAGTAACTTGCAACTTTGAATGAGAATGTGCTTGCTTACAGCAACGTGCTATATGTTCTGAATGCCCGAATTGGGAATCAGTGTCAAAGCTTTGTTAGGAATTATGTGGTCCTTACTAGATGGAAGTATGGGAGATGGGGCATGAAGGTATTTCTAGGAGTTGGAGACATACAACGTTTAGCTCAGTTCTGGGCATCTTTGAAATACCTATACAAACTTGTTCCTACATAGTAACTTGCAACTTTGAATGAGAATGTGCTTGCTTACAGCAACGTGCTATATGTTCTAAATGCCCGAATTGGGAATCTGTGTCAAATCTTTGTTAGGAATTATGTGATCCTTACAAGATGGAAGTAAGGGATTTGGGGCATGAAGTTATTTCTAGGAGTTGGAGACATACCAAGTTTAGCTCAGTTCTGGGCATCTTTGAAATACCTATACAAACTTGTTCCTACATAGTAACTTGCAACTTTGAATCAGAATGTGCTTGCTTACAGCAACGTGCTATATGTTCTGAATGCCCGAATTGGGAATCTGTGTCAAAACTTTGTTAGGAATTATGTGATCCTTACTAGCTGGAAGTAAGGGAGATGGGGCATGAAGTTTTTTCTAGGAGTTGCAGACATACAACGTTTAGCTCAGTTCTGGGCATCTTTGAAATACCTATACAAACTTGTAACTACATAGTAACTTGCAACTTTGAATCAGAATGTGCTTGCTTACAGCAACGTGCTATATGTTCTGAATGCCCGAATTGGGAATCTGTGTCAAAACTTTGTTAGGAATTATGTGATCCTTACTAGATGGAAGTAAGGGAGATGGGGCATGAAGTTATTTCTAGGAGTTGGAGACATACAACGTTTAGCTCAGTTCTGGGCATCTTTGAAATACCTATACAAACTTGTTCCTACATAGTAACTTGCAACTTTGAATGAGAATGTGCTTGCTTACAGCAACGTGCTATATGTTCTGAATGCCCGAATTGGGAATCTGTGTCAAAACTTTGTTAGGAATTATGTGATCCTTACTAGCTGGAAGTAAGGGAGATGGGGCATGAAGTTATTTCTAGGAGTTCCAGACATACAACGTTTAGCTCAGTTCTGGGCATCTTTGAAAAACCTATACACACTTGTTCCTACATAGTAACTTGCAACTTTGAATGAGAATGTGCTTGCTTACAGCAACGTGCTATATGTTCTGAATGCCCGAATTGGGAATCTGTGTCAAAACTTTGTTAGGAATTATGTGATCCTTACTAGATGGAAGTAAGGGAGATGGGGCATGAAGTTATTTCTAGGAGTTGGAGACATACAACGTTTAGCTCAGTTCTGGGCATCTTTGAAATACCTATACAAACTTGTTCCTACATAGTAACTTGCAACTTTGAATGAGAATGTGCTTGCTTACAGCAACGTGCTATATGTTCTGAATGCCCGAATTGGGAATCTGTGTCAAAACTTTGTTAGGAATTATGTGATCCTTACTAGCTGGAAGTACGGGAGATGGGGCATGAAGTTATTTCTAGGAGTTGGAGACATACAACGTTTAGCTCAGTTCTGGGCATCTTTGAAATACCTATACAAACTTCTTCCTACATAGTAACTTGCAACTTTTAATCAGAATGTGCTTGCTTACAGCAACGTGCTATATGTTCTGAATGCCCGAATTTGGAATCTGTGTCAAAACTTTGTTAGGAATTATGTGATCCTTACTAGCTGGAACTAAGGGAGATGGGGCATGAAGTTATTTCTAGGAGTTGCAGACATACAACGTTTAGCTCAGTTCTGGGCATCTTTGAAATATCTATACAAACTTGTTCCTACATAGTAACTTGCAACTTTGAATGAGAATGTGCTTGCTTACAGCAACGTGCTATATGTTCTGATTGCACGAATTGGAAATCTGTGTCAAAACTTTGTTAGGAATTATGTGATCCTTACTAGATGGAAGTATGGGAGATGGGGCATGAAGGTATTTCTAGGAGTTGGAGACATACAACGTTTAACTCAGTTCTGGGCATCTTTGAAATACCTATACAAACTTGTTCCTACATAGTAACTTGCAACTTTGAATGAGAATGTGCTTGCTTACAGCAACGTGCTATATGTTCTAAATGCCCGAATTGGGAATCTGTGTCAAATCTTTGTTAGGAATTATGTGATCCTTACTAGATGGAAGTAAGGGAGATGGGGCATGAAGTTATTTCTAGGAGTTGCAGACATACAACGTTTAGTTCAGTTCTGGGCATCTTTGAAATACCTATACACACTTGTTCCTACATAGTAACTTGCAACTTTGAATCAGAATGTGCTTGCTTACAGCAACGTGCTATATGTTCTGAATGCCCGAATTGGGAATCTGTGTCAAAGCTTTGTTAGGAATTATGTGGTCCTTACCAGACGGAAGTATGGGAGATGGGGCATGAAGGTATTTCTAGGAGTTGGAGACATACAACGTTTAGCTCAGTTCTGGGCATCTTTGAAATACCTATACAAACTTGTTCCTACATAGTAACTTGCAACTTTGAATGAGAATGTGCTTGCTTACAGCAACGTGCTATATGTTCTAAATGCCCGAATTGGGAATCTGTGTCAAATCTTTGTGAGGAATTATGTGATCCTTACTAGATGGAAGTAAGGGAGATGGGGCATGAAGTTATTTCTAGGAGTTGGAGACATACAACGTTTAGCTCAGTTCTGGGCATCTTTGAAATACCTATACAAACTTGTTCCTACATAGTAACTTGCAACTTTGAATCAGAATGTGCTTGCTTACAGCAACGTGCTATATGTTCTGAATGCCCGAATTGGGAATCTGTGTCAAAACTTTGTTAGGAATTATGTGATCCTTACTAGATGGAAGTAAGGGAGATTGGGCATGAAGTTATTTCTAGGAGTTGCAGACATACAACGTTTAGCTCAGTTCTGGGCATCTTTGAAATACCTATACAAACTTGTAACTACATAGTAACTTGCAACTTTGAATCAGAATGTGCTTGCTTACAGCAACGTGCTACATGTTCTGAATGCCCGAATTGGGAATCTGTGTCAAAACTTTGTTAGGAATTATGTGATCCTTACTAGATGGAAGTAAGGGAGATGGGGCATGAAGTTATTTCTAGGAGTTGGAGACATACAACGTTTAGCTCAGTTCTGGGCATCTTTGAAATACCTATACACACTTGTTCCTACATAGTAACTTGCAACTTTGAATGAGAATGTGCTTGCTTACAGCAACGTGCTATATGTTCTGAATGCCCGAATTGGGAATCTGTGTCAAAACTTTGTTAGGAATTATGTGATCCTTACTAGCTGGAAGTAAGGGAGATGGGGCATGAAGTTATTTCTAGGAGTTGGAGACATACAACGTTTAGCTCAGTTCTGGGCATCTTTGAAATACCTATACAAACTTGTTCCTACATAGTAACTTGCAACTTTGAATGAGAATGTGCTTGCTTACAGCAACGTGCTATATGTTCTGAATGCCCGAATTGGGAATCTGTGTCAAAACTTTGTTAGGAATTATGTGATCCTTACTAGCTGGAAGTACGGGAGAAGGGGCATGAAGTTATTTCTAGGAGTTGGAGACATACAACGTTTAGCTCAGTTCTGGGCATCTTTGAAATACCTATACAAACTTGTTCCTACATAGTAACTTGCAACTTTTAATCAGAATGTGCTTGCTTACAGCAACGTGCTATATGTTCTGAATGCCCGAATTTGGAATCTGTGTCAAAACTTTGTTAGGAATTATGTGATCCTTACTAGCTGGAAGTAAGGGAGATGGGGCATGAAGTTATTTCTAGGAGTTGCAGACATACAACGTTTAGCTCAGTTCTGGGCATCTTTGAAATATCTATACAAACTTGTTCCTACATAGTAACTTGCAACTTTGAATGAGAATGTGCTTGCTTACAGCAACGTGCTATATGTTCTGATTGCACGAATTGGGAATCTGTGTCAAAACTTTGTTAGGAATTATGTGATCCTTACTAGATGGAAGTATGGGAGATGGGGCATGAAGGTATTTCTAGGAGTTGGAGACATACAACGTTTAACTCAGTTCTGGGCATCTTTGAAATACCTATACAAACTTGTTCCTACATAGTAACTTGCAACTTTGAATGAGAATGTGCTTGCTTACAGCAACGTGCTATATGTTCTAAAAGCCCGAATTGGGAATCTGTGTCAAATCTTTGTTAGGAATTATGTGATCCTTACTAGATGGAAGTAAGGGAGATGGGGCATGAAGTTATTTCTAGGAGTTGGAGACATACCAAGTTCAGCTCAGTTCTGGGCATCTTTGAAATACCTATGCAAACTTGTTCCTACATAGTAACTTGCAACTTTGAATCAGAATGTGCTTGCTTACAGCAACGTGCTATATGTTCTGAATGCCCGAATTGGGAATCTGTGTCAAAACTTTGTTAGGAATTATGTGATCCTTACTAGATGGAAGTAAGGGAGATGGGGCATGAAGTTATTTCTAGGAGTTGCAGACATACAACGTTTAGCTCAGTTCTGGGCATCTTTGAAATACCTATACAAACTTGTTCCTACATAGTAACTTGCAACTTTGAATGAGAATGTGCTTGCTTACAGCAACGTGCTATATGTTCTAAATGCCCGAATTGGGAATCTGTGTCAAAACTTTGTTAGGAATTATGTGATCCTTACTAGATGGAAGTATGGGAGATGGGGCATGAAGGTATTTTAGGAGTTGGAGACATACAACGTTTAACTCAGTTCTGGGCATCTTTGAGATACCTATACACACTTGTTCCTACATAGTAACTTGCAAATTTGAATGAGAATGTGCTTGCTTACAGCAACGTGCTATATGTTCTGAATGCCCGAATTGGGAATCTGTGTCAAATCTTTGTTAGGAATTATGTGATCCTTACTAGATGGAAGTAAGGGAGATGGGGCATGAAGTTATTTCTAGGAGTTGGAGACATACCAAGTTTAGCCCAGTTCTGGGCATCTTTGAAATACCTATACAAACTTGTTCCTACATAGTAACTTGCAACTTTGAATGAGAATGTGCTTGCTTACAGCAACGTGCTATATGTTCTGAATGCCCGAATTGGGAATCTGTGTCAAAACTTTGTTAGGAATTATGTGATCCTTACTAGATGGAAGTAAGGGAGATGGGGCATGAAGTTATTTCTAGGAGTTGCAGACATACAACGTTTAGTTCAGTTCTGGGCATCTTTGAAATACCTATACAAACTTGTTCCTACATAGTAACTTGCAACTTTGAATCAGAATGTGCTTGCTTACAGCAACGTGCTATATGTTCTGAATGCCCGAATTGGGAATCTGTGTCAAAACTTTGTTAGGAATTATGTGATCCTTACTAGCTGGAAGTAAGGGAGATGGGGCATGAAGTTATTTCTAGGAGTTTGACACATACCCACTTTAGCTCAGTTCTGGGCATCTTTGAAATACCTATACAAACTTGTTCCTACATAGTAACTTGCTTCTTAGAATGAGAATGTGCTTGCTTACAGCAACGTGCTATATGTTCTGAATGCCCGAATAGGGAATCTGTGTCAAAACTTTGTTAGGAATTATGTGATCCTCACTAGCTGGAAGTACGGGAGATGGGGCATGAAGTTATTTCTAGGACTTGGACACATACCAAGTTTAGCTCAGTTCTGGGCATCTTTGAAATACCTATACACACTTGTTCCTCCATAGTAACTGACATATTTGAATGAGAATGTGCTTGCTTACAGCAACGTGCTATATGTTCTGAATGCACGAATTGGGAATCTGTGTCAAAACTTTGTTAGGAATTATGTGATCCTTACTATTTGGAAGTAGGGAGAAGGGGCATGAAGTTATTTCAAGGAGTTGGAGACATACAACGTTTAGCTCAGTTCTGGGCATCTGTGAAATACCTATACAAACTTGTTCCTACATAGTAACTTGCAACTTTGAATGAGAATGTGCTTGCTTACAGCAACGTGCTATATGTTCTGAATGCCCGAATTGGGAATCTGTGTCAAAACATTGTTAGGAATTATGTGATCCTTACTAGCTGGAAGTAAGGGAGATGGGGCATGAAGATATTTCTAGGAGTTGCAGACATACAACGTTTAGCTCAGTTCTGGGCATCTTTGAAATACCTATACAAACTTGTTCCTACATAGTAACTTGCAACTTTGAATGAGAATGTGCTTGCTTACAGCAACGTGCTATATGTTCTGAATGCCCGAATATGGTATCTGTGTCAAAACTTTGTTAGGAATTATGTGATCCTTACTAGCTGGAAGTAAGGGAGATGGGGCATGAAGATATTTCTAGGAGTTGCAGACATACAACGTTTAGCTCAGTTCTGGACATCTTTGAAATACCTATACAAACTTGTTCCTACATAGTAACTTGCAACTTGGAATGAGAATGTGCTTGCTTACAGCAAAGTTCTATATGTTCTGAATGCCCGAATTGGGAATCTGTGTCAAAACTTTGTTAGGAATTATGTGATCCTTACTAGATGGAAGTAAGGGAGAAGGGGCATGAAGTTATTTCTACGAGTTGCAGACATACAACGTTTAGCTCAGTTCTGGGCATCTTTGAAATACCTATACAAACTTGTTCCTACATAGTAACTTGCAACTTTGAATCAGAATGTGCTTGCTTACAGCAACGTGCTATAGGTTCTGAATGCCCGAATTGGGAATCTGTGTCAAAACTTTGTTAGGAATTATGTGATCCTTACAAGCTGGAAGTAAGGGAGATGGGGCATGAAGTTATTTCTAGGAGTTGGAGACATATCAAGTTTAGCTCAGTTCTGGGCATCTTTGAAATACCTATACAAACTTGTTCCTACATAGTAACTTGCAACTTTGAATGAGAATGTGCTTGCTTACAGCAACGTGCTATATGTTCTGAATGCCCGAATTGGGAATCTGTGTCAAAACTTTGTTAGGAATTATGTGATCCTTACTAGCTCGAAGTAAGGGAGATGGGGCATGAAGTTATTTCTAGGAGTTGCAGACATACAACGTTTAGCTCAGTTCTGGGCATCTTTGAAATACGTATACGAACTTGTTCCTACATAGTAACTTGCAACTTTGAATGAGAATGTGCTTGCTTGCAGCAACGTGCTATATGTTCTGAATGCCCGAATTGGGAATCTGCGTCAAAACTTTGTTAGGAATTATGTGATCCTTACTAGATGGAAGTAAGGGAGATGGGGCATGAACTTATTTCTAGGAGTTGGAGACATACAACGTTTAGCTCAGTTCTGGGCATCTTTGAAATACCTATACAAACTTGTTCCTACATAGTAACTTGCAACTTTGAATGAGAATGTGCTTGCTTACAGCAACGTGCTATATGTTCTGAATGCCCGAATTGGGAATCTGTGTCAAAACTTTGTTAGGAATTATGTGATCCTTACTATTTGGAAGTATGGAGAAGGGGCATGAAGTTATTTCTAGGAGTTGGAGACATACAACGTTTAGCTCAGTTCTGGGCATCTGTGAAATACCTATACAAACTTGTTCCTACATAGTAACTTGCAACTTTGAATCAGAATGTGCTTGCTTACAGCAACGTGCTATATGTTCTGAATGCACGAATTGGGAATCTGTGTCAAAACTTTGTTAGGAATTATGTGATCCTTACTAGATGGAAGTAAGGGAGATGGGGCATGATGTTATTTCTAGGAGTTGGAGACATACAACGTTTAGCTCAGTTCTGGGCATCTTTGAAATACCTATACAAACTTGTTCCTACATAGTAACTTGCAACTTTGAATGAGAATGTGCTTGCTTACAGCAACGTGCTATATGTTCTGAATGCCCGAATTGGGAATCTGTGTCAAAACATTGTTAGGAATTATGTGATCCTTACTAGCTGGAAGTAAGGGAGATGGGGCATGAAGATATTTCTAGGAGTTGCAGACATACAACGTTTAGCTCAGTTCTGGGCATCTTTGAAATACCTATACAAACTTGTTCCTACATAGTAACTTGCAACTTTGAATGAGAATGTGCTTGCTTACAGCAACGTGCTATATGTTCTGAATGCCCGAATTGGGAATCTATGTCAAAACTTTGTTAGGAATTATGTGATCCTTACTAGCTGGAAGTAAGGGAGATGGGGCATGAAGTTATTTCTAGGAGTTGGACACATACCCACTTTAGCTCAGTTCTGGGCATCTTTGAAATACCTATACAAACTTGTTCCTACATAGTAGCTTGCTTCTTAGAATGAGAATGTGCTTGCTTACAGCAACGTGCTATATGTTCTGAATGCCGGAATAGGGAATCTGTGTCAAAACTTTGTTAGGAATTATGTGATCCTCACTAGCTGGAAGTACGGGAGATGGGGCATGAAGTTATTTCTAGGAGTTGGACACATACCAAGTTTAGCTCAGTTCTGGGCATCTTTGAAATACCTATACACACTTGTTCCTACATAGTAACTGACAACTTTGAATGAGAATGTGCTTGCTTACAGCAACGTGCTATATGTTCTGAATGCCCGAATTGGGAATCTGTGTCAAAACTTTGTTAGGAATTATGTGATCCTTACTATTTGGAAGTAGGGAGAAGGGGCATGAAGTTATTTCTAGGAGTTGGAGACATACAACGTTTAGCTCAGTTCTGGGCATCTGTGAAATACCTATACAAACTTGTTCCTACATAGGAACTTGCAACTTTGAATCAGAATGTGCTTGCTTACAGCAACGTGCTATATGTTCTGAATGCCCGAATTGGGAATCTGTGTCAAAACTTTGTTAGGAATTATGTGATCCTTACTAGATGGAAGTAAGGGAGATGGGGCATTATGTTATTTCTAGGAGTTGGAGACATACAACGTTTAGCTCAGTTCTGGGCATCTTTGAAATACCTATACAAACTTGTTCCTACATAGTAACTTGCAACTTTGAATGAGAATGTGCTTGCTTACAGCAACGTGCTATATGTTCTGAATGCCCGAATTGGGAATCTGTGTCAAATCTTTGTTATGAATTATGTGATCCTTACTAGCTGGAAGTAAGGGAGATGGGGCATGAAGTTATTTCTAGGAGTTGGAGACATACCCACATTTGCTCACTTCTGGGGATCTTTGAAAGTCTTGCACAAACTTGTTCCTAGATATTTACTTGCAACTTTGAATGAGAAAGTGTTTGCTTGCAGAATCGTGGTATGTGTTCTGAATGCCCGACTTGGTAATCTGTGTCAAAACTTTGTTAAGAATTTTGTGATCCTTACTAGCTGGAAGTAAGGGAGATGGGGCATGAAGTTATTTCTAGGAGTTGGAGACATACCAAGTTTAGCTCAGTTCTGGGCATCCTTGAAATACCTATACAAACTTGTTCCTACATAGTAACTTGCAACTTTGAATGAGAATGTTCTTGCTTACAGCAACGTGCTACATGTTCTGAATGCCCGAATTGGGAATCTGTGTCAAAACTTTGTTAGGAATTATGTGATCCTTACTAGCTGGAAGAAAGGGAGATGGGGCATGAAGTTATTTCTAGGAGTTGGAGACAAACCAAGTTTAGCTCAGTTCTGGGCATCTTTGAATGTCCTATTCAAACTTGTTCCTACATAGTAACTTGCAACTTTGAATGAGAATGTGCTTGCTTACAGCAACGTGCTATATGTTCTGAATGCCCGAATTGGGAATCTGTGTCAAAACTTTGTTATGAATTATGTGATCCTTACTAGCTGGAAGTAAGGGAGATGGGGCATGAAGTTATTTCTAGGAGTTGCAGACATACCAAGTTTAGCTCAGTTCTGGGCATCTTTGAAATACCTATACAAACTTGTTCCTACATAGTAACTTGCAACTTTGAATGAGAATGTGGTTGCTTACAGCAACGCGCTATATGTTCTGAATGCCCGGATTGGGAATCTGTGTCAAACCTTATTGGGAATTATATGATCCTTACTAGATGCAAGTAAGGGAGATGGGGCATGAAGTTATTTCTAGGAGTTGGACACATACCAAGTTTAGCTCAGTTCTGGGCATCTTTGAAATACCTATACAAACATGTTCCTACATAGTAACTTGCAACTTTGAATGAGAATGTGGTTGCTTACAGCAACGCGCTATATGTTCTGAATGCCCGAATTGGGAATGTGTGTCAAAATTTGTTAGAAATTATGTGATCCTTACTAGCTGGAAGTATGGGAGTTGGGGCATGAAGGTATTTCTAGGAGTTGGACACATACCAAGTTTAGCTCAGTTCTGGGCATCTTTGAAATACCTATACAAATTTGTTCCTACATATTAACTTGCAACTTTGAATGAGAATGTGCTTGCTTACAGCAACGTGCTATATGTTCTGAATGCCCGAATTGGGAATCTGTGTCAAAACTTTGTTAGGAATTATGTGATCCTTACTAGCTGGAAGTAAGGGAGTTGGGGCATGAAGGTATTTCTAGGAGTTGGACACATACCAAGTTTAGCACAGTTCTGGGCATCTTTGAAATACCTATACAAACTTGTTCCCACATAGTAACTTGCAACTTTGAATGAGAATGTGCTTGCTTACAGCAACGTGCTATATGTTCTGAATGCCCGAATTGGGAATCTGTGTCAAAACTTTGTTAGGAATTATGTGATCCTTACTAGCTGGAAGTAAGGGAGATGGGGCATGAAGTTATTTCTAGGAGTTGGAGACATACAACGTTTAGCTCAGTTCTGGGCATCTTTGAAATACCTATACAAACTTGTTCCTACATAGTAACTTGCAACTTTGAATGAGAATGTGCTTGCTTACAGCAACGTGCTATATGTTCTGAATGCCCGAATTGGGAATCTGTGTCAAAACTTTGTTAGGAATTATGTGATCCTTACTAGCTGGAAGTAAGGGAGTTGGGGCATGAAGTTATTTCCAGAGGTAGGACACATACCAAGTTTAGCTCAGTTCTGGGCATCTTTGAAATACCTATACAAACTTGTTCCTACATAGTAACTTGCAATTTTGAATGAGAATGTGCTTGCTTACAGCAACGTGCTATATGTTCTGAATGCCCGAATTGGGAATCTGTGTCAAAACTTTGTTAGGAATTATGTGATCCTTAATAGCTGGAAATAAGGGAGATGGGGCATGAAGTTATTTCTGGGAGTTAGAGACATACAATTTTTAGCTCAGTTCTGGGCATCTTTGAAATACCTATACAAACTTGTTCCTATATAGCAACTTGCAACTTTGAATGAGAATGTGCTTGCTTACAGCAACGTGCTATATGTTCTGAAAGACCGAATTGGGAATCTGTGTCAAAACTTTGTTAGAAATTATGTGATCCTTACTAGCTGGAAGTAAGGGAGATGGAGCATGAAGTTATTTCTAGGAGTTGGAGACATACCAAGTTTAGCTCAGTTCTGGGCATCTATGAAATACCTATACAAACTTGTTCCTCCATAGTAACTTGCAACTTTGAATGAGAATGTGCTTGCTTACAGCAACGTGCTATAGGTTCTGAATGCCCGAATTGGGAATCTGTGTCACAATATTGTTAGGAATTATGTGATCCTTACTAGCTGGAAATAAGGGAGATGGGGCATGAAGTTATTTCTGGGAGTTAGAGACATACAATTTTTAGCTCAGTTCTGGGCATCTTTGAAATACCTATACAAACTTGTTCCTACATAGTAACTTGCAACTTTGAATGAGAATGTGCTTGCTTACAGCAACGTAATATATGTTCTGAATGCTCTAATTGGGAATCTGTGTCAAAACTTTATTATGAATTATATGATCCTTACTAGATGCAAGTAAGGGACATGGGGCATGAAGTTATTTCTAGGAGTTGGACACATACCAAGTTTAGCTCAGTTCTGGGCATCTTTGAAATACCTATACAAACTTGTTCCTACATAGTACCTTGCAACTTTGAATGAGAATGTGCTTGCTTACAGCAACGTGCTATATGTTCTGAATGCCCGAATTGGGAATCTGTGTCAAAACTTTGTTAGGAATTATGTGATCCTTACTAGCTGGAAGTAAGGGAGATGGGGCATGAAGTTATTTCTAGGAGTTGGAGACATACCCACTTTAGCTCTGTTCTGGCGATCTTTGAAAGTCCTGTACAAATTTGTTCCTAGATAGTAACTTGTAACTTTGAATGAGAAAGTGCTTGCTTACTGCAACGTGCTCTATGTTCTGAATGCCCGAATTGCGAATCTGTGTCAAAACTTTGTAAGAAACTATGTGATCCCTACTAGCTGGAAGTAAGGGAAATGGGGCATGAAGTTATTTCTAGGAGTTGGAGACATACCCACATTTGCTCACTTCTGGGGATCTTTGAAAGTCTTGCACACACTTGTTCCTAGATATTTACTTGCAACTTTGAATGAGAAAGTGTTTGCTTGCAGAATCGTGGTATGTGTTCTGAATGCCCGAATTGGGAATCTGTGTCAAATCTTTGTTAAGAATTTTGTGATCCTTACTAGCTGGAAGTAAGGGAGATGGGGCATGAAGTTATTTCTAGGAGTTGGAGACATACCAAGTTTAGCTCAGTTCTGGGCATCCTTGAAATACCTATACAAACTTGTTCCTACATAGTAACTTGCAACTTTGAATGAGAATGTTCTTGCTTACAGCAACGTGCTACATGTTCTGAATGCCCGAATTGGGAATCTGTGTCAAAACTTTGTTAGGAATTATGTGATCCTTACTAGCTGGCAGAAAGGGAGATGGGGCATGAAGTTATTTCTAGGAGTTGGAGACAAACCAAGTTTAGCTCAGTTCTGGGCATCTTTGAATGTCCTATTCAAACTTGTTCCTACATAGTAACTTGCAACTTTGAATGAGAATGTGCTTGCTTACAGCAACGTGCTATATGTTCTGAATGCCCGAATTGGGAATCTGTGTCAAAACTTTGTTATGAATTATGTGATCCTTACTAGCTGGAAGTAAGGGAGATGGGGCATGAAGTTATTTCTAGGAGTTGCAGACATACCAAGTTTAGCTCAGTTCTGGGCATCTTTGAAATACCTATACAAACTTGTTCCTACATAGTAACTTGCAACTTTGAATGAGAATGTGCTTGCTTACAGCAACGCGCTATATGTTCTGAATGCCCGGATTGGGAATCTGTGTCAAAACTTTATTGGGAATTATATGATCCTTACTAGATGCAAGTAAGGGAGATGGGGCATGAAGTTATTTCTAGGAGTTGGACACATACCAAGTTTAGCTCAGTTCTGGGCATCTTTGAAATACCTATACAAACATGTTCCTACATAGTAACTTGCAACTTTGAATGAGAATGTGGTTGCTTACAGCAACGCGCTATATGTTCTGAATGCCCGAATTGGGAATCTGTGTCAAAATTTGTTAGGAATTATGTGATCCTTACTAGCTGGAAGTATGGGAGTTGGGGCATGAAGGTATTTCTAGGAGTTGGACACATACCAAGTTTAGCTCAGTTCTGGGCATCTTTGAAATACCTATACAAATTTGTTCCTACATATTAACTTGCAACTTTGAATGAGAATGTGCTTGCTTACAGCAACGTGCTATATGTTCTGAATGCCCGAATTGGGAATCTGTGTCAAAACTTTGTTAGGAATTATGTGATCCTTACTAGCTGGAAGTAAGGGAGTTGGGGCATGAAGGTATTTCTAGGAGTTGGACACATACCAAGTTTAGCACAGTTCTGGGCATCTTTGAAATACCTATACAAACTTGTTCCCACATAGTAACTTGCAACTTTGAATGAGAATGTGCTTGCTTACAGCAACGTGCTATATGTTCTGAATGCCCGAATTGGGAATCTGTGTCAAAACTTTGTTAGGAATTATGTGATCCTTACTAGCTGGAAGTAAGGGAGATGGGGCATGAAGTTATTTCTAGGAGTTGGAGACATACAATGTTTAGCTCAGTTCTGGGCATCTTTGAAATACCTATACAAACTTGTTCCTATATAGTAACTTGCAACTTTGAATGAGAATGTGCTTGCTTACAGCAACGTGCTATATGTTCTGAATGCCCGAATTGGGAATCTGTGTCAAAACTTTGTTAGGAATTTTTGATCCTTACTAGCTGGAAGTAAGGGAGTTGGGGCATGAAGTTATTTCCAGAGGTAGGACACATACCAAGTTTAGCTCAGTTCTGGGCATCTATGAAATACCTATACAAACTTGTTCCTCCATAGTAACTTGCAACTTTGAATGAGAATGTGCTTGCTTACAGCAACGTGCTATAGGTTCTGAATGCCCGAATTGGGAATCTGTGTCACAATATTGTTAGGAATTATGTGATCCTTACTAGCTGGAAATAAGGGAGATGGGGCATGAAGTTATTTCTGGGAGTTAGAGACATACAATTTTTAGCTCAGTTCTGGGCATCTTTGAAATACCTATACAAACTTGTTCCTACATAGTAACTTGCAACTTTGAATGAGAATGTGCTTGCTTACAGCAACGTAATATATGTTCTGAATGCTCTAATTGGGAATCTGTGTCAAAACTTTATTATGAATTATATGATCCTTACTAGATGCAAGTAAGGGACATGGGGCATGAAGTTGTTTCTAGGAGTTGGACACATACCAAGTTTAGCTCAGTTCTGGGCATCTTTGAAATACCTATACAAACTTGTTCCTACATAGTACCTTGCAACTTTGAATGAGAATGTGCTTGCTTACAGCAACGTGCTATATGTTCTGAATGCCCGAATTGGGAATCTGTGTCAAAACTTTGTTAGGAATTATGTGATCCTTACTAGCTGGAAGTAAGGGAGATGGGGCATGAAGTTATTTCTAGGAGTTGGAGACATACCCACTTTTGCTCTGTTCTGGCGATCTTTGAAAGTCCTGTACAAATTTGTTCCTAGATAGTAACTTGTAACTTTGAATGAGAAAGTGCTTGCTTACTGCAACGTGCTCTATGTTCTGAATGCCCGAATTGCGAATCTGTGTCAAAACTTTGTAAGAAACTATGTGATCCCTACTAGCTGGAAGTAAGGGAAATGGGGCATGAAGTTATTTCTAGGAGTTGGAGACATACCCACATTTGCTCACTTCTGGGGATCTTTGAAAGTCTTGCACACACTTGTTCCTAGATATTTACTTGCAACTTTGAATGAGAAAGTGTTTGCTTGCAGAATCGTGGTATGTGTTCTGAATGCCCGAATTGGGAATCTGTGTCAAATCTTTGTTAAGAATTTTGTGATCCTTACTAGCTGGAAGTAAGGGAGATGGGGCATGAAGTTATTTCTAGGAGTTGGAGACATACCAAGTTTAGCTCAGTTCTGGGCATCCTTGAAATACCTATACAAACTTGTTCCTACATAGTAACTTGCAACTTTGAATGAGAATGTTCTTGCTTACAGCAACGTGCTACATGTTCTGAATGCCCGAATTGGGAATCTGTGTCAAAACTTTGTTAGGAATTATGTGATCCTTACTAGCTGGCAGAAAGGGAGATGGGGCATGAAGTTATTTCTAGGAGTTGGAGACAAACCAAGTTTAGCTCAGTTCTGGGCATCTTTGAATGTCCTATTCAAACTTGTTCCTACATAGTAACTTGCAACTTTGAATGAGAATGTGCTTGCTTACAGCAACGTGCTATATGTTCTGAATGCCCGAATTGGGAATCTGTGTCAAAACTTTGTTATGAATTATGTGATCCTTACTAGCTGGAAGTACGGGAGATGGGGCATGAAGTTATTTCTAGGAGTTGCAGACATACCAAGTTTAGCTCAGTTCTGGGCATCTTTGAAATACCTATACAAACTTGTTCCTACATAGTAACTTGCAACTTTGAATGAGAATGTGCTTGCTTACAGCAACGCGCTATATGTTCTGAATGCCCGGATTGGGAATCTGTGTCAAAACTTTATTGGGAATTATATGATCCTTACTAGATGCAAGTAAGGGAGATGGGGCATGAAGTTATTTCTAGGAGTTGGACACATACCAAGTTTAGCTCAGTTCTGGGCATCTTTGAAATACCTATACAAACATGTTCCTACATAGTAACTTGCAACTTTGAATGAGAATGTGGTTGCTTACAGCAACGCGCTATATGTTCTGAATGCCCGAATTGGGAATCTGTGTCAAAATTTGTTAGGAATTATGTGATCCTTACTAGCTGGAAGTATGGGAGTTGGGGCATGAAGGTATTTCTAGGAGTTGGACACATACCAAGTTTAGCTCAGTTCTGGGCATCTTTGAAATACCTATACAAATTTGTTCCTACATATTAACTTGCAACTTTGAATGAGAATGTGCTTGCTTACAGCAACGTGCTATATGTTCTGAATGCCCGAATTGGGAATCTGTGTCAAAACTTTGTTAGGAATTATGTGATCCTTACTAGCTGGAAGTAAGGGAGTTGGGGCATGAAGGTATTTCTAGGAGTTGGACACATACCAAGTTTAGCACAGTTCTGGGCATCTTTGAAATACCTATACAAACTTGTTCCCACATAGTAACTTGCAACTTTGAATGAGAATGTGCTTGCTTACAGCAACGTGCTATATGTTCTGAATGCCCGAATTGGGAATCTGTGTCAAAACTTTGTTAGGAATTATGTGATCCTTACTAGCTGGAAGTAAGGGAGATGGGGCATGAAGTTATTTCTAGGAGTTGGAGACATACAATGTTTAGCTCAGTTCTGGGCATCTTTGAAATACCTATACAAACTTGTTCCTATATAGTAACTTGCAACTTTGAATGAGAATGTGCTTGCTTACAGCAACGTGCTATATGTTCTGAATGCCCGAATTGGGAATCTGTGTCAAAACTTTGTTAGGAATTTTTGATCCTTACTAGCTGGAAGTAAGGGAGTTGGGGCATGAAGTTATTTCCAGAGGTAGGACACATACCAAGTTTAGCTCAGTTCTGGGCATCTTTGAAATACCTATACAAACTTGTTCCTACATAGTAACTTGCAACTTTGAATGAGAATGTGCTTGCTTACAGCAACGTGCTATATGTTCTGAATGCCCGAATTGGGAATCTGTGTCAAAACTTTGTTAGGAATTATGTGATCCTTAATAGCTGGAAATAAGGGAGATGGGGCATGAAGTTATTTCTGGGAGTTAGAGACATACAATTTTTAGCTCAGTTCTGGGCATCTTTGAAATACCTATACAAACTTGTTCCTACATAGTAACTTGCAACTTTGAATGAGAATGTGCTTGCTTACAGCAACGTGCTATATGTTCTGAATGCCCGAATTGGGAATCTGTGTCAAAACTTTGTTAGGAATTATGTGATCCTCACTAGCTGGAAGTAAGGGAGATGGGGCATGAAGTTATTTCCAGAGGTAGGACACATACCAAGTTTAGCTCAGTTCTGGGCATCTTTGAAATACCTATACAAACTTGTTCCTACATAGTAACTTGCAATTTTGAATGAGAATGTGCTTGCTTACAGCAACGTGCTATATGTTCTGAATGCCCGAATTGGGAATCTGTGTCAAAACTTTGTTAGGAATTATGTGATCCTTAATAGCTGGAAATAAGGGAGATGGGGCATGAAGTTATTTCTGGGAGTTAGAGACATACAATTTTTAGCTCAGTTCTGGGCATCTTTGAAATACCTATACAAACTTGTTCCTATATAGCAACTTGCAACTTTGAATGAGAATGTGCTTGCTTACAGCAACGTGCTATATGTTCTGAAAGACCGAATTGGGAATCTGTGTCAAAACTTTGTTAGAAATTATGTGATCCTTACTAGCTGGAAGTAAGGGAGATGGAGCATGAAGTTATTTCTAGGAGTTGGAGACATACCAAGTTTAGCTCAGTTCTGGGCATCTATGAAATACCTATACAAACTTGTTCCTCCATAGTAACTTGCAACTTTGAATGAGAATGTGCTTGCTTACAGCAACGTGCTATAGGTTCTGAATGCCCGAATTGGGAATCTGTGTCACAATATTGTTAGGAATTATGTGATCCTTACTAGCTGGAAATAAGGGAGATGGGGCATGAAGTTATTTCTGGGAGTTAGAGACATACAATTTTTAGCTCAGTTCTGGGCATCTTTGAAATACCTATACAAACTTGTTCCTACATAGTAACTTGCAACTTTGAATGAGAATGTGCTTGCTTACAGCAACGTGCTATATGTTCTGAATGCTCTAATTGGGAATCTGTGTCAAAACTTTATTATGAATTATATGATCCTTACTAGATGCAAGTAAGGGACATGGGGCATGAAGTTATTTCTAGGAGTTGGACACATACCAAGTTTAGCTCAGTTCTGGGCATCTTTGAAATACCTATACAAACTTGTTCCTACATAGTAACTTGCAACTTTGAATGAGAATGTGCTTGCTTACAGCAACGTGCTATATGTTCTGAATGCCCGAATTGGGAATCTGTGTCAAAACTTTGTTAGGAATTATGTGATCCTTACTAGCTGGAAGTAAGGGAGATGGGGCATGAAGTTATTTCTAGGATTTGGAGACATACCCACTTTAGCTCTGTTCTGGCGATCTTTGAAAGTCCTGTACAAATTTGTTCCTAGATAGTAACTTGTAACTTTGAATGAGAAAGTGCTTGCTTACTGCAACGTGCTCTATGTTCTGAATGCCCGAATTGCGAATCTGTGTCAAAACTTTGTAAGAAACTATGTGATCCCTACTAGCTGGAAGTAAGGGAAATGGGGCATGAAGTTATTTCTAGGAGTTGGAGACATACCCACATTTGCTCACTTCTGGGGATCTTTGAAAGTCTTGCACACACTTGTTCCTAGATATTTACTTGCAACTTTGAATGAGAAAGTGTTTGCTTGCAGAATCGTGGTATGTGTTCTGAATGCCCGAATTGGGAATCTGTGTCAAATCTTTGTTAAGAATTTTGTGATCCTTACTAGCTGGAAGTAAGGGAGATGGGGCATGAAGTTATTTCTAGGAGTTGGAGACATACCAAGTTTAGCTCAGTTCTGGGCATCCTTGAAATACCTATACAAACTTGTTCCTACATAGTAACTTGCAACTTTGAATGAGAATGTTCTTGCTTACAGCAACGTGCTACATGTTCTGAATGCCCGAATTGGGAATCTGTGTCAAAACTTTGTTAGGAATTATGTGATCCTTACTAGCTGGCAGAAAGGGAGATGGGGCATGAAGTTATTTCTAGGAGTTGGAGACAAACCAAGTTTAGCTCAGTTCTGGGCATCTTTGAATGTCCTATTCAAACTTGTTCCTACATAGTAACTTGCAACTTTGAATGAGAATGTGCTTGCTTACAGCAACGTGCTATATGTTCTGAATGCCCGAATTGGGAATCTGTGTCAAAACTTTGTTATGAATTATGTGATCCTTACTAGCTGGAAGTAAGGGAGATGGGGCATGAAGTTATTTCTAGGAGTTGCAGACATACCAAGTTTAGCTCAGTTCTGGGCATCTTTGAAATACCTATACAAACTTGTTCCTACATAGTAACTTGCAACTTTGAATGAGAATGTGCTTGCTTACAGCAACGCGCTATATGTTCTGAATGCCCGGATTGGGAATCTGTGTCAAAACTTTATTGGGAATTATATGATCCTTACTAGATGCAAGTAAGGGAGATGGGGCATGAAGTTATTTCTAGGAGTTGGACACATACCAAGTTTAGCTCAGTTCTGGGCATCTTTGAAATACCTATACAAACATGTTCCTACATAGTAACTTGCAACTTTGAATGAGAATGTGGTTGCTTACAGCAACGCGCTATATGTTCTGAATGCCCGAATTGGGAATCTGTGTCAAAATTTGTTAGGAATTATGTGATCCTTACTAGCTGGAAGTATGGGAGTTGGGGCATGAAGGTATTTCTAGGAGTTGGACACATACCAAGTTTAGCTCAGTTCTGGGCATCTTTGAAATACCTATACAAATTTGTTCCTACATATTAACTTGCAACTTTGAATGAGAATGTGCTTGCTTACAGCAACGTGCTATATGTTCTGAATGCCCGAATTGGGAATCTGTGTCAAAACTTTGTTAGGAATTATGTGATCCTTACTAGCTGGAAGTAAGGGAGTTGGGGCATGAAGGTATTTCTAGGAGTTGGACACATACCAAGTTTAGCACAGTTCTGGGCATCTTTGAAATACCTATACAAACTTGTTCCCACATAGTAACTTGCAACTTTGAATGAGAATGTGCTTGCTTACAGCAACGTGCTATATGTTCTGAATGCCCGAATTGGGAATCTGTGTCAAAACTTTGTTAGGAATTATGTGATCCTTACTAGCTGGAAGTAAGGGAGATGGGGCATGAAGTTATTTCTAGGAGTTGGAGACATACAATGTTTAGCTCAGTTCTGGGCATCTTTGAAATACCTACACAAACTTGTTCCTATATAGTAACTTGCAACTTTGAATGAGAATGTGCTTGCTTACAGCAACGTGCTATATGTTCTGAATGCCCGAATTGGGAATCTGTGTCAAAACTTTGTTAGGAATTTTTGATCCTTACTAGCTGGAAGTAAGGGAGTTGGGGCATGAAGTTATTTCCAGAGGTAGGACACATACCAAGTTTAGCTCAGTTCTGGGCATCTTTGAAATACCTATACAAACTTGTTCCTACATAGTAACTTGCAACTTTGAATGAGAATGTGCTTGCTTACAGCAACGTGCTATATGTTCTGAATGCCCGAATTGGGAATCTGTGTCAAAACTTTGTTAGGAATTATGTGATCCTTAATAGCTGGAAATAAGGGAGATGGGGCATGAAGTTATTTCTGGGAGTTAGAGACATACAATTTTTAGCTCAGTTCTGGGCATCTTTGAAATACCTATACAAACTTGTTCCTACATAGTAACTTGCAACTTTGAATGAGAATGTGCTTGCTTACAGCAACGTGCTATATGTTCTGAATGCTCTAATTGGGAATCTGTGTCAAAACTTTATTATGAATTATATGATCCTTACTAGATGCAAGTAAGGGACATGGGGCATGAAGTTATTTCTAGGAGTTGGACACATACCAAGTTTAGCTCAGTTCTGGGCATCTTTGAAATACCTATACAAACTTGTTCCTACATAGTAACTTGCAACTTTGAATGAGAATGTGCTTGCTTACAGCAACGTGCTATATGTTCTGAATGCCCGAATTGGGAATCTGTGTCAAAACTTTGTTAGGAATTATGTGATCCTTACTAGCTGGAAGTAAGGGAGATGGGGCATGAAGTTATTTCTAGGAGTTGGAGACATACCCACTTTAGCTCTGTTCTGGCGATCTTTGAAAGTCCTGTACAAATTTGTTCCTAGATAGTAACTTGTAACTTTGAATGAGAAAGTGCTTGCTTACTGCAACGTGCTCTATGTTCTGAATGCCCGAATTGCGAATCTGTGTCAAATCTTTGTAAGAAACTATGTGATCCCTACTAGCTGGAAGTAAGGGAAATGGGGCATGAAGTTATTTCTAGGAGTTGGAGACATACCCACATTTGCTCACTTCTGGGGATCTTTGAAAGTCTTGCACACACTTGTTCCTAGATATTTACTTGCAACTTTGAATGAGAAAGTGTTTGCTTGCAGAATCGTGGTATGTGTTCTGAATGCCCGAATTGGGAATCTGTGTCAAATCTTTGTTAAGAATTTTGTGATCCTTACTAGCTGGAAGTAAGGGAGATGGGGCATGAAGTTATTTCTAGGAGTTGGAGACATACCAAGTTTAGCTCAGTTCTGGGCATCCTTGAAATACCTATACAAACTTGTTCCTACATAGTAACTTGCAACTTTGAATGAGAATGTTCTTGCTTACAGCAACGTGCTACATGTTCTGAATGCCCGAATTGGGAATCTGTGTCAAAACTTTGTTAGGAATTATGTGATCCTTACTAGCTGGCAGAAAGGGAGATGGGGCATGAAGTTATTTCTAGGAGTTGGAGACAAACCAAGTTTAGCTCAGTTCTGGGCATCTTTGAATGTCCTATTCAAACTTGTTCCTACATAGTAACTTGCAACTTTGAATGAGAATGTGCTTGCTTACAGCAACGTGCTATATGTTCTGAATGCCCGAATTGGGAATCTGTGTCAAAACTTTGTTATGAATTATGTGATCCTTACTAGCTGGAAGTAAGGGAGATGGGGCATGAAGTTATTTCTAGGAGTTGCAGACATACCAAGTTTAGCTAAGTTCTGGGCATCTTTGAAATACCTATACAAACTTGTTCCTACATAGTAACTTGCAACTTTGAATGAGAATGTGCTTGCTTACAGCAACGCGCTATATGTTCTGAATGCCCGGATTGGGAATCTGTGTCAAAACTTTATTGGGAATTATATGATCCTTACTAGATGCAAGTAAGGGAGATGGGGCATGAAGTTATTTCTAGGAGTTGGACACATACCAAGTTTAGCTCAGTTCTGGGCATCTTTGAAATACCTATACAAACATGTTCCTACATAGTAACTTGCAACTTTGAATGAGAATGTGGTTGCTTACAGCAACGCGCTATATGTTCTGAATGCCCGAATTGGGAATCTGTGTCAAAATTTGTTAGGAATTATGTGATCCTTACTAGCTGGAAGTATGGGAGTTGGGGCATGAAGGTATTTCTAGGAGTTGGACACATACCAAGTTTAGCTCAGTTCTGGGCATCTTTGAAATACCTATACAAATTTGTTCCTACATATTAACTTGCAACTTTGAATGAGAATGTGCTTGCTTACAGCAACGTGCTATATGTTCTGAATGCCCGAATTGGGAATCTGTGTCAAAACTTTGTTAGGAATTATGTGATCCTTACTAGCTGGAAGTAAGGGAGTTGGGGCATGAAGGTATTTCTAGGAGTTGGACACATACCAAGTTTAGCACAGTTCTGGGCATCTTTGAAATACCTATACAAACTTGTTCCCACATAGTAACTTGCAACTTTGAATGAGAATGTGCTTGCTTACAGCAACGTGCTATATGTTCTGAATGCCCGAATTGGGAATCTGTGTCAAAACTTTGTTAGGAATTATGTGATCCTTACTAGCTGGAAGTAAGGGAGATGGGGCATGAAGTTATTTCTAGGAGTTGGAGACATACAATGTTTAGCTCAGTTCTGGGCATCTTTGAAATACCTATACAAACTTGTTCCTATATAGTAACTTGCAACTTTGAATGAGAATGTGCTTGCTTACAGCAACGTGCTATATGTTCTGAATGCCCGAATTGGGAATCTGTGTCAAAACTTTGTTAGGAATTTTTGATCCTTACTAGCTGGAAGTAAGGGAGTTGGGGCATGAAGTTATTTCCAGAGGTAGGACACATACCAAGTTTAGCTCAGTTCTGGGCATCTTTGAAATACCTATACAAACTTGTTCCTACATAGTAACTTGCAACTTTGAATGAGAATGTGCTTGCTTACAGCAACGTGCTATATGTTCTGAATGCCCGAATTGGGAATCTGTGTCAAAACTTTGTTAGGAATTATGTGATCCTTAATAGCTGGAAATAAGGGAGATGGGGCATGAAGTTATTTCTGGGAGTTAGAGACATACAATTTTTAGCTCAGTTCTGGGCATCTTTGAAATACCTATACAAACTTGTTCCTACATAGTAACTTGCAACTTTGAATGAGAATGTGCTTGCTTACAGCAACGTGCTATATGTTCTGAATGCCCGAATTGGGAATCTGTGTCAAAATTTTGTTAGGAATTATGTGATCCTTACTAGCTGGAAGTAAGAGAGTTGGGGCATGAAGGTATTTCTAGGAGTTGGACACATACCAAGTTTAGCACAGTTCTGGGCATCTTTGAAATACCTATACAAACTTGTTCCTACATAGTAACTTACAACTTTGAATGAGAATGTGCTTGCTTACAGCAACGTGCTATATGTTCTGAATGCCCGAATTGGGAATCTGTGTCAAAACTTTGTTATGAATTATGTGATCCTTACTAGCTGGAAGTAAGGGAGATGGGGCATGAAGTTATTTCTAGGAGTTGCAGACATACCAAGTTTAGCTCAGTTCTGGGCATCTTTGAAATACCTATACAAATTGTTCCTACATAGTAACTTGCAACTTTGAATGAGAATGTGCTTGCTTACAGCAACGTGCTATAGGTTCTGAATGCCCGAATTGGGAATCTGTGTCAAAACTTTCTTAGAAATTATGTGATCCTTACTAGCTGGAAGTAAGGGAGATGGGGCATTAAGTTATTTCTAGGAGTTGGACACATACCAAGTTTAGCTCAGTTCTGGGCATCTTTGAAATACCTATACAAACTTGTTCCTACATAGTAACTTGCAACTTTGAATGAGAATGTGCTTGCTTGCAGCAACGTGCTATATGTTCTGAATGCCCGAATTGGGAATCTGTGTCAAAACTTTGTTAGGAATTATGTGATCCTTACTAGCTGGAAGTAAGGGAGATGGAGCATGAAGTTATTTCTAGGAGTTGGACACATACCAAGTTTAGCACAGTTCTGGGCATCTTTGAAATACCTATACAAACTTGTTCCTACATAGTAACTTGCATCTTTGAATGAGAATGTGCTTGCTTACAGCAACGTGCTATATGTTCTGAATGCCCGAATTGGGAATCTGTGTCAAAACTTTATTAGGCATTATGTGATCCTTACTAGATGGAAGTAAGGGAGATGGGGCATGAAGTTATTTCTAGGAGTTGGACACATACCAAGTTTAGCTCAGTTCTGGGCATCTTTGAAATACCTATACAAACTTGTTCCTACATAGTAACTTGCAACTTTGAATGAGAATGTGCTTGCTTACAGCAACGTGCTATATGTTCTGAATGCCCGAATTGGGAATCTGTGTCAAAACTTTGTTAGGAATTATGTGATCCTTACTATCTGGAAGTAAGGGAGATGGGCATGAAGTTATTTCTAGGAGTTGGAGACATACCAAGTTTAGCTCAGTTCTGGGCATCTTTGAAATACCTATACAAACTTGTTCCTACATAGTAACTTGCATCTTTGAATGAGAATGTGCTTGCTTACAGCAACGTGCTATATGTTCTGAATGCCCGAATTGGGAATCTGTGTCAAAACTTTGTTAGGAATTATGTGATCCCTACTAGATGGAAGTAAGAGAGATGGGGCATGAAGTTATTTCTAGGAGTTGGAGACATACCAAGTTTAGCTCAGTTCTGGGCATCTTTGAAATACCTATACAAATTGTTCCTACATAGTAACTTGCAACTTTTAATGAGAATGTGCTTGCTTACAGCAACGTGCTATAGGTTCAGAATGCCCGAATTGGGAATCTGTGTCAAAACTTTGTTAGAAATTATGTGATCCTTACTAGCTGGAAGTAAGGGAGATGGGGCTTGAAGATATTTCTAGGAGTTGGACACATACCAAGTTTAGCTCAGTTCTGGTCATCTTTGAAATACCTATACAAACTTGTTCCTACATAGTAACTTGCATCTTTGAATGAAAATGTGCTTGCTTACAGCAACGTGCTATATGTTCTGAATGCCCGAATTGGGAATCTGTGTCAAAACTTTGTTAGGAATTATGTGATCCTTACTAGATGGAAGTAAGGGAGATGGGGCATGAAGTTATTTCTAGGAGTTGGAGACATACAAAGTTTAGCTAAGTTCTGGGCATCTTTGAAATACCTATACAAACTTGTTCCTACATAGTAACTTGCAACTTGGAATTAGAATGTGCTTGCTTACAGCAACGTGCTATATGTTCTGAATGCCCGAATTGGGAATCTGTGTCAAAACTTTGTTAGGAATTATGTGATCCTTACTAGCTGGAAGTAAGGGAGTTGAGGCATGAAGTTATTTCTAGGAGTTGGACACATACCAAGTTTAGCTCAGTTCTGGGCATCTGTGAAATACCTATACAAACTTGTTCCTACATAGTAACTTGCAACTTTGAATGAGAATGTGCTTGCTTACAGCAACGTGCTAAATGTTCTGAATGACCGAATTGGTAATCTGTTTCAAAACTTTGTTAGGAATTATGTGATCCTTACTATCTGGAAGTGAGGGAGATGGGGCATGAAGTTATTTCTAGGAATTGGAGACATACCAAGTTTAGCTCAGTTCTGGGCATCTTTGAAATACCTATACAAACTTGTTCCTACATAGTAACTTGCATCTTTGAATGAGAATGTGCTTGCTTACAGCAACGTGCTATAGGTTCTGAATGCCCGAATTGGGAATCTGTGTCAAAACTTTGTTAGGAATTATGTGATCCTTACTAGCTGGAAGTAAGGGAGATGGGGCATGAAGTTATTTCTATGAGTTGGAGACATACAACGTTTAGCTCAGTTCTGGGCATCTTTGAAATACCTATACAAACTTGTTCCTACATAGTAACTTGCATCTTTGAATGAGAATGTTCTTGCTTACAGCAACGTGCTATGTGTTCTGAATGCCCGAATTGGGAATCTGTGTCAAAACTTTGTTAGGAATTATGTGATCCTTACTAGCTGGAAGTAAGGGAGATGGGGCATGAAGTTATTTCTAGGAGTTGGACACATACCAAGTTTAGCTCAGTTCTGGGCATCTTTGAAATACCTATACAAACTTGTAACTACATAGTAACTTGCAACTTTGAATGAGAATGTGCTTGCTTACAGCAACGTGCTATGAGTTCTGAATGCCCGAATTGGGAATCTGTGTCAAACTTTGTTAGGAATTGTGTGATCCTTACTAGATGGAAGTAAGGGAGATGGGGCATGAAGTTATTTCTATGAGTTGGAGACATACAACGTTTAGCTCAGTTCTGGGCATCTTTGAAATACCTATACAAACTTGTTCCTACATACTAACTTGCAACTTTGAATGAGAATGTGCTTGCTTACAGCAACGTGCTATATGTTCTGAATGCCCGAATTGGGAATCTGTGTCAAAACTTTGTTAGGAATTATGTGATCCTTACTAGCTGGAAGTAAGTGAGTTGGGGCATGAAGATATTTCTAGGAGTTGGAGACATACCAAGTTTATCTCAGTTCTGGGCATCTTTGAAATACCTATACAAACTTGTTCCTACATAGTAACTTGCAACTTTGAATGAGAATGTGCTTGCTTACAGCAACGTGCTATAAGTTCTGAATGCCCGAATTGGGAATCTGTGTCAAAACTTTGTTAGGAATTATGTGATCCTTACTAGCTGGAAGAAAGGGAGTTGGGGCATGAAGTTATTTCAGGAGTTGGACACATATGAAGTTTAGCTCATTTCAGGGCGTCTTTGAAATACCTATACAAACTTGTTCCTCCATAGTAACTTGCAACTTTGAATGAGAATGTGCTTGCTTACAGCAACATGCTATATGTTCTGAATGCCCGAATTGGGAATCTGTGTCAAAATTTGTTAGGAATTATGTGATCCTTACTAGCTGGAAGTAAGGGAGATGGGGCATGAAGTTATTTCTAGGATTTGGAGACATACCAAGTTTAGCTCAGTTCTGGGCATCTTTGAAATACCTATACAAACTTGTTCCTCCATAGTAACTTGCAACTTTGAATGAGAATGTGCTTGCTTACAGCAACATGCTATATGTTCTGAATGCCCGAATTGGGAATCTGTGTCAAAATTTGTTAGGAATTATGTGATCCTTACTAGCTGTAAATAAGGGAGATGGGGCATGAATTTATTTCTAGGAGTTGGAGACATACCAAGTTTAGCTCAGTTCTTGGCATCTTTGAAAGTCCTATTCAAACTTGTTCCTACATAGTAACTTGCATCTTTGAATGAGAATGTGCTTGCTTACAGCAACGTGCTATATGTTCTGAATGCCCGAATTGGGAATCTGTGTCAAAACTTTGTTAGGAATTATGTGATCGTTACTAGCTGGAAGTAAGGGAGATGGGGCATGAAGTTATTTCTACGAGTTGGGCACATACCAAGTTTAGCTAAGTTCTGGACATCTTTGAAATACCTATACAAACTTGTTCCTACATAGTAACTTGCAACTTTGAATGAGAATGTGCTTGCTTACAGCAACGTGCTATATGTTCTGAATGCCCGAATTGGGAATCTGTGTCAAAACTTTGTTAGGAATTATGTGATCCTTACTAGCTGGAAGTTAGTGAGATGGGGCATGAAGTTATTTCTAGGAGTTGGAGACATACAACGTTTAGCTCAGTTCTGGGCATCTTTGAATGTCCTATTCAAACTTGTTCCTACATAGTAACTTGCAACTTTGAATGAGAATGTGCTTGCTTACAGCAACGTGCTATATGTTCTCAATGCCCGAATTGGGAATCTGTGTCAAAACTTTGTTATGAATTATGTGATCCTTACTAGCTGGAAGTAAGGGAGATGGGGCATGAAGTTATTTCTAGGAGTTGCAGACATACCAAGTTTAGCTCAGTTCTGGGCATCTTTGAAATACCTATACAAATTGTTCCTACATAGTAACTTGCAACTTTGAATGAGAATGTGCTTGCTTACAGCAACGTGCTATAGGTTCTGAATGCCCGAATTGGGAATCTGTGTCAAAACTTTGTTAGAAATTATGTGATCCTTACTAGCTGGAAGTAAGGGAGATGGGGCATGAAGTTATTTCTAGGAGTTGGACACATACCAAGTTTAGCTCAGTTCTGGGCATCTTTGAAATACCTATACAAACTTGTTCCTACATAGTAACTTGCAACTTTGAATGAGAATGTGCTTGCTTGCAGCAACGTGCTATATGTTCTGAATGCCCGAATTGGGAATCTATGTCAAAACTTTGTTAGGAATTATGTGATCCTTACTAGCTGGAAGTAAGGGAGATGGAGCATGAAGTTATTTCTAGGAGTTGGACACATACCAAGTTTAGCTCAGTTCTGGGCATCTTTGAAATACCTATACAAACTTGTTCCTACATAGTAACTTGCATCTTTGAATGAGAATGTGCTTGCTTACAGCAACGTGCTATATGTTCTGAATGCCCGAATTGGGAATCTGTGTCAAAACTTTGTTAGGCATTATGTGATCCTTACTAGATGGAAGTAAGGGAGATGGGGCATGAAGTTATTTCTAGGAGTTGGACACATACCAAGTTTAGCTCAGTTCTGGGCATCTTTGAAATACCTATACAAACTAGTTCCTACATAGTAACTTGCAACTTTGAATGAGAATGTGCTTGCTTACAGCAACGTGCTATATGTTCTGAATGCCCGAATTGGGAATCTGTGTCAAAACTTTGTTAGGAATTATGTGATCCTTACTATCTGGAAGTAAGGGAGATGGGGCCTGAAGTTATTTCTAGGAGTTGGAGACATACCAAGTTTAGCTCAGTTCTGGGCATCTTTGAAATACCTATACAAACTTGTTCCTACATAGTAACTTGCATCTTTGAATCAGAATGTGCTTGCTTACAGCAACGTGCTATATGTTCTGAATGCCCGAATTGGGAATCTGTGTCAAAACTTTGTTAGGAATTATGTGATCCCTACTAGATGGAAGTAAGGGAGATGGGGCATGAAGTTATTTCTAGGAGTTGGAGACATACCAAGTTTAGCTCAGTTCTGGGCATCTTTGAAATACCTATACAAATTGTTCCTACATAGTAACTTGCAACTTTTAATGAGAATGTGCTTGCTTACAGCAACGTGCTATAGGTTCAGAATGCCCGAATTGGGAATCTGTGTCAAAACTTTGTTAGAAATTATGTGATCCTTACTAGCTGGAAGTAAGGGAGATGGGGCTTGAAGATATTTCTAGGAGTTGGACACATACCAAGTTTAGCTCAGTTCTGGTCATCTTTGAAATACCTATACAAACTTGTTCCTACATAGTAACTTGCATCTTTGAATGAAAATGTGCTTGCTTACAGCAACGTGCTATATGTTCTGAATGCCCGAATTGGGAATCTGTGTCAAAACTTTGTTAGGAATTATGTGATCCTTACTAGATGGAAGTAAGGGAGATGGGGCATGAAGTTATTTCTAGGAGTTGGAGACATACAAAGTTTAGCTAAGTTCTGGGCATCTTTGAAATACCTATACAAACTTGTTCCTACATAGTAACTTGCAACTTGGAATTAGAATGTGCTTGCTTACAGCAACGTGCTATATGTTCTGAATGCCCGAATTGGGAATCTGTGTCAAAACTTTGTTAGGAATTATGTGATCCTTACTAGCTGGAAGTAAGGGAGTTGAGGCATGAAGTTATTTCTAGGAGTTGGACACATACCAAGTTTAGCTCAGTTCTGGGCATCTGTGAAATACCTATACAAACTTGTTCCTACATAGTAACTTGCAACTTTGAATGAGAATGTGCTTGCTTACAGCAACGTGCTAAATGTTCTGAATGACCGAATTGGTAATCTGTTTCAAAACTTTGTTAGGAATTATGTGATCCTTACTATCTGGAAGTGAGGGAGATGGGGCATGAAGTTATTTCTAGGAATTGGAGACATACCAAGTTTAGCTCAGTTCTGGGCATCTTTGAAATACCTATACAAACTTGTTCCTACATAGTAACTTGCATCTTTGAATGAGAATGTGCTTGCTTACAGCAACGTGCTATAGGTTCTGAATGCCCGAATTGGGAATCTGTGTCAAAACTTTGTTAGGAATTATGTGATCCTTACTAGCTGGAAGTAAGGGAGATGGGGCATGAAGTTATTTCTATGAGTTGGAGACATACAACGTTTAGCTCAGTTCTGGGCATCTTTGAAATACCTATACAAACTTGTTCCTACATAGTAACTTGCATCTTTGAATGAGAATGTTCTTGCTTACAGCAACGTGCTATGTGTTCTGAATGCCCGAATTGGGAATCTGTGTCAAAACTTTGTTAGGAATTATGTGATCCTTACTAGCTGGAAGTAAGGGAGTTGGGGCATGAAGTTATTTCTAGGAGTTGGACACATACCAAGTTTAGCTCAGTTCTGGGCATCTTTGAAATACCTATACAAACTTGTTCCTACATAGTAACTTGCAACTTTGAATGAGAATGTGCTTGCTTACAGCAACGTGCTATGAGTTCTGAATGCCCGAATTGGGAATCTGTGTCAAACTTTGTTAGGAATTGTGTGATCCTTACTAGATGGAAGTAAGGGAGATGGGGCATGAAGTTATTTCTATGAGTTGGAGACATACAACGTTTAGCTCAGTTCTGGGCATCTTTGAAATACCTATACAAACTTGTTCCTACATACTAACTTGCAACTTTGAATGAGAATGTGCTTGCTTACAGCAACGTGCTATATGTTCTGAATGCCCGAATTGGGAATCTGTGTCAAAACTTTGTTAGGAATTATGTGATCCTTACTAGCTGGAAGTAAGTGAGTTGGGGCATGAAGTTATTTCTAGGAGTTGGAGACATACCAAGTTTATCTCAGTTCTGGGCATCTTTGAAATACCTATACAAACTTGTTCCTACATAGTAACTTGCAACTTTGAATGAGAATGTGCTTGCTTACAGCAACGTGCTATAAGTTCTGAATGCCCGAATTGGGAATCTGTGTCAAAACTTTGTTAGGAATTATGTGATCCTTACTAGCTGGAAGAAAGGGAGTTGGGGCATTTAGTTATTTCAGGAGTTGGACACATACGAAGTTTAGCTCATTTCAGGGCGTCTTTGAAATACCTATACAAACTTGTTCCTACATCGTAACTTGCAACTTTGAATGAGAATGTGCTTGCTTACAGCAACATGCTATATGTTCTGAATGCCCGAATTGGGAATCTGTGTCAAAACTTTGTTAGAAATTATGTGATCCTTACTAGATGGAAGTAAGGGAGATGGGGCATGATGTTATTTCTAGGAGTTGGAGACATACCAAGTTTAGCTCAGTTCTGGGCATCTTTGAAATACCTATACAAACTTGTTCCTACATAGTAACTTGCATCTTTGAATGAGAATGTGCTTGCTTACAGCAACGTGCTATATGTTCTGAATGCCCGAATTGGGAATCTGTGTCAAAACTTTGTTAGGAATTATGTGATCCCTACTAGATGGAAGTAAGAGAGATGGGGCATGAAGTTATTTCTAGGAGTTGGAGACATACCAAGTTTAGCTCAGTTCTGGGCATCTTTGAAATACCTATACAAATTGTTCCTACATAGTAACTTGCAACTTTTAATGAGAATGTGCTTGCTTACAGCAACGTGCTATAGGTTCAGAATGCCCGAATTGGGAATCTGTGTCAAAACTTTGTTAGAAATTATGTGATCCTTACTAGCTGGAAGTAAGGGAGATGGGGCTTGAAGATATTTCTAGGAGTTGGACACATACCAAGTTTAGCTCAGTTCTGGTCATCTTTGAAATACCTATACAAACTTGTTCCTACATAGTAACTTGCAACTTTGAATGAGAATGTGCTTGCTTACAGCAACGTGCTATAGGTTCTGAATGCCCGAATTGGGAATCTGTGTCAAAACTTTGTTAGAAATTATGTGATCCTTACTAGCTGGAAGTAAGGGAGATGGGGCATGAAGTTATTTCTAGGAGTTGGACACATACCAAGTTTAGCTCAGTTCTGGGCATCTTTGAAATACCTATACAAACTTGTTCCTACATAGTAACTTGCAACTTTGAATGAGAATGTGCTTGCTTGCAGCAACGTGCTATATGTTCTGAATGCCCGAATTGGGAATCTATGTCAAAACTTTGTTAGGAATTATGTGATCCTTACTAGCTGGAAGTAAGGGAGATGGAGCATGAAGTTATTTCTAGGAGTTGGACACATACCAAGTTTAGCTCAGTTCTGGGCATCTTTGAAATACCTATACAAACTTTTTCCTACATAGTAACTTGCATCTTTGAATGAGAATGTGCTTGCTTACAGCAACGTGCTATATGTTCTGAATGCCCGAATTGGGAATCTGTGTCAAAACTTTGTTAGGCATTATGTGATCCTTACTAGATGGAAGTAAGGGAGATGGGGCATGAAGTTATTTCTAGGAGTTGGACACATACCAAGTTTAGCTCAGTTCTGGGCATCTTTGAAATACCTATACAAACTAGTTCCTACATAGTAACTTGCAACTTTGAATGAGAATGTGCTTGCTTACAGCAACGTGCTATATGTTCTGAATGCCCGAATTGGGAATCTGTGTCAAAACTTTGTTAGGAATTATGTGATCCTTACTATCTGGAAGTAAGGGAGATGGGGCATGAAGTTATTTCTAGGAGTTGGAGACATACCAAGTTTAGCTCAGTTCTGGGCATCTTTGAAATACCTATACAAACTTGTTCCTACATAGTAACTTGCATCTTTGAATGAGAATGTGCTTGCTTACAGCAACGTGCTATATGTTCTGAATGCCCGAATTGGGAATCTGTGTCAAAACTTTGTTAGGAATTATGTGATCCCTACTAGATGGAAGTAAGGGAGATGGGGCATGAAGTTATTTCTAGGAGTTGGAGACATACCAAGTTTAGCTCAGTTCTGGGCATCTTTGAAATACCTATACAAATTGTTCCTACATAGTAACTTGCAACTTTTAATGAGAATGTGCTTGCTTACAGCAACGTGCTATAGGTTCAGAATGCCCGAATTGGGAATCTGTGTCAAAACTTTGTTAGAAATTATGTGATCCTTACTAGCTGGAAGTAAGGGAGATGGGGCTTGAAGATATTTCTAGGAGTTGGACACATACCAAGTTTAGCTCAGTTCTGGTCATCTTTGAAATACCTATACAAACTTGTTCCTACATAGTAACTTGCATCTTTGAATGAAAATGTGCTTGCTTACAGCAACGTGCTATATGTTCTGAATGCCCGAATTGGGAATCTGTGTCAAAACTTTGTTAGGAATTATGTGATCCTTACTAGATGGAAGTAAGGGAGATGGGGCATGAAGTTATTTCTAGGAGTTGGAGACATACAAAGTTTAGCTAAGTTCTGGGCATCTTTGAAATACCTATACAAACTTGTTCCTACATAGTAACTTGCAACTTGGAATTAGAATGTGCTTGCTTACAGCAACGTGCTATATGTTCTGAATGCCCGAATTGGGAATCTGTGTCAAAACTTTGTTAGGAATTATGTGATCCTTACTAGCTGGAAGTAAGGGAGTTGAGGCATGAAGTTATTTCTAGGAGTTGGACACATACCAAGTTTAGCTCAGTTCTGGGCATCTGTGAAATACCTATACAAACTTGTTCCTACATAGTAACTTGCAACTTTGAATGAGAATGTGCTTGCTTACAGCAACGTGCTAAATGTTCTGAATGACCGAATTGGTAATCTGTTTCAAAACTTTGTTAGGAATTATGTGATCCTTACTATCTGGAAGTGAGGGAGATGGGGCATGAAGTTATTTCTAGGAATTGGAGACATACCAAGTTTAGCTCAGTTCTGGGCATCTTTGAAATACCTATACAAACTTGTTCCTACATAGTAACTTGCATCTTTGAATGAGAATGTGCTTGCTTACAGCAACGTGCTATAGGTTCTGAATGCCCGAATTGGGAATCTGTGTCAAAACTTTGTTAGGAATTATGTGATCCTTACTAGCTGGAAGTAAGGGAGATGGGGCATGAAGTTATTTCTATGAGTTGGAGACATACAACGTTTAGCTCAGTTCTGGGCATCTTTGAAATACCTATACAAACTTGTTCCTACATAGTAACTTGCATCTTTGAATGAGAATGTTCTTGCTTACAGCAACGTGCTATGTGTTCTGAATGCCCGAATTGGGAATCTGTGTCAAAACTTTGTTAGGAATTATGTGATCCTTACTAGCTGGAAGTAAGGGAGTTGGGGCATGAAGTTATTTCTAGGAGTTGGACACATACCAAGTTTAGCTCAGTTCTGGGCATCTTTGAAATACCTATACAAACTTGTTCCTACATAGTAACTTGCAACTTTGAATGAGAATGTGCTTGCTTACAGCAACGTGCTATGAGTTCTGAATGCCCGAATTGGGAATCTGTGTCAAACTTTGTTAGGAATTGTGTGATCCTTACTAGATGGAAGTAAGGGAGATGGGGCATGAAGTTATTTCTATGAGTTGGAGACATACAACGTTTAGCTCAGTTCTGGGCATCTTTGAAATACCTATACAAACTTGTTCCTACATACTAACTTGCAACTTTGAATGAGAATGTGCTTGCTTACAGCAACGTGCTATATGTTCTGAATGCCCGAATTGGGAATCTGTGTCAAAACTTTGTTAGGAATTATGTGATCCTTACTAGCTGGAAGTAAGTGAGTTGGGGCATGAAGTTATTTCTAGGAGTTGGAGACATACCAAGTTTATCTCAGTTCTGGGCATCTTTGAAATACCTATACAAACTTGTTCCTACATAGTAACTTGCAACTTTGAATGAGAATGTGCTTGCTTACAGCAACGTGCTATAAGTTCTGAATGCCCGAATTGGGAATCTGTGTCAAAACTTTGTTAGGAATTATGTGATCCTTACTAGCTGGAAGAAAGGGAGTTGGGGCATTTAGTTATTTCAGGAGTTGGACACATACGAAGTTTAGCTCATTTCAGGGCGTCTTTGAAATACCTATACAAACTTGTTCCTACATCGTAACTTGCAACTTTGAATGAGAATGTGCTTGCTTACAGCAACATGCTATATGTTCTGAATGCCCGAATTGGGAATCTGTGTCAAAACTTTGTTAGAAATTATGTGATCCTTACTAGATGGAAGTAAGGGAGATGGGGCATGATGTTATTTCTAGGAGTTGGAGACATACCAAGTTTAGCTCAGTTCTGGGCATCTTTGAAATACCTATACAAACTTGTTCCTACATAGTAACTTGCATCTTTGAATGAGAATGTGCTTGCTTACAGCAACGTGCTATATGTTCTGAATGCCCGAATTGGGAATCTGTGTCAAAACTTTGTTAGGAATTATGTGATCCCTACTAGATGGAAGTAAGAGAGATGGGGCATGAAGTTATTTCTAGGAGTTGGAGACATACCAAGTTTAGCTCAGTTCTGGGCATCTTTGAAATACCTATACAAATTGTTCCTACATAGTAACTTGCAACTTTTAATGAGAATGTGCTTGCTTACAGCAACGTGCTATAGGTTCAGAATGCCCGAATTGGGAATCTGTGTCAAAACTTTGTTAGAAATTATGTGATCCTTACTAGCTGGAAGTAAGGGAGATGGGGCTTGAAGATATTTCTAGGAGTTGGACACATACCAAGTTTAGCTCAGTTCTGGTCATCTTTGAAATACCTATACAAACTTGTTCCTACATAGTAACTTGCAACTTTGAATGAGAATGTGCTTGCTTACAGCAACGTGCTATAGGTTCTGAATGCCCGAATTGGGAATCTGTGTCAAAACTTTGTTAGAAATTATGTGATCCTTACTAGCTGGAAGTAAGGGAGATGGGGCATGAAGTTATTTCTAGGAGTTGGACACATACCAAGTTTAGCTCAGTTCTGGGCATCTTTGAAATACCTATACAAACTTGTTCCTACATAGTAACTTGCAACTTTGAATGAGAATGTGCTTGCTTGCAGCAACGTGCTATATGTTCTGAATGCCCGAATTGGGAATCTATGTCAAAACTTTGTTAGGAATTATGTGATCCTTACTAGCTGGAAGTAAGGGAGATGGAGCATGAAGTTATTTCTAGGAGTTGGACACATACCAAGTTTAGCTCAGTTCTGGGCATCTTTGAAATACCTATACAAACTTTTTCCTACATAGTAACTTGCATCTTTGAATGAGAATGTGCTTGCTTACAGCAACGTGCTATATGTTCTGAATGCCCGAATTGGGAATCTGTGTCAAAACTTTGTTAGGCATTATGTGATCCTTACTAGATGGAAGTAAGGGAGATGGGGCATGAAGTTATTTCTAGGAGTTGGACACATACCAAGTTTAGCTCAGTTCTGGGCATCTTTGAAATACCTATACAAACTAGTTCCTACATAGTAACTTGCAACTTTGAATGAGAATGTGCTTGCTTACAGCAACGTGCTATATGTTCTGAATGCCCGAATTGGGAATCTGTGTCAAAACTTTGTTAGGAATTATGTGATCCTTACTATCTGGAAGTAAGGGAGATGGGGCATGAAGTTATTTCTAGGAGTTGGAGACATACCAAGTTTAGCTCAGTTCTGGGCATCTTTGAAATACCTATACAAACTTGTTCCTACATAGTAACTTGCATCTTTGAATGAGAATGTGCTTGCTTACAGCAACGTGCTATATGTTCTGAATGCCCGAATTGGGAATCTGTGTCAAAACTTTGTTAGGAATTATGTGATCCCTACTAGATGGAAGTAAGGGAGATGGGGCATGAAGTTATTTCTAGGAGTTGGAGACATACCAAGTTTAGCTCAGTTCTGGGCATCTTTGAAATACCTATACAAATTGTTCCTACATAGTAACTTGCAACTTTTAATGAGAATGTGCTTGCTTACAGCAACGTGCTATAGGTTCAGAATGCCCGAATTGGGAATCTGTGTCAAAACTTTGTTAGAAATTATGTGATCCTTACTAGCTGGAAGTAAGGGAGATGGGGCTTGAAGATATTTCTAGGAGTTGGACACATACCAAGTTTAGCTCAGTTTGTATAGGTATTTCAAAGATGTCCAGAACTGAGCTAAACTTGGTATGTCTCCAACTCCTAGAAATAACTTCATGCCCCATCTCCCTTACTTCCAGCTAGTAAGGATCACATAATTCCTAACAAAGTTTTGACACAGATTCCCAATTCGGGCATTCAGAACATATACCACGTTGCTGTAAGCAAGCACATTCTCATTCAAAGTTGCAAGTTACTATGTAGGAACAAGTTTGTATAGGTATTTCAAAGATTCCCAGAACTGAGCTAAACTTGGTATTTCTCTAACTCCTAGAAATAACTTCATGCCCCAACTCCCTTACTTCCAGCTAGTAAGGATCACATAATTCCTAAGAAAGTTTTGACACAGATTCCCAATTCGGCATTCAGAACATATAGCACGTTGCTGTAAGCAAGCACATTCTCATTCAAAGTTGCAAGTTACTATGTAGGAATTAGTTTGTATAGGTATTTCAAAGATGCCCAGAACTGAGCTAAACTTGGTATTTCTCCAACTCCTAGAAATAACTTCATGCCCCATCTCCCTTACTTCCAGCTAGTAAGGATCACATAATTCCTAACAAAGTTTTGACACAGATTCCCAATTCGGGCATTCAGAACATATAGCACGTTGCTGTAAGCAAGCACATTCTCATTCAAAGTTGCAAGTTACTATGTAGGAACAAGTTTGTATAGGTATTTCAAAGATGCCCAGAACTGAGCTAAAATTGGTATGTCTCCAACTCCTAGAAATAACTTCATGCCCCATCTCCCTTACTTCCATCTAGTAAGGATCACATAATTCCTATCAAAGTTTTGACACAGATTCCCAATTCGGGCATTCAGAACATATAGCACGTTGCTGTAAGCAAGCACATTCTCATTCAAAGTTGCAAGTTACTATGTAGGAACAAGTTTGTATAGGTATTTCAAAGATGCCCAGAACTGAGCTAAACTTGGTATGTCTCCAACTCCTAGAAATAACTTCATGCCCCATCTACATTACTTCCAGCTAGTAAGGATCACATAATTCCTAACAAAGTTTTGACACAGTTTCCCAATTCGGGCATTCAGAACATATAGCACGTTGCTGTAAGCAAGCACATTCTCATTCAAAGTTGCAAGTTACTATGTAGGAACAAGTTTGTATAGGTATTTCAAAGATGTCCAGAACTGAGCTAAACTTGGTATGTCTCCAACTCCTAGAAATAACTTCATGCCCCATCTCCCTTACTTCCAGCTAGTAAGGATCACATAATTCCTAACAAAGTTTTGACACAGATTCCCAATTCGGGCATTCAGAACATATACCACGTTGCTGTAAGCAAGCACATTCTCATTCAAAGTTGCAAGTTACTATGTAGGAACAAGTTTGTATAGGTATTTCAAAGATTCCCAGAACTGAGCTTAACTTGGTATTTCTCTAACTCCTAGAAATAACTTCATGCCCCAACTCCCTTACTTCCAGTTAGTAAGGATCACATAATTCCTAAGAAAGTTTTGACACAGATTCCCAATTCGGGCGTTCAGAACATATAGCACGTTGCTGTAAGCAAGCACATTCTCATTCAAAGTTGCAAGTTACTATGTAGGAACAAGTTTGTATAGGTATTTCAAAGATGCCCAGAACTGTGCTAAACTTGGTATGTGTCCAACTCCTAGAAATAACTTCATGCCCCAACTCCCTTACTTCCAGCTAGTAAGGATCACATAATTCCTAACAAAGTTTTGACACAGATTCCCAATTCGGGCATTCAGACCATATAGCACGTTGCTGTAAGCAAGAACATTCTCATTCAAAGTTGCAAGTTACTATGTAGGAACAAGTTTGTATAGGTATTTCAAAGATGTCCAGAACTGAGCTAAACTTGGTATGTCTCCAACTCCTAGAAATAACTTCATGCCCCATCTCCCTTACTTCCAGCTAGTAAGGATCACATAATTCCTAACAAAGTTTTGACACAGATTCCCAATTCGGGCATTCAGAACATATACCACGTTGCTGTAAGCAAGCACATTCTCATTCAAAGTTGCAAGTTACTATGTAGGAACAAGTTTGTATAGGTATTTCAAAGATTCCCAGAACTGAGCTAAACTTGGTATTTCTCTAACTCCTAGAAATAACTTCATGCCCCAACTCCCTTACTTCCAGCTAGTAAGGATCACATAATTCCTAAGAAAGTTTTGACACAGATTCCCAATTCGGCATTCAGAACATATAGCACGTTGCTGTAAGCAAGCACATTCTCATTCAAAGTTGCAAGTTACTATGTAGGAATTAGTTTGTATAGGTATTTCAAAGATGCCCAGAACTGAGCTAAACTTGGTATTTCTCCAACTCCTAGAAATAACTTCATGCCCCATCTCCCTTACTTCCAGCTAGTAAGGATCACATAATTCCTAACAAAGTTTTGACACAGATTCCCAATTCGGGCATTCAGAACATATAGCACGTTGCTGTAAGCAAGCACATTCTCATTCAAAGTTGCAAGTTACTATGTAGGAACAAGTTTGTATAGGTATTTCAAAGATGCCCAGAACTGAGCTAAAATTGGTATGTCTCCAACTCCTAGAAATAACTTCATGCCCCATCTCCCTTACTTCCATCTAGTAAGGATCACATAATTCCTATCAAAGTTTTGACACAGATTCCCAATTCGGGCATTCAGAACATATAGCACGTTGCTGTAAGCAAGCACATTCTCATTCAAAGTTGCAAGTTACTATGTAGGAACAAGTTTGTATAGGTATTTCAAAGATGCCCAGAACTGAGCTAAACTTGGTATGTCTCCAACTCCTAGAAATAACTTCATGCCCCATCTACATTACTTCCAGCTAGTAAGGATCACATAATTCCTAACAAAGTTTTGACACAGTTTCCCAATTCGGGCATTCAGAACATATAGCACGTTGCTGTAAGCAAGCACATTCTCATTCAAAGTTCAAGTTACTATGTAGGAACAAGTTTGTATAGGTATTTCAAAGATGCCCAGAACTGAGCTAAACTTGGTATGTCTCCAACTCCTAGAAATAACTTCATGCCCCATCTCCCTTACTTCCAGCTAGTAAGGATCACATAATTCCTAATAAAGTTTTGACACAGATTCCCAATTCGGGCATTCAGAACATATAGCACGTTGCTGTAAGCAAGCACATTCTCATTCAAAGTTGCAAGTTACTATGTAGGAACAAGTTTGTATAGGTATTTCAAAGATGCCCAGAACTGAGCTAAACTTGGTATGTCTCCAACTCCTAGAAATAACTTCATGCCCCATCTCCATTACTTCCAGCTAGTAAGGATCACATAATTCCTAACAAAGTTTTGACACAGTTTCCCAATTCGGGCATTCAGAACATATAGCACGTTGCTGTAAGCAAGCACATTCTCATTCAAAGTTGCAAGTTACTATGTAGGAACAAGTTTGTATAGGTATTTCAAAGATGTCCAGAACTGAGCTAAACTTGGTATGTCTCCAACTCCTAGAAATATCTTCATGCCCCATCTCCCTTACTTCCAGCTAGTAAGGATCACATAATTCCTAACAAAGTTTTGACACAGATTCCCAATTCGGGCATTCAGAACATATACCACGTTGCTGTAAGCAAGCACATTCTCATTCAAAGTTGCAAGTTACTATGTAGGAACAAGTTTGTATAGGTATTTCAAAGATTCCCAGAACTGAGCTTAACTTGGTATTTCTCTAACTCCTAGAAATAACTTCATGCCCCAACTCCCTTACTTCCAGTTAGTAAGGATCACATAATTCCTAAGAAAGTTTTGACACAGATTCCCAATTCGGGCGTTCAGAACATATAGCACGTTGCTGTAAGCAAGCACATTCTCATTCAAAGTTGCAAGTTACTATGTAGGAACAAGTTTGTATAGGTATTTCAAAGATGCCCAGAACTGTGCTAAACTTGGTATGTGTCCAACTCCTAGAAATAACTTCATGCCCCAACTCCCTTACTTCCAGCTAGTAAGGATCACATAATTCCTAACAAAGTTTTGACACAGATTCCCAATTCGGGCATTCAGACCATATAGCACGTTGCTGTAAGCAAGAACATTCTCATTCAAAGTTGCAAGTTACTATGTAGGAACAAGTTAGTATAGGTATTTCAAAGATGCCCAGAACTGAGCTAAAGTGGGTATGTCTCCAACTCCTAGAAATAACTTCATGCCCCATCTCCCTTACTTCCATCTAGTAAGGATCACATAATTCCTAACAAAGTTTTGACACAGATTCCCAATTCGGGCATTCAGAACATATAGCACGTTGCTGTAAGCAAGCACATTCTCATTCAAAGTTGCAAGTTACTATATAGGAACAAGTATGTATAGGTATTTCAAAGATGCCCAGAACTGAGCTAAACTTGGTATGTCTCCAACTCCTAGAAATAACTTCATGCCCCATCTCCATTACTTCCAGCTAGTAAGGATCACATAATTCCTAACAAAGTTTTGACACAGTTTCCCAATTCGGGCATTCAGAACATATAGCACGTTGCTGTAAGCAAGCACATTCTCATTCAAAGTTGCAAGTTACTATGTAGGAACAAGTTTGTATAGGTATTTCAAAGATGCCCAGAACTGAGCTAAACTTGGTATGTCTCCAACTCCTAGAAATAACTTCATGTGCCATCACCATTACTTCCAGCTAGTAAGGATCACATAATTCCTAACAAAGTTTTGACACAGTTTCCCAATTCGGGCATTCAGAACATATAGCACGTTGCTGTAAGCAAGCACATTCTCTCTCAATGTTGCAAGTTACTATGTAGGAACAAGTTTGTATAGGTATTTCAAAGATGTCCAGAACTGAGCTAAACTTGGTATGTCTCCAACTCCTAGAAATAACTTCATGCCCCATCTCCCTTACTTCCAGCTAGTAAGGATCACATAATTCCTAACAAAGTTTTGACACAGATTCCCAATTCGGGCATTCAGAACATATAGCACGTTGCTGTAAGCAAGCACATTCTCATTCAAAGTTGCAAGTTACTATGTAGGAACAAGTTTGTATAGGTATTTCAAAGATTCCCAGAACTGAGCTAAACTTGGTATTTCTCTAACTCCTAGAAATAACTTCATGCCCCAACTCCCTTACTTCCAGTTAGTAAGGATCACATAATTCCTAAGAAAGTTTTGACACAGATTCCCAATTCGGGCGTTCAGAACATATAGCACGTTGCTGTAAGCAAGCACATTCTCATTCAAAGTTGCAAGTTACTATGTAGGAATTAGTTTGTATAGGTATTTGAAAGATACCCAGAACTGAGCTAAACTTGGTATGTCTCCAACTCCTAGAAATAACATCCTGCCCCATCTCCCTTACTTCCAGCTAGTAAGGATCACATAATTCCTAACAAAGTTTTGACACAGATGCCCAATTCGGGCATTCAGACCATATAGCACGTTGCTGTAAGCAAGCACATTCTCATTCAAAGTTGCAAGTTACTATGTAGGAACAAGTTTGTATAGGTATTTCAAAGATGCCCAGAACTGAGCTAAACTTGGTATGTCTCCAACTCCTAGAAATAACTTCATGCCCCATCTCCCTTACTTCCAGCTAGTAAGGATCACATAATTCCTAACAAAGTTTTGACACAGATTCCCAATTCGGGCATTCAGAACATATAGCACGTTGCTGTAAGCAAGCACATTCTCATTCAAAGTTGCAAGTTACTATGTAGGAACAAGTTTGTATAGGTATTTCAAAGATTCCCAGAACTGAGCTAAACTTGGTATGTCTCCAACTCCTAGAAATAACTTCATGCCCCATCTCCCTTACTTCCAGCTAGTAAGGATCACATAATTCCTAACAAAGTTTTGACACAGATTCCCAATTCGGGCCTTCAGAACATATAGCACGTTGCTGTAAGCAAGCACATTCTCATTCAAAGTTGCAAGTTACTATGTAGGAACAAGTTAGTATAGGTATTTCAAAGATGCCCAGAACTGAGCTAAAGTGGGTATGTCTCCAACTCCTAGAAATAACTTCATGCCCCATCTCCCTTACTTCCATCTAGTAAGGATCACATAATTCCTAACAAAGTTTTGACACAGATTCCCAATTCGGGCGTTCAGAACATATAGCACGTTGCTGTAAGCAAGCACATTCTCATTCAAAGTTCAAGTTACTATGTAGGAACAAGTTTGTATAGGTATTTCAAAGATGTCCAGAACTGAGCTAAACTTGGTATTTCTCTAACTCCAGAAATAACTTCATGCCTCAACTCCCTTACTTCCAGTTAGTAAGGATCACATAATTCCTAAGAAAGTTTTGACACAGATTCCCAATTCGGGCGTTCAGAACATATAGCACGTTGCTGTAAGCAAGCACATTCTCATTCAAAGTTGCAAGTTACTATGTAGGAACAAGTTTGTATAGGTATTTCAAAGATGCCCAGAACTGTGCTAAACTTGGTATGTGTCTAACTCCTAGAAATAACTTCATGCCCCAACTCCCTTACTTCCAGCTAGTAAGGATCACATAATTCCTAACAAAGTTTTGACACAGATTCCCAATTCGGGCATTCAGAACATATAGCACGTTGCTGTAAGCAAGAACATTCTCATTCAAAGTTGCAAGTTACTATGTAAGAACAAGTTAGTATAGGTATTTCAAAAATGCCCAGAACTGAGCTAAAGTGGGTATGTCTCCAACTCCTAGAAATAACTTCATGCCCCATCTCCCTTACTTCCATCTAGTAAGGATCACATAATTCCTAACAATGTTTTGACACAGATTCCCAATTCGGGCATTCAGAACATATAGCACGTTGCTGTAAGCAAGCACATTCTCATTCAAAGTTGCAAGTTACTATGTAGGAACAAGTTTGTATAGGTATTTCAAAGATGCCCAGAACTGAGCTAAACTTGGTATGTCTCCAACTCCTAGAAATAACTTCATGCCCCAAATCCATTACTTCCAGCTAGTAAGGATCACATAATTCCTAACAAAGTTTTGACACAGTTTCCAAATTTGGGCATTAAGGACATATAGCACGTTGCTGTAAGCAAGCACATTCTCATTCAAAGTTGCAAGTTACTATGTAGGAACAAGTTTGTATAGGTATTTCAAAGATGTCCAGAACTGAGCTAAACTTGGTATGTCTCCAACTCCTAGAAATATCTTCATGCCCCATCTCCCTTACTTCCAGCTAGTAAGGATCACATAATTCCTAACAAAGTTTTGACACAGATTCCCAATTCGGGCATTCAGAACATATAGCACGTTGCTGTAAGCAAGCACATTCTCATTCAAAGTTGCAAGTTACTATGTAGGAACAAGTTTGTATAGGTATTTCAAAGATTCCCAGAACTGAGCTAAACTTGGTATTTCTCTAACTCCTAGAAATAACTTCATGCCCCAACTCCCTTACTTCCAGTTAGTAAGGATCACATAATTCCTAAGAATGTTTTGACACAGATTCCCAATTCGGGCGTTCTGAACATATAGCACGTTGCTGTAAGCAAGCACATTCTCATTCAAAGTTCAAGTTACTATGTAGGAACAAGTTTGTATAGGTATTTCAAAGATGCCCAGAACTGAGCTAAACTTGGTATGTCTCCAACTCCTAGAAATAACTTCCTGCCCCATCTCCCTTACTTCCAGCTAGTAAGGATCACATAATTCCTAACAAAGTTTTGACACAGATGCCCAATTCGGGCATTCAGACCATATAGCACGTTGCTGTAAGCAAGCACATTCTCATTCAAAGTTGCAAGTTACTATGTAGGAACAAGTTTGTATAGGTATTTCAAAGATGCCCAGAACTGAGCTAAACTTGGTATGTCTCCAACTCCTAGAAATAACTTCATGCCCCATCTCCCTTACTTCCAGCCAGTAAGGATCACATAATTCCTAACAAAGTTTTGACACAGATTCCCAATTCGGGCATTCAGAACATATAGCACGTTGCTGTAAGCAAGCACATTCTCATTCAAAGTTGCAAGTTACTATGTAGGAACAAGTTTGTATAGGTATTTCAAAGATGCCCAGAACTGAGCTAAACTTGGTATGTCTCAAACTCCTAGAAATAACTTCATGCCCCATCTCCCTTACTTCCAGCTAGTAAGGATCACATAATTCCTAACAAAGTTTTGACACAGATTCCCAATTCGGGCATTCAGAACATATAGCACGTTGCTGTAAGCAAGCACATTCTCATTCAAAGTTGCAAGTTACTATGTAGGAACAAGTTTGTATAGGTATTTCAAAGATTCCCAGAACTGAGCTAAACTTGGTATTTCTCTAACTCCTAGAAATAACTTCATGCCCCAACTCCCTTACTTCCAGTTAGTAAGGATCACATAATTCCTAAGAAAGTTTTGACACAGATTCCCAATTCGGGCGTTCAGAACATATAGCACGTTGCTGTAAGCAAGCACATTCTCATTCAAAGTTGCAAGTTACTATGTAGGAACAAGCTTGTATAGGTATGTCAAAGATTCCCAGAACTGAGCTAAACTTGGTATTTCTCTAACTCCTAGAGATAACTTCATGCCCCAACTCCCTTACATCCAGTTAGTAAGGATCACATAATTCCTAAGAAAGTTTTGACACAGATTCCCAATTCGGGCGTTCAGAACATATAGCACGTTGCTGTAAGCAAGCACATTCTCATTCAAAGTTGCAAGTTACTATGTAGGAATTAGTTTGTATAGGTATTTCAAAGATGCCCAGAACTGAGCTAAACTTGGTATGTCTCCAACTCCTAGAAATAAATTCATGCCCCATCTCCCTTACTTCCAGCTAGTGAGGATCACATAATTCCTAACAAAGTTTTCACACAGATTCCCAATTCGGGCATTCAGAACATATAGCACGTTGCTGTAAGCAAGCACATTCTCATTCAAAGTTGCAAGTTACTATGTAGGAACAAGTTTGTATAGGTATTTCAAAGATGTCCAGAACTGAGCTAAACTTGGTATGTCTCCAACTCCTAGAAATAACTTCATGCCCCATCTCCCTTACTTCCAGCTAGTAAGGATCACATAATTCCTAACAAAGTTTTGACACAGATTCCCAATTCGGGCATTCAGAACATATAGCACGTTGCTGTAAGCAAGCACATTCTCATTCAAAGTTGCAAGTTACTATGTAGGAACAAGTTTGTATAGGTATTTCAAAGATTCCCAGAACTGAGCTAAACTTGGTATTTCTCTAACTCCTAGAAATAACTTCATGCCCCAACTCCCTTACTTCCAGTTAGTAAGGATCACATAATTCCTAAGAAAGATTTGACACAGATTCCCAATTCGGGCGTTCAGAACATATAGCACGTTGCTGTAAGCAAGCACATTCTCATTCAAAGTTGCAAGTTACTATGTAGGTACAAGTTTGTATAGGTATTTCAAAGATGCCCAGAACTGTGCTAAACTTGGTATGTGTCCAACTCCTAGAAATAACTTCATGCCCCAACTCCCTTACTTCCAGTTGTAAGGATCACATAATTCCTAACAAAGATTTGACACAGATTCCCAATTCGGGCATTCAGACCATATAGCACGTTGCTGTAAGCAAGAACATTCTCATTCAAAGTTGCAAGTTACTATGTAGGAACAAGTTAGTATAGGTATTTCAAAGATGCCCAGAACTGAGCTAAACTTGGTATGTCTCCAACTCCTAGAAATAACTTCATGCCCCATCTCCCTTACTTCCATCTAGTAAGGATCACATAATTCCTAACAAAGTTTTGACACAGATTCCCAATTCGGGCATTCAGAACATATAGCACGTTGCTGTAAGCAAGCACATTCTCATTCAAAGTTGCAAGTTACTATGTAGGAACAAGTCTGTATAGGTATTTCAAAGATGTCCAGAACTGAGCTAAACTTTGTATGTCTCCAACTCCTAGAAATAACTTCATGCCCCATCTCCCTTACTTCCAGCTAGTAAGGATCACATATTTCCTAACAAAGTTTTGACACAGATTCCCAATTCGGGCATTCAGAACATATAGCACGTTGCTGTAAGCAAGCACATTCTCATTCAAAGTTGCAAGTTACAATGTAGGAACAAGTTTGTATAGGTATTTCAAAGATTCCCAGAACTGAGCTAAACTTGGTAGGTCTCCAACTCATAGAAAAAACTTCATGCCCCATCTCCCTTACTTCCAGCTAGTAAGGATCACATAATTCCTAACAAAGTTTTGACACAGATTCCCAATTCGGGCATTCAGAACATATAGCACGTTGCTGTAAGCAAGCACATTCTCATTCAAAGTTGCAAGTTACTATGTAGGAACAAGTTTGTATAGGTATTTCAAAGATGCCCAGAACTGAGCTAAACTTAGTATGTCTCCAACTCCTAGAAATAACTTCATGCCCCATCTCCCTTACTTCCAGCTAGTAAGGATCACATAATTCCTAACAAAGTTTTGACACAGATTCCCAATTCGGGCATTCAGAACATATAGCACGTTGCTGTAAGCAAGCACATTCTCATTCAAAGTTGCAAGTTACTATGTAGGAACAAGTTTGTATAGGTATTTCAAAGATTCCCAGAACTGAGCTAAACTTGGTATGTCTCCAACTCCTAGAAATAACTTCATGCCCCATCTCCCTTACTTCCAGCTAGTAAGGATCACATAATTCCTAACAAAGTTTTGACACAGATTCCCAATTCGTGTATTCAGAACATATAGCACGTTGCTGTAAGCAAGCACATTCTCATTCAAAGTTGCAAGTTACTATGTAGGAACAAGTTTGTATAGGTATTTCAAAGATGCCCAGTACTGAGCTAAAGTGGGTATGTCTCCAACTCCTAGAAATAACTTCATGCCCCATCTCCATTACTTCCAGCTAGTAAGGGTCACATAATTCCTAACAAAGTTTGACACAGATTCCCAATTCGGGCATTCAGAACATATAGCACGTTGCTGTAAGCAAGCACATTCTCATTCAAAGTGGCAAGTTACTATGTAGGAACAAGTTTGTATAGGTATTTCAAAGATGCCCAGAACTGAGCTAAACTTGGTATGTGTCCAACTCCTAGAAATAACTTCATGCCCCAACTCCCTTAATTACAGCTAGTAAGGATCACATATTTCCTAACAAAGATTTGACACAGATTCCCATTTCGGGCATTCAGAACATATAGCACGTTGCTGTAAGCAAGCACATTCTCATTCAAATTTGCAAGTTACTATGTAGGAACAAGTTTGTATAGATATTTCAAAGATGCCTAGAACTGTGCTAAACTTGGTATGTGTCCAGCTCCAAGAAATAACTTCATGCCCCAACTCCCTTACTTCCAGCTAGTAAGGATCACATAATTCCTAACAAAGTTTTGACACAGATTCCCAATTCGGGCATTCAGACCATATAGCACGTTGCTGTAAGCAAGAACATTCTCATTCAAAGTTGCAAATTACTATGTAGGAACAAGTTATTATAGGTATTTCAAAGATGCCCAGAACTGAGCTAAATTGGGTATGTCTCCAACTCCTAGAAATAACTTCATGCCCCATCTCCCTTTCTTCCAGCTAGTAATGATCACATAATTCCTAACAAAGTTTTGACACAGATTCCCAATTCGGGCATTCAGAACATATAGCACGTTGCTGTAAGCAAGCACATTCTCATTGAAAGTTGCAAGTTACTATGTAGGAACAAGTTTGTATAGGTTTTTCAAAGATGCCCAGAACTGAGCTAAACTTGGTATGTCTCCAACTCCTAGAAATAACTTCATGCCCCATCTCCCTTACTTCCAGCTAGTAAGGATCACATAATTCCTAACAAAGTTTTGACACAGTTTCCCAATTCGGGCATTCAGAACATATAGCACGTTGCTGTAAGCAAGCACATTCTCATTCAAAGTTGCAAGTTACTATGTAGGAACAAGTTTGTATAGGTATTTCAAAGATGCCCAGTACTGAGCTAAAGTGGGTATGTCTCCAACTCCTAGAAATAACTTCATGCCCCATCTCCCTTACTTCCAGCTAGTAAGGATCACATAATTCCTAACAAAGTTTTGACACAGATTCCCAATTCGGGCATTCAGACCATATAGCACGTTGCTGTAAGCAAGCACATTCTCATTCAAAGTTGCAAGTTACTATGTAGGAACAAGTTTGTATAGGTATTTCAAAGATGCCCAGAACTGTGCTAAACTTGGTATGTGTCCAACTCCTAGAAATAACTTCATGCCCCAACTCCCTTACTTACAGCTAGTAAGGATCACATAATTCCTAACAAAGTTTTGACACAGATTCCCAATTCGGGCATTCAGAACATATAGCATGTTGCTGTAAGCAAGCACATTCTCATTCAAAGTTGCAAGTTACTATGTAGGAACAAGTTTGTATAGGTATTTCAAAGATGCCCAGAAATGAGCTAAACTTGGTATGTCTCCAACTCCTAGAAATAACTTCATGCCCCATCTCCCTTACTTCCAGCTAGTAAGGATCACATAATTCCTAACAAAGTTTTGACACAGTTCCCAATTCGGGCATTCAGAACATATAGCACGTTGCTGTAAGCAAGCACATTCTCATTCAAAGTTGCAAGTTACTATGTAGGAACAAGTTTGTATAGGTATTTCAAAGATGCCCAGAACTGAGCTAAACTTGGTATGTCTCCAACTCCTAGAAATAACTTCATGCCCCATCTCCATTACTCCCAGCTAGTAAGGGTCACATAATTCCTAACAAAGTTTTGACACAGATTCCCAATTCGGGCATTCAGAACATATAGCACGTTGCTGTAAGCAAGCACATTCTCATTCAAATTTGCAAGTTACTATGTAGGAACAAGTTTGTATAGGTATTTCAAAGATGCCCAGAACTGTGCTAAACTTGTATGTGTCCAACTCATAGAAATAACTTCATGCCCCAACTCCCTTACTTCCAGCTAGTAAGGATCACATAATTCCTAACAAAGTTTTGACACAGATTCCCAATTCGGGCATTCAGATCATATAGCACTTTGCTGTAAGCAAGAACATGCTCATTCAAAGTTGGAAATTACTATGTAGGAACAAGTTAGTATAGGTATTTCAAAGATGCCCAGAACTGAGCTAAATTGGGTATGTCTCCAACTCCTAGAAATAACTTCATGCCCCATCTCCCTCACTTCCAGCTAGTAAGGATCACATAATTCCTAACAAAGATTTGACACAGATTCCCAATTCGGGCATTAAGAACATATAGCACGTTGCTGTAAGCAAGCACATTCTCATTCAAAGTTGCAAGTTACTATGTAGGAACAAGTTTGTATAGGTATTTCAAAGATGCCCAGAAATGAGCTAAACATGGTATGTCTCCAACTCCTAGAAATAACTTCATGCCCCATCTCCCTCACTTCCAGCTAGTAAGGATCACATAATTCCTAAGAAAGTTTTGACACAGATTCCCAATTCGAGCATTCAGAACATATAGCACGTTGCTGTAAGCAAGCACATTCTCATTCAAAGTTGCAAGTTACTATGTAGGAACAAGTTTGTATAGGTAATTCAAAGATGCCCAGAAATGAGCTAAACTTGGTATGTCTCCAACTCCTAGAAATAACTTCATGCCCCATCTCCCTTACTTCCAGCTAGTAAGGATCACATAATTCCTAACAAAGTTTTGACACAGTTTCCCAATTCGGGCATTCAGAACATATAGCACGTTACTGTAAGCAAGCACATTCTCATTCAAAGTTGCAAGTTACTATGTAGGAACAAGTTTCTATAGGTATTTTAAAGATGCCCAGAACTGAGCTAAACTTGGTATGTCTCCAACTCCTAGAAATAACTTCATGCCCCATCTCCCTTACTTCCTGCTAGTAAGGATCACATAATTCCTAACAAAGTTTTGACACAGATTCCCAATTCGGGCATTCAGAACATATAGCACGTTGCTGTAAGCAAGCACATTCTCATTCAAAGTTGCAAGTTACTATGTAGGAACAAGTTTGTATAGGTATTTCAAAAATGCCCAGAACTGAGCTAAACTTGGTATGTCTCCAATTCCTAGAAATAACTTCATGCCCCATCTCCCTTACTTTCAGCTAGTAAGGATCACATAATTCCTAACAAAGTTTTGACACAGATTCCCAATTCGGGCATTCAGAACATATAGCACGTTGCAGTAAGCAAGCACATTCTCATTCAAAGTTGCAAGTTACTATGTAGGAACAAGTTTGTATAGGTATTTCAAAGATGCCCAGAACTGAGCTAAACTTGGTATGTCTCCAACTCCTAGAAATAACTTCATGCCCCGTCTCCCTTACTTCCAGCTAGTAAGGATCACATAATTCCTAACAAAGTTTTGACACAGATTCCCAATTCCGGCATTCAGAACATATAGCACGTTGCTGTAAGTAAGCACATTCTCATTCAAAGTTGCAAGTTACTATGTAGGAACAAGTTTGTATAGGTATTTCAAAGATGCCCAGTACAGAACTAATGTGGGTATGTCTCCAACTCCTAGAAATAACTTCAAGCCCCATCTCCCTTACTTCCAACTAGTAAGGGTCACATAATTCCTAACAAAGTTTTGACACAGATTCCCAACTCGGGCATTCAGAACATGTAGCACGTTGCTGTAAGCAAGCACATTCTCATTCAAAGTTGCAAGTTACTATGTAGGAATAAGTTTGTATAGGTATTTCAAAGATGCCCAGAACTGAGCTAAACTTGGTATGTCTCCAACTCCTAGAAATAACTTCATGCCCCATCTCCCTTACTTCCAGCTAGTAAGGATCACATAATTCCTAACAAAGATTTGACACAGATTCCCAATTCGGGCATTCAGAACATATAGCACGTTGCTGTAAGCAAGCACATTCTCATTCAAAGTTGCAAGTTACTATGTAGGAACAAGTTTGTATAGGTATTTCAAAGATGCCCAGAACTGAGCTAAACTTGGTATGTCTCCAACTCTTAGAAATAACTTCATGCCCCATCTCCCTTACTTCCAGCAAGTAAGGATCACATAATTCCTAACAAAGTTTTGACACAGATTCCCAATTCGGGCATTCAGAACATATAGCACGTTGCTGTAAGCAAGCACATTCTCATTCAAAGTTGCAAATTACTATGTAGGAACAAGTTTGTATAGGTATTTCAAAGATGCCCAGAACTGAGCTAAACTTGGTATGTCTCCAACTCCTAGAAATAACTTCATGCCCCATATCCCTTACTTCCAGCTAGTAAGCATCACATAATTCCTAACAAACTTTTGACACAGATACCCAATTCGGATATTCAGAACATATAGCACGTTGCTGTAAGCAAGCACATTCTCATTCAAAGTTGCAAGTTACTATGTAGGAACAAGTTTGTATAGGTATTTCAAAGATGCCCAGAACTGTGCTAAACTTGGTATGTCTCCATCTCCTAGAAATAACTTCATGCCCCATCTCCCTTACTTCCAGCTGGAAAGGATCACATAATTCCTAACACAGTTTTGACACAGATTCCCAATTCGGGCATTCAGAACATATAGCACGTTGCTGTAAGCAAGCACATTCTCATTCAAAGTTGCAAGTTACTATGTAGGAACAAGTTTGTATAGGTATTTCAAAGATGCCCAGAACTGAGCTAAACCCTGTATGTCTCCAACTCCTAGAAATAACGTCAAGCCCCATCTCCCTTACTTCCAGCTAGTAAGGATCACATATTTCCTAACAAAGTTTTGACACAATTCCCATTTCGGGCATTCAGATCATATAGAAATTTGCTGTAAGCAAGCACATTCTCATTCAAAGTTGCAAGTTACTATGTAGAAACAAGTTTGTATAGGACTTTTAAAGATGCCCAGAACTGAGCTAAACATGGTATGACTCCAACTCCTAGAAATAACTTCATGCCCCATTTCCCTTACTTCCAGCTAGTATGGATCACATAATTCCTAACAAAGTTTTGACACAGAGATCCAATTCGGGCATTCAGAACATATAGCACGTTGCTGTAAGCAAGCACATTCTCATTCAAACATGCATGTTACTATGTAGGAACAAGTTTGTATAGGTATTTCAAAGATGCCTAGAACCGAGCTAAACGTTGTATGTCTCCAACTCCTAGAAATAACTTCATGCCCCATCTCCCTTACTTCCATCTAGTAAGGATCACATAATTTCTAACAATGTTTTGAAACAGATTCCCAATTCGGGCATTCAGAACATATAGCACGTTGCTGTAAGCAAGCACATTCTCATTCAAAGTTGCAAGTTATTATGTAGGAACAAGTTTGTATAGGTATTTCAAAGATGCGCAGAACTGAGCTAAACGTTGTATGTCTCCAACTCCTAGAAATAACTTCATGCCCCATCTCCCTTACTTCCAGCTAGTAAGGATCACATAATTCCTAACAAAGTTTTGACACAGATTCCCAATTCGGGCATTCAGAACATATAGCACGTTGCTGTAAGCAAGCACATTCTCATTCAAAGTTGCAAGTTACTATGTAGGAACAAGTTTGTATAGGTATTTCAAAGATGCCCAGACCTGAGCTAAACTTGGTATGGCTCCAACTCCTAGAAATAACTTCATGCCCCATCTCCCTTACTTCCAGCTAGTAAGGATCACATAATTCCTAAGAAAGTTTTGACACTGATTCCCAATTCGGGCATTCAGAACATATAGCACGTTGCTGTAAGCAAGCACATTCTCATTCAAAGTTGCAAGTTACTATGTAGGAACAAGTTTGTATAGGTATTTCAAAGATGCCCAGAACTGAGCTAAACTTGGTATGTCTCCAACTCCTAGAAATAACTTCATGCCCCATCTCCCTTACTTCCAGCAAGTAAGGATCACATAATTCCTAAGAAAGTTTTGACACAGAGATCCAATTCGGGCATTCAGAACATATAGCACGTTGCTGTAAGCAAGCACATTCTCATTCAAAGATGCATGTTACTATGTAGGAACAAGTTTGTATAGGTATTTCAAAGATGCCCAGAACTGAGCTAAACGTTGTATGTCTCCAACTCCTAGAAATAACTTCATGCCCCATCTCCCTTACCTCCAGCTAGTAAGGATGACATAATTTCTAACAAAGTTTTGAAACAGATTCCCAATTCGGGCATTCAGAACATAAAGCACGTTGCTGTAAGCAAGCACATTCTCATTCAAAGTTGCAAGTTACTATGTAGGAACAAGTTTGTATAGGTATTTCAAAGATGCCCAGAACTGAGCTAAACTTGGTATGTCTCCAACTCCTAGAAATAACTTCATGCCCCATCTCCCTTACTTCCAGCTAGTAAGGATCACATAATTCCTAACAAAGTTTTGACACAGATTCCCAATTCGGGCATTCAGAACATACAGCACGTTGCTGTAAGCAAGCACATTCTCATTCAAAGTTGCAAGTTACTATGTAGGAACAAGTTTGTATAGGTATTTCAATGATGTCCAGAACTGAGCTAAACTTGGTATGTCTCCAACTCCTAGAAATAACTTCATGCCCCATCTCCCTTACTTCCAGCTAGTAAGGATCACATAATTCCTAACAAAGTTTTGACACAGATTCCCAATTCAGGCATTCAGAACATATAGCACGTTGCTGTAAGCAAGCACATTCTCATTCAAAGTTGCAAGTTACTATGTAGGAACAAGTTTGTATAGGTATTTCAAAGATGCCCAGAACTGAGCTAAACTTGGTATGTCTCCAACTCCTAGAAATAACTTCATGCCCCATCTCCCTTATTTCCAGCTAGTAAGGATCACATAATTCCTAAAAAAGTTTTGACACAGATTCCCAATTCGGGCATTCAGAACATAGAGCACGTTGCTGTAAGCAAGCACATTCTCATTCAAAGTTGCAAGTTACTATGTAGGAACAAGTTTGTATAGGTATTTCAAAGATGCCCAGAACTGAGCTAAACTTGGTATGTCTCCAACTCCTAGAAATAACTTCATGCCCCATCTCCCTTACTTCCAGCTAGTAACGATCACATAATTCCTAACAAAGTTTTGACACAGATTCCCAATTCGGGCATTCAGAACATATAGCACGTTGCTGTAAGCAAGCACATTCTCATTCAAAGTTGCAAGTTACTATGTAGGAACAAGTTTGTATAGGTATTTCAAAGATGCCCAGAACTGAGCTAAACTTGGTATGTCTCCAACTCCTAGAAATAACTTCATGCCCCGTCTCCCTTACTTCCAGCTAGTAAGGATCACATAATTCCTAACAAAGTTTTGACACAGATTCCCAATTCCGGCATTCAGAACATATAGCACGTTGCTGTAAGTAAGCACATTCTCATTCAAAGTTGCAAGTTACTATGTAGGAACAAGTTTGTATAGGTATTTCAAAGATGCCCAGTACAGAACTAATGTGGGTATGTCTCCAACTCCTAGAAATAACTTCAAGCCCCATCTCCCTTACTTCCAACTAGTAAGGGTCACATAATTCCTAACAAAGTTTTGACACAGATTCCCAACTCGGGCATTCAGAACATGTAGCACGTTGCTGTAAGCAAGCACATTCTCATTCAAAGTTGCAAGTTACTATGTAGGAATAAGTTTGTATAGGTATTTCAAAGATGCCCAGAACTGAGCTAAACTTGGTATGTCTCCAACTCCTAGAAATAACTTCATGCCCCATCTCCCTTACTTCCAGCTAGTAAGGATCACATAATTCCTAACAAAGATTTGACACAGATTCCCAATTCGGGCATTCAGAACATATAGCACGTTGCTGTAAGCAAGCACATTCTCATTCAAAGTTGCAAGTTACTATGTAGGAACAAGTTTGTATAGGTATTTCAAAGATGCCCAGAACTGAGCTAAACTTGGTATGTCTCCAACTCTTAGAAATAACTTCATGCCCCATCTCCCTTACTTCCAGCAAGTAAGGATCACATAATTCCTAACAAAGTTTTGACACAGATTCCCAATTCGGGCATTCAGAACATATAGCACGTTGCTGTAAGCAAGCACATTCTCATTCAAAGTTGCAAATTACTATGTAGGAACAAGTTTGTATAGGTATTTCAAAGATGCCCAGAACTGAGCTAAACTTGGTATGTCTCCAACTCCTAGAAATAACTTCATGCCCCATATCCCTTACTTCCAGCTAGTAAGCATCACATAATTCCTAACAAACTTTTGACACAGATACCCAATTCGGATATTCAGAACATATAGCACGTTGCTGTAAGCAAGCACATTCTCATTCAAAGTTGCAAGTTACTATGTAGGAACAAGTTTGTATAGGTATTTCAAAGATGCCCAGAACTGTGCTAAACTTGGTATGTCTCCATCTCCTAGAAATAACTTCATGCCCCATCTCCCTTACTTCCAGCTGGAAAGGATCACATAATTCCTAACACAGTTTTGACACAGATTCCCAATTCGGGCATTCAGAACATATAGCACGTTGCTGTAAGCAAGCACATTCTCATTCAAAGTTGCAAGTTACTATGTAGGAACAAGTTTGTATAGGTATTTCAAAGATGCCCAGAACTGAGCTAAACCCTGTATGTCTCCAACTCCTAGAAATAACGTCAAGCCCCATCTCCCTTACTTCCAGCTAGTAAGGATCACATATTTCCTAACAAAGTTTTGACACAATTCCCATTTCGGGCATTCAGATCATATAGAAATTTGCTGTAAGCAAGCACATTCTCATTCAAAGTTGCAAGTTACTATGTAGAAACAAGTTTGTATAGGACTTTTAAAGATGCCCAGAACTGAGCTAAACATGGTATGACTCCAACTCCTAGAAATAACTTCATGCCCCATTTCCCTTACTTCCAGCTAGTATGGATCACATAATTCCTAACAAAGTTTTGACACAGAGATCCAATTCGGGCATTCAGAACATATAGCACGTTGCTGTAAGCAAGCACATTCTCATTCAAACATGCATGTTACTATGTAGGAACAAGTTTGTATAGGTATTTCAAAGATGCCTAGAACCGAGCTAAACGTTGTATGTCTCCAACTCCTAGAAATAACTTCATGCCCCATCTCCCTTACTTCCATCTAGTAAGGATCACATAATTTCTAACAATGTTTTGAAACAGATTCCCAATTCGGGCATTCAGAACATATAGCACGTTGCTGTAAGCAAGCACATTCTCATTCAAAGTTGCAAGTTATTATGTAGGAACAAGTTTGTATAGGTATTTCAAAGATGCGCAGAACTGAGCTAAACGTTGTATGTCTCCAACTCCTAGAAATAACTTCATGCCCCATCTCCCTTACTTCCAGCTAGTAAGGATCACATAATTCCTAACAAAGTTTTGACACAGATTCCCAATTCGGGCATTCAGAACATATAGCACGTTGCTGTAAGCAAGCACATTCTCATTCAAAGTTGCAAGTTACTATGTAGGAACAAGTTTGTATAGGTATTTCAAAGATGCCCAGACCTGAGCTAAACTTGGTATGGCTCCAACTCCTAGAAATAACTTCATGCCCCATCTCCCTTACTTCCAGCTAGTAAGGATCACATAATTCCTAAGAAAGTTTTGACACTGATTCCCAATTCGGGCATTCAGAACATATAGCACGTTGCTGTAAGCAAGCACATTCTCATTCAAAGTTGCAAGTTACTATGTAGGAACAAGTTTGTATAGGTATTTCAAAGATGCCCAGAACTGAGCTAAACTTGGTATGTCTCCAACTCCTAGAAATAACTTCATGCCCCATCTCCCTTACTTCCAGCAAGTAAGGATCACATAATTCCTAAGAAAGTTTTGACACAGAGATCCAATTCGGGCATTCAGAACATATAGCACGTTGCTGTAAGCAAGCACATTCTCATTCAAAGATCCATGTTACTATGTAGGAACAAGTTTGTATAGGTATTTCAAAGATGCCCAGAACTGAGCTAAACGTTGTATGTCTCCAACTCCTAGAAATAACTTCATGCCCCATCTCCCTTACCTCCAGCTAGTAAGGATGACATAATTTCTAACAAAGTTTTGAAACAGATTCCCAATTCGGGCATTCAGAACATAAAGCACGTTGCTGTAAGCAAGCACATTCTCATTCAAAGTTGCAAGTTACTATGTAGGAACAAGTTTGTATAGGTATTTCAAAGATGCCCAGAACTGAGCTAAACTTGGTATGTCTCCAACTCCTAGAAATAACTTCATGCCCCATCTCCCTTACTTCCAGCTAGTAAGGATCACATAATTCCTAACAAAGTTTTGACACAGATTCCCAATTCGGGCATTCAGAACATACAGCACGTTGCTGTAAGCAAGCACATTCTCATTCAAAGTTGCAAGTTACTATGTAGGAACAAGTTTGTATAGGTATTTCAATGATGTCCAGAACTGAGCTAAACTTGGTATGTCTCCAACTCCTAGAAATAACTTCATGCCCCATCTCCCTTACTTCCAGCTAGTAAGGATCACATAATTCCTAACAAAGTTTTGACACAGATTCCCAATTCAGGCATTCAGAACATATAGCACGTTGCTGTAAGCAAGCACATTCTCATTCAAAGTTGCAAGTTACTATGTAGGAACAAGTTTGTATAGGTATTTCAAAGATGCCCAGAACTGAGCTAAACTTGGTATGTCTCCAACTCCTAGAAATAACTTCATGCCCCATCTCCCTTATTTCCAGCTAGTAAGGATCACATAATTCCTAAAAAAGTTTTGACACAGATTCCCAATTCGGGCATTCAGAACATAGAGCACGTTGCTGTAAGCAAGCACATTCTCATTCAAAGTTGCAAGTTACTATGTAGGAACAAGTTTGTATAGGTATTTCAAAGATGCCCAGAACTGAGCTAAACTTGGTATGTCTCCAACTCCTAGAAATAACTTCATGCCCCATCTCCCTTACTTCCAGCTAGTAACGATCACATAATTCCTAACAAAGTTTTGACACAGATTCCCAATTCGGGCATTCAGAACATATAGCACGTTGCTGTAAGCAAGCACATTCTCATTCAAAGTTACAAGTTACTATGAGGGAACAAGTTTGTATAGGTATTTCAAAGATGCCCAGAACTGAGCTAAATTTTGTATGTCTCCAACTCCTAGAAATAACTTCATGCCCCATCTCCCTTACTTCCAGCTAGTAAGGATCAGATAATTCCTAACAAAGTTTTGACACAGATTCCCCATTCGGGCATTCAGAACATATAGCACGTTGCTGTAAGCAAGCACATTCTCATTCAAAGTTGCAAGTTACCATGTAGGAACAAGTTTGTATAGGTATTTCAAAGATGCCCAGAACTGAGCTAAACTTGGTATGTCGCCAACTCCTAGAAATACCTTCATGCCCCATCTCCCTTACTTCCAGCTAGTAAGGATCACATAATTCCTAACAAAGTTTTGACACAGATTCCCAATTCGGGCATTCAGAACATATAGCACGTTGCTGTAAGCAATCACATTCTCATTCAAAGTTGCAAGTTACTATGTAGGAACAAGTTTGTATAGGTATTTCAAAGATGCCCAGAACTGAGCTAAACGTTGTATGTCTCCAACTCCTAGAAATAACTTCATGCCCCATCTCCATTACTTCCAGCTAGTAAGGATCACATAATTCCTAAGAAAGTTTTGACACAGATTCCCAATTCGGGCATTCAGAACTTGTAGCACGTTGCTGTAAGCAAGCACATTCTCATTCAAAGTTGCAAGTTACTATGTAGGAACAAGTTTGTATAGGTATTTCAAAGATGCCCAGAACTGAGCTAAACTTGGTATGTCTCCAACTCCTAGAAATAACTTCATGCCCCATCTCCCTTACTTCCAGCTAGTAAGGATCACATAATTCCTAACAAAGTTTTGACACAGATCCCCAATTCGGGCATTCAGAACATATAGCACGTTGCTGTAAGCAAGCACATTCTCATTCAAAGTTGCAAATTTCTATGTAGGAACAAGTTTGTATAGGAATTTCAAAGATGCCCAGAACTGAGCTTAACTTGGTATGTCTCCAACTCCTAGAAATAACTTCATGCCCCATCTCCCTTACTTCCAGCTAGTAAGGATCACATAATTCCTAACAAACTTTTGACACAGATTCCCAATTCGGGCATTCAGAACATATAGCACGTTGCTGTAAGCAAGCACATTCTCATTGAAAGTTGCAAGTTACTATGTAGGAACAAGTTTGTATAGGTATTTCAAAGATGCCCAGAACTGTGCTAAACTTGGTATGTCTCCAACTCCTAGAAATAACTTCGTGCCCCATCTCCCTTACTTCCAGCTCGAAAGGATCACATGATTCCTAACAAACATTTGACACAGATTCTCAATTCGGGCATTCAGAACATATAGCACGTTGTTGTAAGCAAGCACATTCTCATTCAAAGATGCAAGTTACTATGTAGGAACAAGTTTGTATAGGTATTTCAAAGATGCCCAGAACTGAGCAAAACGTTGTATGTCTCCAACTCCTAGAAATAACTTCATGCCCCATCTCCCTTACTTCCATCTAGTAAGGATCACATAATTCCTAACAAAGTTTTGACACAGATTCCCAATTCAGTCATTCAGAACATATAGCACGTTGCTGTAAGCAAGAATATTCTCATTCAAAGTTGCAAGTTACTATGTAGGAACAAGTTAGTATAGGTATTTCAAAGATGCCCAGAACTGAGCTAAAGTGGGTATGTCTCCAACTCCTAGAAATAACTTCATGCCCCATCTCCCTTACTTCCAGCTAGTAAGTATCACATCATTCCTAACAAAGTTTTGACACAGATTCCCAATTCGGGCATTCAGAACATATAGCACGTTGCTGTAAGCAAGCACATTCTCATTCAAAGTTGCAAGTTACTATGTAGGAACAAGTTTGTATAGGTATTTCAAAGATGCCCAGAACTGAGCTAAACTTGGTATGTCTCCAACTCCTACAAATAAGTTCATGCCCCATCTCCATTACTTCCAGCTAGTAAGGATCACATAATTCCTAACAAAGTTTTGACATAGTTTCCCAATTCGGGCATTCAGAACATATAGCACGTTGCTGTAAGCAAGCACATTCTCATTCAAAGTTGCAAGTTACTATGTAGGAACAAGTTTGTATAGGTATTTCAAAGATGCCCAGAACTGAGCTAAACTTGGTATGTCTCCAACTCCTAGAAATAACTTCATGCCCCATCTCCCTTACTTCCAGCTGGTAAGGATCACATAATTCCTAACAAAGTTTTGACACAGATTCCCAAATCGGGCATTCAGAACATATAGCACGTTGCTGTAAGCAAGCACATTCTCATTCAAAGTTGCAAGATACTATGTAGGAACAAGTTTGTATAGGTATTTCAAAGATTCCCAGAACTGAGCTAAACTTGGTATTTCTCTAACTCCTAGAAATAACTTCATGCCCCAACTCCCTTACTTCCAGCTAGTAAGGATCACATAATTCCTAAAAAAGTTTTGACACAGATTCCCAATTCGGGCATTCAGAACATATAGCACGTTGCTGTAAGCAAGCACATTCACATTCAAAGTCGCAAGTTACTATGTAGGCACAAGTTTGTATAGGTATTTCAAAGATGCCCAGAACTGAGCTAAACGCTGTATGATTCCAACTCCTAGAAATAACTTCATGCCCCATCTCCCTTACTTCCAGCTAGTAAGGATCACATAATTCCTAAAAAAGTTTTGACACAGATTCCCAATTCGGGCATTCAGAACATATAGCACGTTGCTGTAAGCAAGCACATTCTCATTCAAAGTTGCAAGTTACTATGTAGGAACAAGTTTGTATAGGTATTTCAAAGATGCCCAGAACTGAGCTAAACTTGGTATGTCTCCAACTCCTAGAAATAACTTCATGCCCCATCTCCCTTACTTCCAGCTAGTAAGGATCACATAATTCCTAACAAAGTTTTGACACAGATTCCCAATTCAGGCATTCAGAACATATAGCACGTTGCTGTAAGCAAGCACATTCTCATTCAAAGTTGCAAGTTACTATGTAGGAACAAGTTTGTACAGGTATTTCAAAGATGCCCAGAACTGAGCTAAACTTGGTATGTCTCCAACTCCTAGAAATAACTTCATGCCCCATCTCCCTTACTTCCAGCTAGTAAGGATCACATAATTCCTAAAAAAGTTTTGACACAGATTCCCAATTCGGGCATTCAGAACATATAGCACGTTGCTGTAAGCAAGCACATTCTCATTCAAAGTTGCAAGTTACTATGTAGGAACAAGTTTGTATAGGTATTTCAAAGATGCCCAGAACTCAGCTAAACTTGGTATGTCTCCAACTCCTAGAAATAACTTCATGCCCCATCTCCCTTACTTCCAGCTAGTAAGGATCACATAATTCCTAACAAAGTTTTGACACAGATTCCCCATTCGGGCATTCAGAACATATAGCACGTTGCTGTAAGCAAGCACATTCTCATTCAAAGTTGCAAGTTACCATGTAGGAACAAGTTTGTATAGGTATTTCAAAGATGCCCAGAACTGAGCTAAACTTGGTATGTCGCCAACTCCTAGAAATAACTTCATGCCCCATCTCCCTTACTTCCAGCTAGTAAGGATCACATAATTCCTAACAAAGTTTGGACACAGATTCCCAATTCGGGCATTCAGAACATATAGCACGTTGCTGTAAGCAAGCACATTCTCATTCAAAGTTACAAGTTACCATGTAGGAACAAGTTTGTATAGGTATTTCAAAGATGCCCAGAACTGAGCTAAACGTTGTATGTCTCCAACTCCTAGAAATAACTTCATACCCCATCTCCATTACTTCCAGCTTGTAAGGATCACATAATTCCTAACAAAGTTTTGACACAGATTCCCAATTCGGGCATTCAGAACATATAGCACGTTGCTGTAAGCAAGCACATTCTCATTCAAAGTTGCAAGTTACTATGTAGGAACAAGTGTGTATAGGTATTTCAAAGATGCCCAGAACTGTGCTAAACTTGGTATGTGTCCAACTCATAGAAATAACTTCATGCCCCAACTCCCTTACTTCCAGCTAGTAAGGATCACATAATTCCTAACAAAGTTTTGACACAGATTCCCAATTCGGGCATTCAGACAATATAGCACTTTGCTGTAAGCAAGAACATGCTCATTCAAAGTTGGAAATTACTATGTAGGAACAAGTTAGTATAGGTATTTCAAAGATGCCCAGAACTGAGCTAAATTGGGTATGTCTCCAACTCCTAGAAATAACTTCATGCCCCATCTCCCTCACTTCCAGCTAGTAAGGATCACATAATTCCTAACAAAGATTTGACACAGATTCCCAATTCGGGCATTAAGAACATATAGCACGTTGCTGTAAGCAAGCACATTCTCATTCAAAGTTGCAAGTTACTATGTAGGAACAAGTTTGTATAGGTATTTCAAAGATGCCCAGAAATGAGCTAAACATGGTATGTCTCCAACTCCTAGAAATAACTTCATGCCCCATCTCCCTCACTTCCAGCTAGTAAGGATCACATAATTCCTAAGAAAGTTTTGACACAGATTCCCAATTCGAGCATTCAGAACATATAGCACGTTGCTGTAAGCAAGCACATTCTCATTCAAAGTTGCAAGTTACTATGTAGGAACAAGTTTGTATAGGTAATTCAAAGATGCCCAGAAATGAGCTAACCTTGGTATGTCTCCAACTCCTAGAAATAACTTCATGCCCCATCTCCCTTACTTCCAGCTAGTAAGGATCACATAATTCCTAACAAAGTTTTGACACAGTTTCCCAATTCGGGCATTCAGAACATATAGCACGTTACTGTAAGCAAGCACATTCTCATTCAAAGTTGCAAGTTACTATGTAGGAACAAGTTTCTATAGGTATTTTAAAGATGCCCAGAACTGAGCTAAACTTGGTATGTCTCCAACTCCTAGAAATAACTTCATGCCACATCTCCCTTACTTCCTGCTAGTAAGGATCACATAATTCCTAACAAAGTTTTGACACAGATTCCCAATTCGGGCATTCAGAACATATAGCACGTTGCTGTAAGCAAGCACATTCTCATTCAAAGTTGCAAGTTACTATGTAGGAACAAGTTTGTATAGGTATTTCAAAAATGCCCAGAACTGAGCTAAACTTGGTATGTCTCCAACTCCTAGAAATAACTTCATGCCCCATCTCCCTTACTTTCAGCTAGTAAGGATCACATAATTCCTAACAAAGTTTTGACACAGATTCCCAATTCGGGCATTCAGAACATATAGCACGTTGCTGTAAGCAAGCACATTCTCATTCAAAGTTGCAAGTTACTATGTAGGAACAAGTTTGTATAGGTATTTCAAAGATGCCCAGAACTGAGCTAAACTTGGTATGTCTCCAACTCCTAGAAATAACTTCATGCCCCATCTCCCTTACTTGCAGCTAGTAAGGATCACATAATTCCTAACAAAGTTTTGACACAGATTCCCAATTCCGGCATTCAGAACATATAGCACGTTGCTGTAAGTAAGCACATTCTCATTCAAAGTTGCAAGTTACTATGTAGGAACAAGTTTGTATAGGTATTTCAAAGATGCCCAGTACAGAACTAAAGTGGGTATGTCTCCAACTCCTAGAAATAACTTCAAGCCCCATCTCCCTTACTTCCAACTAGTAAGGGTCACATAATTCCTAACAAAGTTTTGACACAGATTCCCAACTCGGGCATTCAGAACATGTAGCACGTTGCTGTAAGCAAGCACATTCTCATTCAAAGTTGCAAGTTACTATGTAGGAATAAGTTTGTATAGGTATTTCAAAGATGCCCAGAACTGAGCTAAACTTGGTATGTCTCCAACTCCTAGAAATAACTTCATGCCCCATCTCCCTTACTTCCAGCTAGTAAGGATCACATAATTCCTAACAAAGATTTGACACAGATTCCCAATTCGGGCATTCAGAACATATAGCACGTTGCTGTAAGCAAGCACATTCTCATTCAAAGTTGCAAGTTACTATGTAGGAACAAGTTTGTATAGGTATTTCAAAGATGCCCAGAACTGAGCTAAACTTGGTATGTCTCCAACTCCTAGAAATAACTTCATGCCCCATCTCCCTTACTTCCAGCAAGTAAGGATCACATAATTCCTAACAAAGTTTTGACACAGATTCCCAATTCGGGCATTCAGAACATATAGCACGTTGCTGTAAGCAAGCACATTCTCATTCAAAGTTGCAAATTACTATGTAGGAACAAGTTTGTATAGGTATTTCAAAGATGCCCAGAACTGAGCTAAACTTGGTATGTCTCCAACTCCTAGAAATAACTTCATGCCCCATATCCCTTACTTCCAGCTAGTAAGCATCACATAATTCCTAACAAACTTTTGACACAGATACCCAATTCGGATATTCAGAACATATAGCACGTTGCTGTAAGCAAGCACATTCTCATTCAAAGTTGCAAGTTACTATGTAGGAACAAGTTTGTATAGGTATTTCAAAGATGCCCAGAACTGTGCTAAACTTGGTATGTCTCCATCTCCTAGAAATAACTTCATGCCCCATCTCCCTTACTTCCAGCTGGAAAGGATCACATAATTCCTAACACAGTTTTGACACAGATTCCCAATTCGGGCATTCAGAACATATAGCACGTTGCTGTAAGCAAGCACATTCTCATTCAAAGTTGCAAGTTACTATGTAGGAACAAGTTTGTATAGGTATTTCAAAGATGCCCAGAACTGAGCTAAATCCTGTATGTCTCCAACTCCTAGAAATAACTTCATGCCCCATCTCCCTTACTTCCAGCTAGTAAGGATCACATAATTCCTAACAAAGTTTTGACACAGATTCCCAATTCGGGCATTCAGAACATATAGCACGTTGCTGTAAGCAAGCACATTCTCATTCAAAGTTACAAGTTACTATGAGGGAACAAGTTTGTATAGGTATTTCAAAGATGCCCAGAACTGAGCTAAATTTTGTATGTCTCCAACTCCTAGAAATAACTTCATGCCCCATCTCCCTTACTTCCAGCTAGTAAGGATCACATAATTCCTAACAAAGTTTTGACACAGATTCCCCATTCGGGCATTCAGAACATATAGCACGTTGCTGTAAGCAAGCACATTCTCATTCAAAGTTGCAAGTTACCATGTAGGAACAAGTTTGTATAGGTATTTCAAAGATGCCCAGAACTGAGCTAAACTTGGTATGTCGCCAACTCCTAGAAATACCTTCATGCCCCATCTCCCTTACTTCCAGCTAGTAAGGATCACATAATTCCTAACAAAGTTTTGACACAGATTCCCAATTCGGGCATTCAGAACATATAGCACGTTGCTGTAAGCAATCACATTCTCATTCAAAGTTGCAAGTTACTATGTAGGAACAAGTTTGTATAGGTATTTCAAAGATGCCCAGAACTGAGCTAAACGTTGTATGTCTCCAACTCCTAGAAATAACTTCATGCCCCATCTCCATTACTTCCAGCTAGTAAGGATCACATAATTCCTAAGAAAGTTTTGACACAGATTCCCAATTCGGGCATTCAGAACTTGTAGCACGTTCCTGTAAGCAAGCACATTCTCATTCAAAGTTGCAAGTTACTATGTAGGAACAAGTTTGTATAGGTATTTCAAAGATGCCCAGAACTGAGCTAAACTTGGTATGTCTCCAACTCCTAGAAATAACTTCATGCCCCATCTCCCTTACTTCCAGCTAGTAAGGATCACATAATTCCTAACAAAGTTTTGACACAGATCCCCAATTCGGGCATTCAGAACATATAGCACGTTGATGTAAGCAAGCACATTCTCATTCAAAGTTGCAAATTTCTATGTAGGAACAAGTTTGTATAGGAATTTCAAAGATGCCCAGAACTGTGCTAAACTTGGTATGTCTCCAACTCCTAGAAATAACTTCGTGCCCCATCTCCCTTACTTCCAGCTGGAAAGGATCACATAATTCCTAACAAACATTTGACACAGATTCTCAATTCGGGCATTCAGAACATATAGCACGTTGCTGTAAGCAAGCACATTCTCATTCAAAGATGCAAGTTACTATGTAGGAACAAGTTTGTATAGGTATTTCAAAGATGCCCAGAACTGAGCAAAACGTTGTATGTCTCCAACTCCTAGAAATAACTTCATGCCCCATCTCCCTTACTTCCATCTAGTAAGGATCACATAATTCCTAACAAAGTTTTGACACAGATTCCCAATTCAGTCATTCAGAACATATAGCACGTTGCTGTAAGCAAGAATATTCTCATTCAAAGTTGCAAGTTACTATGTAGGAACAAGTTAGTATAGGTATTTCAAAGATGCCCAGAACTGAGCTAAAGTGGGTATGTCTCCAACTCCTAGAAATAACTTCATGCCCCATCTCCCTTACTTCCAGCTAGTAAGTATCACATCATTCCTAACAAAGTTTTGACACAGATTCCCAATTCGGGCATTCAGAACATATAGCACGTTGCTGTAAGCAAGCACATTCTCATTCAAAGTTGCAAGTTACTATGTAGGAACAAGTTTGTATAGGTATTTCAAAGATGCCCAGAACTGAGCTAAACTTGGTATGTCTCCAACTCCTACAAATAAGTTCATGCCCCATCTCCATTACTTCCAGCTAGTAAGGATCACATAATTCCTAACAAAGTTTTGACATAGTTTCCCAATTCGGGCATTCAGAACATATAGCACGTTGCTGTAAGCAAGCACATTCTCATTCAAAGTTGCAAGTTACTATGTAGGAACAAGTTTGTATAGGTATTTCAAAGATGCCCAGAACTGAGCTAAACTTGGTATGTCTCCAACTCCTAGAAATAACTTCATGCCCCATCTCCCTTACTTCCAGCTAGTAAGGATCACATAATTCCTAACAAAGTTTTGACACAGATTCCCAATTCAGGCATTCAGAACATATAGCACGTTGCTGTAAGCAAGCACATTCTCATTCAAAGTTGCAAGTTACTATGTAGGAACAAGTTTGTATAGGTATTTCAAAGATGCCCAGAACTGAGCTAAACTTGGTATGTCTCCAACTCCTAGAAATAACTTCATGCCCCATCTCCCTTACTTCCAGCTAGTAAGGATCACATAATTCCTAAAAAAGTTTTGACACAGATTCCCAATTCGGGCATTCAGAACATATAGCACGTTGCTGTAAGCAAGCACATTCTCATTCAAAGTTGCAAGTTACTATGTAGGAACAAGTTTGTATAGGTATTTCAAAGATGCCCAGAACTCAGCTAAACTTGGTATGTCTCCAACTCCTAGAAATAACTTCATGCCCCATCTCACTTACTTCCAGCTAGTAAGGATCACATAATTCCTAACAAAGTTTTGACACAGATTCCCCATTCGGGCATTCAGAACATATAGCACGTTGCTGTAAGCAAGCACATTCTCATTCAAAGTTGCAAGTTACCATGTAGGAACAAGTTTGTATAGGTATTTCAAAGATGCCCAGAACTGAGCTAAACTTGGTATGTCGCCAACTCCTAGAAATAACTTCATGCCCCATCTCCCTTACTTCCAGCTAGTAAGGATCACATAATTCCTAACAAAGTTTGGACACAGATTCCCAATTCGGGCATTCAGAACATATAGCACGTTGCTGTAAGCAAGCACATTCTCATTCAAAGTTACAAGTTACTATGTAGGAACAAGTTTGTATAGGTATTTCAAAGATGCCCAGAACTGAGCTAAACGTTGTATGTCTCCAACTCCTAGAAATAACTTCATACCCCATCTCCATTACTTCCAGCTTGTAAGGATCACATAATTCCTAACAAAGTTTTGACACAGATTCCCAATTCGGGCATTCAGAACATATAGCACGTTGCTGTAAGCAAGCACATTCTCATTCAAAGTTGCAAGTTACTATGTAGGAACAAGTGTGTATAGGTATTTCAAAGATGCCCAGAACTGTGCTAAACTTGGTATGTGTCCAACTCATAGAAATAACTTCATGCCCCAACTCCCTTACTTCCAGCTAGTAAGGATCACATAATTCCTAACAAAGTTTTGACACAGATTCCCAATTCGGGCATTCAGACCATATAGCACTTTGCTGTAAGCAAGAACATGCTCATTCAAAGTTGGAAATTACTATGTAGGAACAAGTTAGTATAGGTATTTCAAAGATGCCCAGAACTGAGCTAAATTGGGTATGTCTCCAACTCCTAGAAATAACTTCATGCCCCATCTCCCTCACTTCCAGCTAGTAAGGATCACATAATTCCTAACAAAGATTTGACACAGATTCCCAATTCGGGCATTAAGAACATATAGCACGTTGCTGTAAGCAAGCACATTCTCATTCAAAGTTGCAAGTTACTATGTAGGAACAAGTTTGTATAGGTATTTCAAAGATGCCCAGAAATGAGCTAAACATGGTATGTCTCCAACTCCTAGAAATAACTTCATGCCCCATCTCCCTCACTTCCAGCTAGTAAGGATCACATAATTCCTAAGAAAGTTTTGACACAGATTCCCAATTCGAGCATTCAGAACATATAGCACGTTGCTGTAAGCAAGCACATTCTCATTCAAAGTTGCAAGTTACTATGTAGGAACAAGTTTGTATAGGTATTTCAAAGATGCCCAGAAATGAGCTAAACTTGGTATGTCTCCAACTCCTAGAAATAACTTCATGCCCCATCTCCCTTACTTCCAGCTAGTAAGGATCACATAATTCCTAACAAAGTTTTGACACAGTTTCCCAATTCGGGCATTCAGAACATATAGCACGTTACTGTAAGCAAGCACATTCTCATTCAAAGTTGCAAGTTACTATGTAGGAACAAGTTTCTATAGGTATTTTAAAGATGCCCAGAACTGAGCTAAACTTGGTATGTCTCCAACTCCTAGAAATAACTTCATGCCCCATCTCCCTTACTTCCTGCTAGTAAGGATCACATAATTCCTAACAAAGTTTTGACACAGATTCCCAATTCGGGCATTCAGAACATATAGCACGTTGCTGTAAGCAAGCACATTCTCATTCAAAGTTGCAAGTTACTATGTAGGAACAAGTTTGTATAGGTATTTCAAAAATGCCCAGAACTGAGCTAAACTTGGTATGTCTCCAACTCCTAGAAATAACTTCATGCCCCATCTCCCTTACTATCAGCTAGTAAGGATCACATAATTCCTAACAAAGTTTTGACACAGATTCCCAATTCGGGCATTCAGAACATATAGCACGTTGCTGTAAGCAAGCACATTCTCATTCAAAGTTGCAAGTTACTATGTAGGAACAAGTTTGTATAGGTATTTCAAAGATGCCCAGAACTGAGCTAAACTTGGTATGTCTCCAACTCCTAGAAATAACTTCATGCCCCATCTCCCTTACTTGCAGCTAGTAAGGATCACATAATTCCTAACAAAGTTTTGACACAGATTCCCAATTCCGGCATTCAGAACATATAGCACGTTGCTGTAAGTAAGCACATTCTCATTCAAAGTTGCAAGTTACTATGTAGGAACAAGTTTGTATAGGTATTTCAAAGATGCCCAGTACAGAACTAAAGTGGGTATGTCTCCAACTCCTAGAAATAACTTCAAGCCCCATCTCCCTTACTTCCAACTAGTAAGGGTCACATAATTCCTAACAAAGTTTTGACACAGATTCCCAACTCGGGCATTCAGAACATGTAGCACGTTGCTGTAAGCAAGCACATTCTCATTCAAAGTTGCAAGTTACTATGTAGGAATAAGTTTGTATAGGTATTTCAAAGATGCCCAGAACTGAGCTAAACTTGGTATGTCTCCAACTCCTAGAAATAACTTCATGCCCCATCTCCCTTACTTTCAGCTAGTAAGGATCACATAATTCCTAACAAAGATTTGACACAGATTCCCAATTCGGGCATTCAGAACATATAGCACGTTGCTGTAAGCAAGCACATTCTCATTCAAAGTTGCAAGTTACTATGTAGGAACAAGTTTGTATAGGTATTTCAAAGATGCCCAGAACTGAGCTAAACTTGGTATGTCTCCAACTCCTAGAAATAACTTCATGCCCCATCTCCCTTACTTCCAGCAAGTAAGGATCACATAATTCCTAACAAAGTTTTGACACAGATTCCCAATTCGGGCATTCAGAACTTGTAGCACGTTGCTGTAAGCAAGCACATTCTCATTCAAAGTTGCAAGTTACTATGTAGGAACAAGTTTGTATAGGTATTTCAAAGATGCCCAGAACTGAGCTAAACTTGGTGTGTCTCCAACTCCTAGAAATAACTTCATGCCCCATCTCCCTTACTTCCAGCTAGTAAGGATCACATAATTCCTAACAAAGTTTTGACACAGATCCCCAATTCGGGCATTCAGAACATATAGCACGTTGCTGTAAGCAAGCACATTCTCATTCAAAGTTGCAAATTTCTATGTAGGAACAAGTTTGTATAGGAATTTCAAAGATGCCCAGAACTGAGCTAAACTTGGTATGTCTCCAACTCCTAGAAATAACTTCATGCCCCATCTCCCTTACTTCCAGCTAGTAAGGATCACATAATTCCTAACAAACTTTTGACACAGATTCCCAATTCGGGCATTCAGAACATATAGCACGTTGCTGTAAGCAAGCACATTCTCATTGAAAGTTGCAAGTTACTATGTAGGAACAAGTTTGTATAGGTATTTCAAAGATGCCCAGAACTGTGCTAAAATTGGTATGTCTCCAACTCCTAGAAATAACTTCGTGCCCCATCTCCCTTACTTCCAGCTGGAAAGGATCACATAATTCCTAACAAACATTTGACACAGATTCTCAATTCGGGCATTCAGAACATATAGCACGTTGCTGTAAGCAAGCACATTCTCATTCAAAGATGCAAGTTACTATGTAGGAACAAGTTTGTATAGGTATTTCAAAGATGCCCAGAACTGAGCAAAACGTTGTATGTCTCCAACTCCTAGAAATAACTTCATGCCCCATCTCCCTTACTTCCATCTAGTAAGGATCACATAATTCCTAACAAAGTTTTGACACAGATTCCCAATTCAGTCATTCAGAACATATAGCACGTTGCTGTAAGCAAGAATATTCTCATTCAAAGTTGCAAGTTACTATGTAGGAACAAGTTAGTATAGGTATTTCAAAGATGCCCAGAACTGAGCTAAAGTGGGTATGTCTCCAACTCCTAGAAATAACTTCATGCCCCATCTCCCTTACTTCCAGCTAGTAAGTATCACATCATTCCTAACAAAGTTTTGACACAGATTCCCAATTCGGGCATTCAGAACATATAGCACGTTGCTGTAAGCAAGCACATTCTCATTCAAAGTTGCAAGTTACTATGTAGGAACAAGTTTGTATAGGTATTTCAAAGATGCCCAGAACTGAGCTAAACTTGGTATGTCTCCAACTCCTACAAATAAGTTCATGCCCCATCTCCATTACTTCCAGCTAGTAAGGATCACATAATTCCTAACAAAGTTTTGACATAGTTTCCCAATTCGGGCATTCAGAACATATAGCACGTTGCTGTAAGCAAGCACATTCTCATTCAAAGTTGCAAGTTACTATGTAGGAACAAGTTTGTATAGGTATTTCAAAGATGCCCAGAACTGAGCTAAACTTGGTATGTCTCCAACTCCTAGAAATAAATTCATGCCCCATCTCCCTTACTTCCAGCTGGTAAGGATCACATAATTCCTAACAAAGTTTTGACACAGATTCCCAAATCGGGCATTCAGAACATATAGCACGTTGCTGTAAGCAAGCACATTCTCATTAAGAGTTGCAAGATACTATGTAGGAACAAGTTTGTATAGGTATTTCAAAGATTCCCAGAACTGAGCTAAACTTGGTATTTCTCCAACTCCTAGAAATAACTTCATGCCCCATCTCCCTCACTTCCAGCTAGTAAGGATCACATAATTCCTAAGAAAGTTTTGACACAGATTCCCAATTCGAGCATTCAGAACATATAGCACGTTGCTGTAAGCAAGCACATTCTCATTCAAAGTTGCAAGTTACTATGTAGGAACAAGTTTGTATAGGTATTTCAAAGATGCCCAGAAATGAGCTAAACTTGGTATGTCTCCAACTCCTAGAAATAACTTCATGCCCCATCTCCCTTACTTCCAGCTAGTAAGGATCACATAATTCCTAACAAAGTTTTGACACAGTTTCCCAATTCGGGCATTCAGAACATATAGCACGTTACTGTAAGCAAGCACATTCTCATTCAAAGTTGCAAGTTACTATGTAGGAACAAGTTTCTATAGGTATTTTAAAGATGCCCAGAACTGAGCTAAACTTGGTATGTCTCCAACTCCTAGAAATAACTTCATGCCCCATCTCCCTTACTTCCTGCTAGTAAGGATCACATAATTCCTAACAAAGTTTTGACACAGATTCCCAATTCGGGCATTCAGAACATATAGCACGTTGCTGTAAGCAAGCACATTCTCATTCAAAGTTGCAAGTTACTATGTAGGAACAAGTTTGTATAGGTATTTCAAAAATGCCCAGAACTGAGCTAAACTTGGTATGTCTCCAACTCCTAGAAATAACTTCATGCCCCATCTCCCTTACTATCAGCTAGTAAGGATCACATAATTCCTAACAAAGTTTTGACACAGATTCCCAATTCGGGCATTCAGAACATATAGCACGTTGCTGTAAGCAAGCACATTCTCATTCAAAGTTGCAAGTTACTATGTAGGAACAAGTTTGTATAGGTATTTCAAAGATGCCCAGAACTGAGCTAAACTTGGTATGTCTCCAACTCCTAGAAATAACTTCATGCCCCATCTCCCTTACTTGCAGCTAGTAAGGATCACATAATTCCTAACAAAGTTTTGACACAGATTCCCAATTCCGGCATTCAGAACATATAGCACGTTGCTGTAAGTAAGCACATTCTCATTCAAAGTTGCAAGTTACTATGTAGGAACAAGTTTGTATAGGTATTTCAAAGATGCCCAGTACAGAACTAAAGTGGGTATGTCTCCAACTCCTAGAAATAACTTCAAGCCCCATCTCCCTTACTTCCAACTAGTAAGGGTCACATAATTCCTAACAAAGTTTTGACACAGATTCCCAACTCGGGCATTCAGAACATGTAGCACGTTGCTGTAAGCAAGCACATTCTCATTCAAAGTTGCAAGTTACTATGTAGGAATAAGTTTGTATAGGTATTTCAAAGATGCCCAGAACTGAGCTAAACTTGGTATGTCTCCAACTCCTAGAAATAACTTCATGCCCCATCTCCCTTACTTCCAGCTAGTAAGGATCACATAATTCCTAACAAAGATTTGACACAGATTCCCAATTCGGGCATTCAGAACATATAGCACGTTGCTGTAAGCAAGCACATTCTCATTCAAAGTTGCAAGTTACTATGTAGGAACAAGTTTGTATAGGTATTTCAAAGATGCCCAGAACTGAGCTAAACTTGGTATGTCTCCAACTCCTAGAAATAACTTCATGCCCCATCTCCCTTACTTCCAGCAAGTAAGGATCACATAATTCCTAACAAAGTTTTGACACAGATTCCCAATTCGGGCATTCAGAACATATAGCACGTTGCTGTAAGCAAGCACATTCTCATTCAAAGTTGCAAATTACTATGTAGGAACAAGTTTGTATAGGTATTTCAAAGATGCCCAGAACTGAGCTAAACTTGGTATGTCTCCAACTCCTAGAAATAACTTCATGCCCCATATCCCTTACTTCCAGCTAGTAAGCATCACATAATTCCTAACAAACTTTTGACACAGATACCCAATTCGGATATTCAGAACATATAGCACGTTGCTGTAAGCAAGCACATTCTCATTCAAAGTTGCAAGTTACTATGTAGGAACAAGTTTGTATAGGTATTTCAAAGATGCCCAGAACTGTGCTAAACATGGTATGTCTCCATCTCCTAGAAATAACTTCATGCCCCATCTCCCTTACTTCCAGCTGGAAAGGATCACATAATTCCTAACACAGTTTTGACACAGATTCCCAATTCGGGCATTCAGAACATATAGCACGTTGCTGTAAGCAAGCACATTCTCATTCAAAGTTGCAAGTTACTATGTAGGAACAAGTTTGTATAGGTATTTCAAAGATGCCCAGAACTGAGCTAAATCCTGTATGTCTCCAACTCCTAGAAATAACTTCATGCCCCATCTCCCTTACTTCCAGCTAGTAAGGATCACATAATTCCTAACAAAGTTTTGACACAGATTCCCAATTCGGGCATTCAGAACATATAGCACGTTGCTGTAAGCAAGCACATTCTCATTCAAAGTTACAAGTTACTATGAGGGAACAAGTTTGTATAGGTATTTCAAAGATGCCCAGAACTGAGCTAAATTTTGTATGTCTCCAACTCCTAGAAATAACTTCATGCCCCATCTCCCTTACTTCCAGCTAGTAAGGATCACATAATTCCTAACAAAGTTTTGACACAGATTCCCCATTCGGGCATTCAGAACATATAGCACGTTGCTGTAAGCAAGCACATTCTCATTCAAAGTTGCAAGTTACCATGTAGGAACAAGTTTGTATAGGTATTTCAAAGATGCCCAGAACTGAGCTAAACTTGGTATGTCGCCAACTCCTAGAAATACCTTCATGCCCCATCTCCCTTACTTCCAGCTAGTAAGGATCACATAATTCCTAACAAAGTTTTGACACAGATTCCCAATTCGGGCATTCAGAACATATAGCACGTTGCTGTAAGCAATCACATTCTCATTCAAAGTTGCAAGTTACTATGTAGGAACAAGTTTGTATAGGTATTTCAAAGATGCCCAGAACTGAGCTAAACGTTGTATGTCTCCAACTCCTAGAAATAACTTCATGCCCCATCTCCATTACTTCCAGCTAGTAAGGATCACATAATTCCTAAGAAAGTTTTGACACAGATTCCCAATTCGGGCATTCAGAACTTGTAGCACGTTGCTGTAAGCAAGCACATTCTCATTCAAAGTTGCAAGTTACTATGTAGGAACAAGTTTGTATAGGTATTTCAAAGATGCCCAGAACTGAGCTAAACTTGGTATGTCTCCAACTCCTAGAAATAACTTCATGCCCCATCTCCCTTACTTCCAGCTAGTAAGGATCACATAATTCCTAACAAAGTTTTGACACAGATCCCCAATTCGGGCATTCAGAACATATAGCACGTTGCTGTAAGCAAGCACATTCTCATTCAAAGTTGCAAATTTCTATGTAGGAACAAGTTTGTATAGGAATTTCAAAGATGCCCAGAACTGAGCTAAACTTGGTATGTCTCCAACTCCTAGAAATAACTTCATGCCCCATCTCCCTTACTTCCAGCTAGTAAGGATCACATAATTCCTAACAAACTTTTGACACAGATTCCCAATTCGGGCATTCAGAACATATAGCACGTTGCTGTAAGCAAGCACATTCTCATTGAAAGTTGCAAGTTACTATGTAGGAACAAGTTTGTATAGGTATTTCAAAGATGCCCAGAACTGTGCTAAAATTGGTATGTCTCCAACTCCTAGAAATAACTTCGTGCCCCATCTCCCTTACTTCCAGCTGGAAAGGATCACATAATTCCTAACAAACATTTGACACAGATTCTCAATTCGGGCATTCAGAACATATAGCACGTTGCTGTAAGCAAGCACATTCTCATTCAAAGATGCAAGTTACTATGTAGGAACAAGTTTGTATAGGTATTTCAAAGATGCCCAGAACTGAGCAAAACGTTGTATGTCTCCAACTCCTAGAAATAACTTCATGCCCCATCTCCCTTACTTCCATCTAGTAAGGATCACATAATTCCTAACAAAGTTTTGACACAGATTCCCAATTCAGTCATTCAGAACATATAGCACGTTGCTGTAAGCAAGAATATTCTCATTCAAAGTTGCAAGTTACTATGTAGGAACAAGTTAGTATAGGTATTTCAAAGATGCCCAGAACTGAGCTAAAGTGGGTATGTCTCCAACTCCTAGAAATAACTTCATGCCCCATCTCCCTTACTTCCAGCTAGTAAGTATCACATCATTCCTAACAAAGTTTTGACACAGATTCCCAATTCGGGCATTCAGAACATATAGCACGTTGCTGTAAGCAAGCACATTCTCATTCAAAGTTGCAAGTTACTATGTAGGAACAAGTTTGTATAGGTATTTCAAAGATGCCCAGAACTGAGCTAAACTTGGTATGTCTCCAACTCCTACAAATAAGTTCATGCCCCATCTCCATTACTTCCAGCTAGTAAGGATCACATAATTCCTAACAAAGTTTTGACATAGTTTCCCAATTCGGGCATTCAGAACATATAGCACGTTGCTGTAAGCAAGCACATTCTCATTCAAAGTTGCAAGTTACTATGTAGGAACAAGTTTGTATAGGTATTTCAAAGATGCCCAGAACTGAGCTAAACTTGGTATGTCTCCAACTCCTAGAAATAAATTCATGCCCCATCTCCCTTACTTCCAGCTGGTAAGGATCACATAATTCCTAACAAAGTTTTGACACAGATTCCCAAATCGGGCATTCAGACCATATAGCACGTTGCTGTAAGCAAGCACATTCTCATTCAAAGTTGCAAGATACTATGTAGGAACAAGTTTGTATAGGTATTTCAAAGATTCCCAGAACTGAGCTAAACTTGGTATTTCTCTAACTCCTAGAAATAACTTCATGCCCCAACTCCCTTACTTCCAGCTAGTAAGGATCACATAATTCCTAAAAAAGTTTTGACACAGATTCCCAATTCGGGCATTCAGAACATATAGCACGTTGCTGTAAGCAAGCACATTCTCATTCAAAGTCGCAAGTTACTATGTAGGCACAAGTTTGTATAGGTATTTCAAAGATGCCCAGAACTGAGCTAAACGCTGTATGATTCCAACTCCTAGAAATAACTTCATGCCCCATCTCCCTTACTTCCAGCTAGTAAGGATCACATAATTCCTAAAAAAGTTTTGACACAGATTCCCAATTCGGGCATTCAGAACATATAGCACGTTGCTGTAAGCAAGCACATTCTCATTCAAAGTTGCAAGTTACTATGTAGGAACAAGTTTGTATAGGTATTTCAAAGATGCCCAGAACTGAGCTAAACTTGGTATGTCTCCAACTCCTAGAAATAACTTCATGCCCCATCTCCCTTACTTCCAGCTAGTAAGGATCACATAATTCCTAACAAAGTTTTGACACAGATTCCCAATTCAGGCATTCAGAACATATAGCACGTTGCTGTAAGCAAGCACATTCTCATTCAAAGTTGCAAGTTACTATGTAGGAACAAGTTTGTATAGGTATTTCAAAGATGCCCAGAACTGAGCTAAACTTGGTATGTCTCCAACTCCTAGAAATAACTTCATGCCCCATCTCCCTTACTTCCAGCTAGTAAGGATCACATAATTCCTAAAAAAGTATTGACACAGATTCCCAATTCGGGCATTCAGAACATATAGCACGTTGCTGTAAGCAAGCACATTCTCATTCAAAGTTGCAAGTTACTATGTAGGAACAAGTTTGTATAGGTATTTCAAAGATGCCCAGAACTCAGCTAAACTTGGTATGTCTCCAACTCCTAGAAATAACTTCATGCCCCATCTCCCTTACTTCCAGCTAGTAAGGATCACATAATTCCTAACAAAGTTTTGACACAGATTCCCCATTCGGGCATTCAGAACATATAGCACGTTGCTGTAAGCAAGCACATTCTCATTCAAAGTTGCAAGTTACCATGTAGGAACAAGTTTGTATAGGTATTTCAAAGATGCCCAGAACTGAGCTAAACTTGGTATGTCGCCAACTCCTAGAAATAACTTCATGCCCCATCTCCCTTACTTCCAGCTAGTAAGGATCACATAATTCCTAACAAAGTTTGGACACAGATTCCCAATTCGGGCATTCAGAACATATAGCACGTTGCTGTAAGCAAGCACATTCTCATTCAAAGTTACAAGTTACTATGTAGGAACAAGTTTGTATAGGTATTTCAAAGATGCCCAGAACTGAGCTAAACGTTGTATGTCTCCAACTCCTAGAAATAACTTCATACCCCATCTCCATTACTTCCAGCTTGTAAGGATCACATAATTCCTAACAAAGTTTTGACACAGATTCCCAATTCGGGCATTCAGAACATATAGCACGTTGCTGTAAGCAAGCACATTCTCATTCAAAGTTGCAAGTTACTATGTAGGAACAAGTGTGTATAGGTATTTCAAAGATGCCCAGAACTGTGCTAAACTTGGTATGTGTCCAACTCATAGAAATAACTTCATGCCCCAACTCCCTTACTTCCAGCTAGTAAGGATCACATAATTCCTAACAAAGTTTTGACACAGATTCCCAATTCGGGCATTCAGACCATATAGCACTTTGCTGTAAGCAAGAACATGCTCATTCAAAGTTGGAAATTACTATGTAGGAACAAGTTAGTATAGGTATTTCAAAGATGCCCAGAACTGAGCTAAATTGGGTATGTCTCCAACTCCTAGAAATAACTTCATGCCCCATCTCCCTCACTTCCAGCTAGTAAGGATCACATAATTCCTAACAAAGATTTGACACAGATTCCCAATTCGGGCATTAAGAACATATAGCACGTTGCTGTAAGCAAGCACATTCTCATTCAAAGTTGCAAGTTACTATGTAGGAACAAGTTTGTATAGGTATTTCAAAGATGCCCAGAAATGAGCTAAACATGGTATGTCTCCAACTCCTAGAAATAACTTCATGCCCCATCTCCCTCACTTCCAGCTTGTAAGGATCACATAATTCCTAAGAAAGTTTTGACACAGATTCCCAATTCGAGCATTCAGAACATATAGCACGTTGCTGTAAGCAAGCACATTCTCATTCAAAGTTGCAAGTTACTATGTAGGAACAAGTTTGTATAGGTAATTCAAAGATGCCCAGAAATGAGCTAAACTTGGTATGTCTCCAACTCCTAGAAATAACTTCATGCCCCATCTCCCTTACTTCCAGCTAGTAAGGATCACATAATTCCTAACAAAGTTTTGACACAGTTTCCCAATTCGGGCATTCAGAACATATAGCACGTTACTGAAGCAAGCACATTCTCATTCAAAGTTGCAAGTTACTATGTAGGAACAAGTTTCTATAGGTATTTTAAAGATGCCCAGAACTGAGCTAAACTTGGTATGTCTCCAACTCCTAGAAATAACTTCATGCCCCATCTCCCTTACTTCCTGCTAGTAAGGATCACATAATTCCTAACAAAGTTTTGACACAGATTCCCAATTCGGGCATTCAGAACATATAGCACGTTGCTGTAAGCAAGCACATTCTCATTCAAAGTTGCAAGTTACTATGTAGGAACAAGTTTGTATAGGTATTTCAAAGATGCCCAGAACTGAGCTAAACTTGGTATGTCTCCAACTCCTAGAAATAACTTCATGCCCCATCTCCCTTACTTTCAGCTAGTAAGGATCACATAATTCCTAACAAAGTTTTGACACAGATTCCCAATTCGGGCATTCAGAACATATAGCACGTTGCTGTAAGCAAGCACATTCTCATTCAAAGTTGCAAGTTACTATGTAGTAACAAGTTTGTATAGGTATTTCAAAGATGCCCAGAACTGAGCTAAACTTGGTATGTCTCCAACTCCTAGAAATAACTTCATGCCCCATCTCCCTTACTTGCAGCTAGTAAGGATCACATAATTCCTAACAAAGTTTTGACACAGATTCCCAATTCCGGCATTCAGAACATATAGCACGTTGCTGTAAGTAAGCACATTCTCATTCAAAGTTGCAAGTTACTATGTAGGAACAAGTTTGTATAGGTATTTCAAAGATGCCCAGTACAGAACTAAAGTGGGTATGTCTCCAACTCCTAGAAATAACTTCAAGCCCCATCTCCCTTACTTCCAACTAGTAAGGGTCACATAATTCCTAACAAAGTTTTGACACAGATTCCCAACTCGGGCATTCAGAACATGTAGCACGTTGCTGTAAGCAAGCACATTCTCATTCAAAGTTGCAAGTTACTATGTAGGAATAAGTTTGTATAGGTATTTCAAAGATGCCCAGAACTGAGCTAAACTTGGTATGTCTCCAACTCCTAGAAATAACTTCATGCCCCATCTCCCTTACTTCCAGCTAGTAAGGATCACATAATTCCTAACAAAGATTTGACACAGATTCCCAATTCGGGCATTCAGAACATATAGCACGTTGCTGTAAGCAAGCACATTCTCATTCAAAGTTGCAAGTTACTATGTAGGAACAAGTTTGTATAGGTATTTCAAAGATGCCCAGAACTGAGCTAAACTTGGTATGTCTCCAACTCCTAGAAATAACTTCATGCCCCATCTCCCTTACTTCCAGCAAGTAAGGATCACATAATTCCTAACAAAGTTTTGACACATATTCCCAATTCGGGCATTCAGACCATATAGCACGTTGCTGTAAGCAAGCACATTCTCATTCAAAGTTGCAAATTACTATGTAGGAACAAGTTTGTATAGGTATTTCAAAGATGCCCAGAACTGAGCTAAACTTGGTATGTCTCCAACTCCTAGAAATAACTTCATGCCCCATATCCCTTACTTCCAGCTAGTAAGCATCACATAATTCCTAACAAACTTTTGACACAGATACCCAATTCGGATATTCAGAACATATAGCACGTTGCTGTAAGCAAGCACATTCTCATTCAAAGTTGCAAGTTACTATGTAGGAACAAGTTTGTATAGGTATTTCAAAGATGCCCAGAACTGTGCTAAACTTGGTATGTCTCCATCTCCTAGAAATAACTTCATGCCCCATCTCCCTTACTTCCAGCTGGAAAGGATCACATAATTCCTAACACAGTTTTGACACAGATTCCCAATTCGGGCATTCAGAACATATAGCACGTTGCTGTAAGCAAGCACATTCTCATTCAAAGTTGCAAGTTACTATGTAGGAACAAGTTTGTATAGGTATTTCAAAGATGCCCAGAACTGAGCTAAACCCTGTATGTCTCCAACTCCTAGAAATAACTTCAAGCCCCATCTCCCTTACTTCCAGCTAGTAAGGATCACATATTTCCTAACAAAGTTTTGACACAATTCCCATTTCGGGCATTGAGATCATATAGAAATTTGCTGTAAGCAAGCACATTCTCATTCAAAGTTGCAAGTTACTATGTAGAAACAAGTTTGTATAGGACTTTTAAAGATGCCCAGAACTGAGCTAAACATGGTATGACTCCAACTCCTAGAAATAACTTCATGCCCCATTTCCCTTACTTCCAGCTAGTATGGATCACATAATTCCTAACAAAGTTTTGACACTGATTCCCAAATCGGGCATTCAGAACATATAGCACGTTGCTGTAAGCAAGCACATTCTCATTCAAAGTTGCAAGTTACTATGTAGGAACAAGTTTGTATAGGTATTTCAAAGATGCCCAGAACTGAGCTAAACTTGGTATGTCTCCAACTCCTAGAAATAACTTCATGCCCCATCTCCCTTACTTCCAGCAAGTAAGGATCACATAATTCCTAAGAAAGTTTTGACACAGAGATCCAATTCGGGCATTCAGAACATATAGCACGTTGCTGTAAGCAAGCACATTCTCCTTCAAAGTTGCAAGTTACTATGTAGGAACAAGTTTGTATAGGTATTTCAAAGATGCCCAGAACTGAGCTACACTTGGTATGTCTCCAACTCCTAGAAATAACTTCATGCCCCATCTCCCTAACTTCCAGCTTGTAATGATCACATAATTCCTAAGAAAGTTTTGACACAGATTCCCAATTCGGGCATTCAGAACATATAGCACGTTGCTGTAAGCAAGCACATTCTTATTCAAAGTTGCCAGTTACTATGTAGGAACAAGTTTGTATAGATATTTCAAAGATGCCTAGAACCGAGCTAAACGTTGTATGTCTCCAACTCCTAGAAATAACTTCATGCCCCATCTAACTTACTTCCAGCTAGTAAGGATCACATAATTTCTAACAATGTTTTCACACAGATTCCCAATTCGGGCATTCAGAACATATAGCACGTTGCTGTAAGCAAGCACATTCTCATTCAAAGTTGCAAGTTACTATGTAGGAATTAGTTTGTATAGGTATTTCAAAGATGCCCAGAACTGAGCTAAACTTGGTATGTCTCCAAGTCCAAGAAATATCTTCATGCCCCATCTCCCTTACTTCCAGCTAGTAAGGATCACATAATTCCTAACAAAGTTTTGACACAGATTCCCAATTCGGGCATTCAGAACATATAGCACGTTGCTGTAAGCAAGCACATTCTCATTCAAAGTTGCAAGTTACTATGTAGGAACAAGTTTGTATAGGTATTTCAAAGAGCCCAGAACTGAGCTAAACTTGGTATGTCTCCAACTCCTAGAAATAACTTCATGCCCCATCTCCCTTACTTCCAGCTAGTAAGGATCACATAATTCCTAACAAAGTTTTGACACAGATTCCCAATTCGGGCATTCAGAACATACAGCACGTTGCTGTAAGCAAGCACATTCTCATTCAAAGTTGCAAGTTACTATGTAGGAACAAGTTTGTATAGGTATTTCAAAGATGCCCAGAACTGAGCTAAACTTGGTATGTCTTCAACTCCTAGAAATAACTTCATGCCCCATCTCCCTTACTTCCAGCTAGTAAGGATCACATAATTCCTAACAAAGTTTTGACACAGATTCCCAATTCGGGGATTCAGACCATATAGCACGTTGCTGTAAGCAAGAACATTCTCATTCAAAGTTGCAAGTTACTATGTAGGAACAAGTTAGTATAGGTATTTCAAAGATGCCCAGAACTGAGCTAAAGTGGGTATGTCTCCAACTCCTAGAAATAACATCATGCCCCATCTCCCTTACTTCCAGCTAGTAAGGATCACATCATTCCTAACAAAGTTTTGACACAGATTCCCAATTCGGGCATTCAGACCATATAGCACTTTGCTGTAAGCAAGAACATGCTCATTCAAAGTTGGAAATTACTATGTAGGAACAAGTTAGTATAGGTATTTCAAAGATGCCCAGAACTGAGCTAAATTGGGTATGTCTCCAACTCCTAGAAATAACTTCATGCCCCATCTCCCTCACTTCCAGCTAGTAAGGATCACATAATTCCTAACAAAGATTTGACACAGATTCCCAATTCGGGCATTAAGAACATATAGCACGTTGCTGTAAGCAAGCACATTCTCATTCAAAGTTGCAAGTTACTATGTAGGAACAAGTTTGTATAGGTATTTCAAAGATGCCCAGAAATGAGCTAAACATGGTATGTCTCCAACTCCTAGAAATAACTTCATGCCCCATCTCCCTCACTTCCAGCTAGTAAGGATCACATAATTCCTAAGAAAGTTTTGACACAGATTCCCAATTCGAGCATTCAGAACATATAGCACGTTGCTGTAAGCAAGCACATTCTCATTCAAAGTTGCAAGTTACTATGTAGGAACAAGTTTGTATAGGTAATTCAAAGATGCCCAGAAATGAGCTAAACTTGGTATGTCTCCAACTCCTAGAAATAACTTCATGCCCCATCTCCCTTACTTCCAGCTAGTAAGGATCACATAATTCCTAACAAAGTTTTGACACAGTTTCCCAATTCGGGCATTCAGAACATATAGCACGTTACTGTAAGCAAGCACATTCTCATTCAAAGTTGCAAGTTACTATGTAGGAACAAGTTTCTATAGGTATTTTAAAGATGCCCAGAACTGAGCTAAACTTGGTATGTCTCCAACTCCTAGAAATAACTTCATGCCCCATCTCCCTTACTTCCTGCTAGTAAGGATCACATAATTCCTAACAAAGTTTTGACACAGATTCCCAATTCGTGCATTCAGAATATATAGCACGTTGCTGTAAGCAAGCACATTCTCATTCAAAGTTGCAAGTTACTATGTAGGAACAAGTTTGTATAGGTATTTCAAAAATGCCCAGAACTGAGCTAAACTTGGTATGTCTCCAACTCCTAGAAATAACTATATGCCCCATCTCCCTTACTTTCAGCTAGTAAGGATCACATAATTCCTAACAAAGTTTTGACACAGATTCCCAATTCGGGCATTCAGAACATATAGCACGTTGCTGTAAGCAAGCACATTCTCATTCAAAGTTGCAAGTTACTATGTAGGAACAAGTTTGTATAGGTATTTCAAAGATGCCCAGAACTGAGCTAAACTTGGTATGTCTCCAACTCCTAGAAATAACTTCATGCCCCATCTCCCTTACTTGCAGCTAGTAAGGATCACATAATTCCTAACAAAGTTTTGACACAGATTCCCAATTCCGGCATTCAGAACATATAGCACGTTGCTGTAAGTAAGCACATTCTCATTCAAAGTTGCAAGTTACTATGTAGGAACAAGTTTGTATAGGTATTTCAAAGATGCCCAGTACAGAACTAAAGTGGGTATGTCTCCAACTCCTAGAAATAACTTCAAGCCCCATCTCCCTTACTTCCAACTAGTCAGGGTCACATAATTCCTAACAAAGTTTTGACACAGATTCCCAACTCGGGCATTCAGAACATGTAGCACGTTGCTGTAAGCAAGCACATTCTCATTCAAAGTTGCAAGTTACTATGTAGGAATAAGTTTGTATAGGTATTTCAAAGATGCCCAGAACTGAGCTAAACTTGGTATGTCTCCAACTCCTAGAAATAACTTCATGCCCCATCTCCCTTACTTCCAGCTAGTAAGGATCACATAATTCCTAACAAAGATTTGACACAGATTCCCAATTCGGGCATTCAGAACATATAGCACGTTGCTGTAAGCAAGCACATTCTCATTCAAAGTTGCAAGTTACTATGTAGGAACAAGTTTGTATAGGTATTTCAAAGATGCCCAGAACTGAGCTAAACTTGGTATGTCTCCAACTCCTAGAAATAACTTCATGCCCCATATCCCTTACTTCCAGCTAGTAAGCATCACATAATTCCTAACAAACTTTTGACACAGATACCCAATTCGGATATTCAGAACATATAGCACGTTGCTGTAAGCAAGCACATTCTCATTCAAAGTTGCAAGTTACTATGTAGGAACAAGTTTGTATAGGTATTTCAAAGATGCCCAGAACTGTGCTAAACTTGGTATGTCTCCATCTCCTAGAAATAACTTCATGCCCCATCTCCCTTACTTCCAGCTGGAAAGGATCACATAATTCCTAACACAGTTTTGACACAGATTCCCAATTCGGGCATTCAGAACATATAGCACGTTGCTGTAAGCAAGCACATTCTCATTCAAAGTTGCAAGTTACTATGTAGGAACAAGTTTGTATAGGTATTTCAAAGATGCCCAGAACTGAGCTAAACCCTGTATGTCTCCAACTCCTAGAAATAACTTCAAGCCCCATCTCCCTTACTTCCAGCTAGTAAGGATCACATATTTCCTAACAAAGTTTTGACACAATTCCCATTTCGGGCATTCAGATCATATAGAAATTTGCTGTAAGCAAGCACATTCTCATTCAAAGTTGCAAGTTACTATGTAGAAACAAGTTTGTATAGGACTTTTAAAGATGCCCAGAACTGAGCTAAACATGGTATGACTCCAACTCCTAGAAATAACTTCATGCCCCATTTCCCTTACTTCCAGCTAGTATGGATCACATAATTCCTAACAAAGTTTTGACACAGAGATCCAATTCGGGCATTCAGAACATATAGCACGTTGCTGTAAGCAAGCACATTCTCATTCAAACATGCATGTTACTATGTAGGAACAAGTTTGTATAGGTATTTCAAAGATGCCTAGAACCGAGCTAAACGTTGTATGTCTCGAACTCCTAGAAATAACTTCATGCCCCATCTCCCTTACTTCCATCTAGTAAGGATCACATAATTTCTAACAATGTTTTGAAACAGATTCCCAATTCGGGCATTCAGAACATATAGCACGTTGCTGTAAGCAAGCACATTCTCATTCAAAGTTGCAAGTTATTATGTAGGAACAAGTTTGTATAGGTATTTCAAAGATGCGCAGAACTGAGCAAACGTTGTATGTCTCCAACTCCTAGAAATAACTTCATGCCCCATCTCCCTTACTTCCAGCTAGTAAGGATTACATAATTCCTAACAAAGTTTTGACACAGATTCCCAATTCGGGCATTCAGAACATATAGCACGTTGCTGTAAGCAAGCACATTCTCATTCAAAGTTGCAAGTTACTATGTAGGAACAAGTTTGTATAGGTATTTCAAAGATGCCCAGACCTGAGCTAAACTTGGTATGGCTCCAACTCCTAGAAATAACTTCATGCCCCATCTCCCTTACTTCCAGCTAGTAAGGATCACATAATTCCTAAGAAAGTTTTGACACTGATTCCCAATTCGGGCATTCAGAACATATAGCACGTTGCTGTAAGCAAGCACATTCTCATTCAAAGTTGCAAGTTACTATGTAGGAACAAGTTTGTATAGGTATTTCAAAGATGCCCAGAACTGAGCTAAACTTGGTATGTCTCCAACTCCTAGAAATAACTTCATGCCCCATCTCCCTTACTTCCAGCAAGTAAGGATCACATAATTCCTAAGAAAGTTTTGACACAGAGATCCAATTCGGGCATTCAGAACATATAGCACGTTGCTGTAAGCAAGCACATTCTCATTCAAAGATGCATGTTACTATGTAGGAACAAGTTTGTATAGGTATTTCAAAGATGCCCAGAACTGAGCTAAACGTTGTATGTCTCCAACTCCTAGAAATAACTTCATGCCCCATCTCCCTTACCTCCAGCTAGTAAGGATGACATAATTTCTAACAAAGTTTTGAAACAGATTCCCAATTCGGGCATTCAGAACATAAAGCACGTTGCTGTAAGCAAGCACATTCTCATTCAAAGTTGCAAGTTATTATGTAGGAACAAGTTTGTATAGGTATTTCAAAGATTCCCAGAACTGAGCTAAACTTGGCATTTCTCTAACTCCTAGAAATAACTTCATGCCCCGTCTCCCTTACTTCCAGCTAGTAAGGATCACATAATTCCTAAGAAAGTTTTGACACAGATTCCCAATTCGGGCATTCAGAACATATAGCACGTTGCTGTAAGCAAGCACATTCTCCTTCAAAGTTGCAAGTTACTATGTAGGAACAAGTTTGTATAGGTATTTCAAAGATGCCCAGAACTGAGCTACACTTGGTATGTCTCCAACTCCTATAAATAACTTCATGCCCCATCTCCCTAACTTCCAGCTTGTAATGATCACATAATTCCTAAGAAAGTTTTGACACAGATTCCCAATTCGGGCATTCAGAACATATAGCACGTTGCTGTAAGCAAGCTCATTCTTATTCAAAGTTGCCAGTTACTATGTAGGAACAAGTTTGTATAGATATTTCAAAGATGCCTAGAACCGAGCTAAACGTTGTATGTCTCCAACTCCTAGAAATAACTTCATGCCCCATCTCCCTTACTTCCAGCTAGTAAGGATCACATAATTTCTAACAATGTTTTGACACAGATTCCCAATTCGGGCATTCAGAACATATAGCACGTTGCTGTAAGCAAGCACATTCTCATTCAAAGTTGCAAGTTACTATGTAGGAATTAGTTTGTATAGGTATTTCAAAGATGCCCAGAACTGAGCTAAACTTGGTATGTCTCCAAGTCCAAGAAATATCTTCATGCCCCATCTCCCTTACTTCCAGCTAGTAAGGATCACATAATTCCTAACAAAGATTTGACACAGATTCCCAATTCGGGCATTCAGAACATATAGCACGTTGCTGTAAGCAAGCACATTCTCATTCAAAGTTGCAAGTTACTATGTAGGAACAAGTTTGTATAGGTATTTCAAAGATGCCCAGAACTGAGCTAAACTTGGTATGTCTCCAACTCCTAGAAATAACTTCATGCCCCATCTCCCTTACTTCCAGCTAGTAAGGATCACATAATTCCTAACAAAGTTTTGACACAGATTCCCAATTCGGGCATTCAGAACATACAGCACGTTGCTGTAAGCAAGCACATTCTCATTCAAAGTTGCAAGTTACTATGTAGGAACAAGTTTGTATAGGTATTTCAAAGATGCCCAGAACTGAGCTAAACTTGGTATGTCTTCAACTCCTAGAAATAACTTCATGCCCCATCTCCCTTACTTCCAGCTAGTAAGGATCACATAATTCCTAACAAAGTTTTGACACAGATTCCCAATTCGGGGATTCAGACAATATAGCACGTTGCTGGAAGCAAGAACATTCTCATTCAAAGTTGCAAGTTACTATGTAGGAACAAGTTAGTATAGGTATTTCAAAAATGCCCAGAACTGAGCTAAAGTGGGTATGTCTCCAACTCCTAGAAATAACATCATGCCCCATCTCCCTTACTTCCAGCTAGTAAGGATCACATCATTCCTAACAAAGTTTTGACACAGATTCCCAATTCGGGCATTCAGAACATATAGCACGTTGCTGTAAGCAAGCACATTCTCATTCAAAGTTGCAAGTTACTATGTAGGAAAAAGTTTGTATAGGTATTTCAAAGATGCCCAGAACTGAGCTAAACTTGGTATGTCTCCAACTCCTACAAATAAGTTCATGCCCCATCTCAAATACTTCCAGCTAGTAAGGATCACATAATTCCTAACAAAGTTTTGACACAGATTCCCAATTCGGGCATTCAGAACATATAGCACGTTGCTGTAAGCAAGCACATTCTCATTCAAAGTTGCAAGTTACTATGTAGGAACAAGTTTGTATAGGTATTTCAATGATGTCCAGAACTGAGCTAAACTTGGTATGTCTCCAACTCCTAGAAATAACTTCATGCCCCATCTCCCTTACTTCCAGCTAGTAAGGATCACATAATTCCTAACAAAGTTTTGACACAGATTCCCAATTCGGGCATTCAGAACATATAGCACGTTGCTGTAAGCAAGCACATTCTCATTCAAAGTTGCAAGTTACTATGTAGGAACAAGTTTGTATAGGTATTTAAAAGATGCCCAGAACTGAGCTAAACTTGGTATGTCTCCAACTCCTAGAAATAACTTCATGCCCCATCTCCCTTATTTCCAGCTAGTAAGGATCACATAATTCCTAAAAAAGTTTTGACACAGATTCCCAATTCGGGCATTCAGAACATATAGCACGTTGCTGTAAGCAAGCACATTCTCATTCAAAGTTGCAAGTTACTATGTAGGAATTAGTTTGTATAGGTATTTCAAAGATGCCCAGAACTGAGCTAAACTTGGTATGTCTCCAAGTCCAAGAAATATCTTCATGCCCCATCTCCCTTACTTCCAGCTAGTAAGGATCACATAATTCCTAACAAAGATTTGACACAGATTCCCAATTCGGGCATTCAGAACATATAGCACGTTGCTGTAAGCAAGCACATTCTCATTCAAAGTTGCAAGTTACTATGTAGGAACAAGTTTGTATAGGTATTTCAAAGATGCCCAGAACTGAGCTAAACTTGGTATGTCTCCAACTCCTAGAAATAACTTCATGCCCCATCTCCCTTACTTCCAGCTAGTAAGGATCACATAATTCCTAACAAAGTTTTGACACAGATTCCCAATTCGGGCATTCAGAACATACAGCACGTTGCTGTAAGCAAGCACATTCTCATTCAAAGTTGCAAGTTACTATGTAGGAACAAGTTTGTATAGGTATTTCAAAGATGCCCAGAACTGAGCTAAACTTGGTATGTCTTCAACTCCTAGAAATAACTTCATGCCCCATCTCCCTTACTTCCAGCTAGTAAGGATCACATAATTCCTAACAAAGTTTTGACACAGATTCCCAATTCGGGGATTCAGACAATATAGCACGTTGCTGGAAGCAAGAACATTCTCATTCAAAGTTGCAAGTTACTATGTAGGAACAAGTTAGTATAGGTATTTCAAAAATGCCCAGAACTGAGCTAAAGTGGGTATGTCTCCAACTCCTAGAAATAACATCATGCCCCATCTCACTTACTTCCAGCTAGTAAGGATCACATCATTCCTAACAAAGTTTTGACACAGATTCCCAATTCGGGCATTCAGAACATATAGCACGTTGCTGTAAGCAAGCACATTCTCATTCAAAGTTGCAAGTTACTATGTAGGAAAAAGTTTGTATAGGTATTTCAAAGATGCCCAGAACTGAGCTAAACTTGGTATGTCTCCAACTCCTACAAATAAGTTCATGCCCCATCTCAAATACTTCCAGCTAGTAAGGATCACATAATTCCTAACAAAGTTTTGACACAGATTCCCAATTCGGGCATTCAGAACATATAGCACGTTGCTGTAAGCAAGCACATTCTCATTCAAAGTTGCAAGTTACTATGTAGGAACAAGTTTGTATAGGTATTTCAATGATGTCCAGAACTGAGCTAAACTTGGTATGTCTCCAACTCCTAGAAATAACTTCATGCCCCATCTCCCTTACTTCCAGCTAGTAAGGATCACATAATTCCTAACAAAGTTTTGACACAGATTCCCAATTCGGGCATTCAGAACATATAGCACGTTGCTGTAAGCAAGCACATTCTCATTCAAAGTTGCAAGTTACTATGTAGGAACAAGTTTGTATAGGTATTTAAAAGATGCCCAGAACTGAGCTAAACTTGGTATGTCTCCAACTCCTAGAAATAACTTCATGCCCCATCTCCCTTATTTCCAGCTAGTAAGGATCACATAATTCCTAAAAAAGTTTTGACACAGATTCCCAATTCGGGCATTCAGAACATATAGCACGTTGCTGTAAGCAAGCACATTCTCATTCAAAGTTGCAAGTTACTATGTAGGAACAAGTTTGTATAGGTATTTCAAAGAAGCCCAGAACTGAGCTAAACTTGGTATGTGTCCAACTCCTAGAAATAACTTCATGCCCCATCTCCCTTACTTCCAGCTAGTAAGGATCACATAATTCCTAACAAAGTTTTGACACAGATTCCCAATTCGGGCATTCAGAACATATAGCACGTTGCTGTAAGCAAGCACATTCTCATTCAAAGTTACAAGTTACTATGAGGGAACAAGTTTGTATAGGTATTTCAAAGATGCCCAGAACTGAGCTAAATTTTGTATGTCTCCAACTCCTAGAAATAACTTCATGCCCCATCTCCCTTACTTCCAGCTAGTAAGGATCACATAATTCCTAACAAAGTTTTGACACAGATTCCCCATTCGGGCATTCAGAACATATAGCACGTTGCTGTAAGCAAGCACATTCTCATTCAAAGTTGCAAGTTACCATGTAGGAACAAGTTTGTATAGGTATTTCAAAGATGCCCAGAACTGAGCTAAACTTGGTATGTCGCCAACTCCTAGAAATACCTTCATGCCCCATCTCCCTTACTTCCAGCTAGTAAGGATCACATAATTCCTAACAAAGTTTTGACACAGATTCCCAATTCGGGCATTCAGAACATATAGCACGTTGCTGTAAGCAATCACATTCTCATTCAAAGTTGCAAGTTACTATGTAGGAACAAGTTTGTATAGGTATTTCAAAGATGCCCAGAACTGAGCTAAACGTTGTATGTCTCCAACTCCTAGAAATAACTTCATGCCCCATCTCCATTACTTCCAGCTAGTAAGGATCACATAATTCCTAAGAAAGTTTTGACACAGATTCCCAATTCGGGCATTCAGAACTTGTAGCACGTTGCTGTAAGCAAGCACATTCTCATTCAAAGTTGCAAGTTACTATGTAGGAACAAGTTTGTATAGGTATTTCAAAGATGCCCAGAAGTGAGCTAAACTTGGTATGTCTCCAACTCCTAGAAATAACTTCATGCCCCATCTCCCTTACTTCCAGCTAGTAAGGATCACATAATTCCTAACAAAGTTTTGACACAGATCCCCAATTCGGGCATTCAGAACATATAGCACGTTGCTCTAAGCAAGCACATTCTCATTCAAAGTTGCAAATTTCTATGTAGGAACAAGTTTGTATAGGAATTTCAAAGATGCCCAGAACTGAGCTAAACTTGGTATGTCTCCAACTCCTAGAAATAACTTCATGCCCCATCTCCCTTACTTCCAGCTAGTAAGGATCACATAATTCCTAACAAACTTTTGACACAGATTCCAAATTCGGGCATTCAGAACATATAGCACGTTGCTGTAAGCAAGCACATTCTCATTGAAAGTTCCAAGTTACTATGTAGGAACAAGTTTGTATAGGTATTTCAAAGATGCCCAGAACTGTGCTAAACTTGGTATGTCTCCAACTCCTAGAAATAACTTCGTGCCCCATCTCCCTTACTTCCAGCTGGAAAGGATCACATAATTCCTAACAAACATTTGACACAGATTCTCAATTCGGGCATTCAGAACATATAGCACGTTGCTGTAAGCAAGCACATTCTCATTCAAAGATGCAAGTTACTATGTAGGAACAAGTTTGTATAGGTATTTCAAAGATGCCCAGAACTGAGCAAAACGTTGTATGTCTCCAACTCCTAGAAATAACTTCAAGCCCCATCTCCCTTACTTCCAGCTAGTAAGGATCACATAATTCCTAACAAAGTTTTGACACAATTCCCAATTCGGGCATTCAGAACATATAGAAATTTGCTGTAAGCAAGCACATTCTCATTCAAAGTTGCAAGTTACTATGTAGAAACAAGTTTGTATAGGTATTTCAAAGATGCCCAGAACTGAGCTAAACTTTGTATGTCTCCAACTCCTAGAAATAACTTCATGCCCCATCTCCCTAACTTCCAGCTAGTAAGGATCACATAATTTCTAACAAAGTTTTGAAACAGATTCCCAATTCGGGCATTAAGATCATAAAGCACGTTGCTGTAAGCAAGCACATTCTCATTCAAAGTTGCAGGTTATTATGTAGGAACAAGTTTGTATAGGTATTTCAAAGATTCCCAGAACTGAGCTAAACTTGGTATGTCTCCAACTCCTAGAAATAACTTCATGCCCCATCTCCCTTATTTCCAGCTAGTAAGGATCACATAATTCCTAAAAAAGTTTTGACACAGATTCCCAATTCGGGCATTCAGAACATATAGCACGTTGCTGTAAGCAAGCACATTCTCATTCAAAGTTGCAAGTTACTATGTAGGAACAAGTTTGTATAGGTATTTCAAAGATGCCCAGAACTGAGCTAAACTTGGTATGTGTCCAACTCCTAGAAATAACTTCATGCCCCATCTCCCTTACTTCCAGCTAGTAAGGATCACATAATTCCTAACAAAGTTTTGACACAGATTCCCAATTCGGGCATTCAGAACATATAGCACGTTGCTGTAAGCAAGCACATTCTCATTCAAAGTTACAAGTTACTATGAGGGAACAAGTTTGTATAGGTATTTCAAAGATGCCCAGAACTGAGCTAAATTTTGTATGTCTCCAACTCCTAGAAATAACTTCATGCCCCATCTCCCTTACTTCCAGCTAGTAAGGATCACATAATTCCTAACAAAGTTTTGACACAGATTCCCCATTCGGGCATTCAGAACATATAGCACGTTGCTGTAAGCAAGCACATTCTCATTCAAAGTTGCAAGTTACCATGTAGGAACAAGTTTGTATAGGTATTTCAAAGATGCCCAGAACTGAGCTAAACTTGGTATGTCGCCAACTCCTAGAAATACCTTCATGCCCCATCTCCCTTACTTCCAGCTAGTAAGGATCACATAATTCCTAACAAAGTTTTGACACAGATTCCCAATTCGGGCATTCAGAACATATAGCACGTTGCTGTAAGCAATCACATTCTCATTCAAAGTTGCAAGTTACTATGTAGGAACAAGTTTGTATAGGTATTTCAAAGATGCCCAGAACTGAGCTAAACGTTGTATGTCTCCAACTCCTAGAAATAACTTCATGCCCCATCTCCATTACTTCCAGCTAGTAAGGATCACATAATTCCTAAGAAAGTTTTGACACAGATTCCCAATTCGGGCATTCAGAACTTGTAGCACGTTGCTGTAAGCAAGCACATTCTCATTCAAAGTTGCAAGTTACTATGTAGGAACAAGTTTGTATAGGTATTTCAAAGATGCCCAGAAGTGAGCTAAACTTGGTATGTCTCCAACTCCTAGAAATAACTTCATGCCCCATCTCCCTTACTTCCAGCTAGTAAGGATCACATAATTCCTAACAAAGTTTTGACACAGATCCCCAATTCGGGCATTCAGAACATATAGCACGTTGCTCTAAGCAAGCACATTCTCATTCAAAGTTGCAAATTTCTATGTAGGAACAAGTTTGTATAGGAATTTCAAAGATGCCCAGAACTGAGCTAAACTTGGTATGTCTCCAACTCCTAGAAATAACTTCATGCCCCATCTCCCTTACTTCCAGCTAGTAAGGATCACATAATTCCTAACAAACTTTTGACACAGATTCCAAATTCGGGCATTCAGAACATATAGCACGTTGCTGTAAGCAAGCACATTCTCATTGAAAGTTCCAAGTTACTATGTAGGAACAAGTTTGTATAGGTATTTCAAAGATGCCCAGAACTGTGCTAAACTTGGTATGTCTCCAACTCCTAGAAATAACTTCGTGCCCCATCTCCCTTACTTCCAGCTGGAAAGGATCACATAATTCCTAACAAACATTTGACACAGATTCTCAATTCGGGCATTCAGAACATATAGCACGTTGCTGTAAGCAAGCACATTCTCATTCAAAGATGCAAGTTACTATGTAGGAACAAGTTTGTATAGGTATTTCAAAGATGCCCAGAACTGAGCAAAACGTTGTATGTCTCCAACTCCTAGAAATAACTTCAAGCCCCATCTCCATTAATTCCAGCTAGTAAGGATCACATAATTCCTAACAAAGTTTTGACACAATTCCCAATTCGGGCATTCAGAACATATAGAAATTTGCTGTAAGCAAGCACATTCTCATTCAAAGTTGCAAGTTACTATGTAGAAACAAGTTTGTATAGGTATTTCAAAGATGCCCAGAACTGAGCTAAACTTTGTATGTCTCCAACTCCTAGAAATAACTTCATGCCCCATCTCCCTAACTTCCAGCTAGTAAGGATCACATAATTTCTAACAAAGTTTTGAAACAGATTCCCAATTCGGGCATTAAGATCATAAAGCACGTTGCTGTAAGCAAGCACATTCTCATTCAAAGTTGCAGGTTATTATGTAGGAACAAGTTTGTATAGGTATTTCAAAGATTCCCAGAACTGAGCTAAACTTGGTATGTCTCCAACTCCTAGAAATAACTTCATGCCCCATCTCCCTTACTTCCATCTAGTAAGGATCACATAATTCCTAACAAAGTTTTGACACAGATTCCCAATTCAGTCATTCAGAACATATAGCACGTTGCTGTAAGCAAGAATATTCTCATTCAAAGTTGCAAGTTACTATGTAGGAACAAGTTAGTATAGGTATTTCAAAGATGCCCAGAACTGAGCTAAAGTGGGTATGTCTCCAACTCCTAGAAATAACTTCATGCCCCATCTCCCTTACTTCCAGCTAGTAAGTATCACATTATTCCTAACAAAGTTTTGACACAGATTCCCAATTCGGGCATTCAGAACATATAGCACGTTGCTGTAAGCAAGCACATTCTCATTCAAAGTTGCAAGTTACTATGTAGGAACAAGTTTGTATAGGTATTTCAAAGATGCCCAGAACTGAGCTAAACTTGGTATGTCTCCAACTCCTACAAATAAGTTCATGCCCCATCTCCATTACTTCCAGCTAGTAAGGATCACATAATTCCTAACAAAGTTTTGACATAGTTTCCCAATTCGGGCATTCAGAACATATAGCACGTTGCTGTAAGCAAGCACATTCTCATTCAAAGTTGCAAGTTACTATGTAGGAACAAGTTTGTATAGGTATTTCAAAGATGCCCAGAACTGAGCTAAACTTGGTATGTCTCCAACTCCTAGAAATAACTTCATGCCCCATCTCCCTTACTTCCAGCTGGTAAGGATCACATAATTCCTAACAAAGTTTTGACACAGATTCCCAAATCGGGCATTCAGAACATATAGCACGTTGCTGTAAGCAAGCACATTCTTATTCAAAGTTGCAAGATACTATGTAGGAACAAGTTTGTATAGGTATTTCAAAGATTCCCAGAACTGAGCTAAACTTGGTATTTCTCTAACTCCTAGAAATAACTTCATGCCCCAACTCCCTTTCTTCCAGCTAGTAAGGATCACATAATTCCTAAAAAAGTTTTGACACAGATTCCTAATTCGGGCATTCAGAACATATAGCACGTTGCTGTAAGCAAGCACATTCTCATTCAAAGTCGCAAGTTACTATGTAGGCACAAGTTTGTATAGGTATTTCAAAGATGCCCAGAACTGAGCTAAACGTTGTATGATTCCAACTCCTAGAAATAACTTCATGCCCCATCTCCCTTACTTCCAGCTAGTAAGGATCACATAATTCCTAACAAAGTTTTGACACAGATTCCCAATTCGGGCATTCAGAACATATAGCACGTTGCTGTAAGCAAGCACATTCTCATTCAAAGTTGCAAGTTACTATGTAGGAACAAGTTTGTATAGGTATTTCAAAGATGCCCAGAACTGAGCTAAACATGGTATGTCTCCAACTCCTAGAAATAACTTCATGCCCCATCTCCCTTACTTCCAGCTAGTAAGGATCACATAATTCCTAACAAAGTTTTGACACAGATTCCCAATTCAGGCATTCAGAACATATAGCACGTTGCTGTAAGCAAGCACATTCTCATTCAAAGTTGCAAGTTACTATGTAGGAACAAGTTTGTATAGGTATTTCAAAGATGCCCAGAACTGAGCTAAACTTGGTATGTCTCCAACTCCTAGAAATAACTTCATGCCCCATCTCCCTTACTTCCAGCTAGTAAGGATCACATAATTCCTAAGAAAGTTTTGACACAGATTCCCAATTCGGGCATTCAGAACATGTAGCACGTTGCTGTAAGCAAGCACATTCTCATTCAAAGTTGCAAGTTACTATGTAGGAACAAGTTTGTATAGGTATTTCAAAGATGCCCAGAACTGAGCTAAACTTGGTATGTCTCCAACTCCTAGAAATAACTTCATGCCCCATCTCCCTTACTTCCAGCTAGTAAGGATCACATAATTCCTAACAAAGTTTTGACACAGATCCCCAATTCGGGCATTCAGAACATATAGCACGTTGCTGTAAGCAAGCACATTCTCATTCAAAGTTGCAAATTTCTATGTAGGAACAAGTTTGTATAGGTATTTCAAAGATGCCCAGAACTGAGCTAAACTTGGTATGTCTCCAACTCCTAGAAATAACGTCATGCCCCATCTCCCTTACTTCCAGCTAGTAAGGATCACATAATTCCTAACAAACTTTTGACACAGATTCCCAATTCGGGCATTCAGAACATATAGCACGTTGCTGTAAGCAAGCACATTCTCATTCAAAGTTGCAAGTTACTATGTAGGAACAAGTTTGTATAGGTATTTCAAAGATGCCCAGAACTGTGCTAAACTTGGTATGTCTCCAACTCCTAGAAATAACTTCGTGCCCCACCTCCCTTACTTCCAGCTGGAAAGGATCACATAATTCCTAACAAACATTTGACACAGATTCCCAATTCGGGCATTCAGAACATATAGCACGTTGCTGTAAGCAAGCACATTCTCATTCAAAGATGCAAGTTACTATGTAGGAACAAGTTTGTATAGGTATTTCAAAGATGCCCAGAACTGAGCAAAACGTTGTATGTCTCCACCTCCTAGAAATAACTTCAAGCCCCATCTCCCTTACTTCCAGCTAGTAAGGATCACATAATTCCTAACAAAGTTTTGACACAATTCCCAATTCGGGCATTCAGAACATATAAAAATTTGCTGTAAGCAAGCACATTCTCATTCAAAGTTTCAAGTTACTATGTAGAAAAAAGTTCGTATAGGTATTTCAAAGATGCCCAGAACTGAGCTAAACATGGCATGACTCCAACTCCTAGAAATAACTTCATGCCCCATCTCCCTTACTTCCAGCTTGTAAGGATCATATAATTCCTAACAAAGTTTTGACACAGATTCCCAATTCGGGCATTCAGAACATATAGCACGTTGCTGTAAGCAAGCACATTCTCCTTCAAAGTTGCAAGTTACTATGTAGGAACAAGTTTGTATAGGTATTTCAAAGATGCCCAGAACTGACCTAAACTTTGTATGTCTCCAACTCCTAGAAATAACTTCATGCCCCATCTCCCTTACTTCCAGCTAGTAAGGATCACATAATTTCTAACAAAGTTTTGAAACAGATTCCCAATTCGGGCATTCAGAACATAAAGCACGTTGCTGTAAGCAAGCACATTCTCATTCAAAGTTGCAAGTTACTATGTAGGAACAAGTTTGTATAGGTATTTCAAAGATTCCCAGAACTGAGCTAAACTTGTTATTTCTCTAACTCCTAGAAATAACTTCATGCCCCAACTCCCTTACTTCCAGCTAGTAAGGATCACATAATTCCTAAGAATGTTTTGACACAGATTCCCAATTCGGGCATTCAGAACATATAGCACGTTGCTGAAAGCAAGCACATTCTCATTCAAAGTTGCAAGTTACTATGTAGGAACAAGTTTGTATAGGTATTTCAAAGATGCCCAGAACTGAGCTAAACTTGGTATGTCTCCAACTCCTAGAAATAACTTCATGCCCCATCTCCCTTACTTCCAGCTAGTAAGGATCACATAATTCCTAACAAAGTTTTGACACAGATTCCCAATTCGGGCATTCAGAACATATAGCACGTTGCTGTAAGCAAGCACATTCTCATTCAAAGTTGCAAGTTACTATGTAGGAACAAGTTTGTATAGGTATTTCAAAGATGCCCAGAACTGAGCTAAACTTGGTATGTCTCCAACTCCTAGAAATAACTTCATGCCCCAACTCCCTTACTTCCAGCTAGTAAGGATCACATAATTCCTAACAAAGATTTGACACAGATTCCCAATTCGGGCATTCAGAATATATAGCACGTTGCTGTCAGCAAGCACATTCTCATTCAAAGTTGGAAGTTACTATGTAGGAACAAGTTTGTATAGGTATTTCAAAGATGCCCAGAACTGAGCTAAACTTGGTATGTCTCCAACTCCTAGAAATAACTTCATGCCCCATCTCCCTTACTTCTAGCTAGTAAGGATCACATAATTCCTAAAATTTTTGA